>NC_040910.2:57982933-58282933 GCF_004126475.2 Phyllostomus discolor | reverse complement strand
CCGCCCCGGCTCCTACCCCGCTGGCAGACGGGCTTCCACCCAGAGCCCGCCCCCGTCCCCAACGCCGTCCAGTCCTGGGGCCGCCCACGCTCCGCCCAGGCTCCGCCTCCAAGGCCCGCTCAGGAGCGTGTTCCCTTCTTCTACCCGCAGCGCGCACCCCCCCCTGCCGCCCCTCCCGCCGGTCCCCGAAGTCCCACCGCCTCTCGCTCGTCTCCCTCCCCAAGTGCGGGACGCAAGCCGAGGCCCGCAGGCCCCAGGGGCAGCGCAGCGGGCGGGCTGGCTCGGGTTTCTGCCCGCCCCCGGCGCCGGCGTGACCCCTCCCCGGGCGGGGCGGGTCCAGCCCAGCTGGCGGCCCCGCCCCCAGCCTGGCGCTCCGGGCGCTATAAGAGGGCGGCGGCCGCGGGGCGCCCTGCGCGGGGCCAGGAGCGCGATGGTCAGCCGCCGTGGCGCGGCAAGATGCTGGATGGGCCTCTGCTGGCGCGCTGGCTGGCCGTGGCCTTCGCGCTGACGCTGCTACTTGCCGCGCTGCGCCCCTCGGCCGCCTACTTCGGGTAGGTGCCTGGCGGCCGGGCGGGCGGGGAGACTGGAGGGCAGGCCTAGGGCGGGGGCGGCGCGGGGGCGGCGCGGGGGGCGGGGGCCACCAGGTGCGCGGGCCGGACTGGTGGGGGCCGCAGGGTTGCCTGGAGCTGTTTGTTGGTGGCGTGCGCGTCGCTGGGTCCGGGAGTCTGAGTCCGTCTGCGCCGCTCGGAGAGAGGGGCCCGCGTACCCGTCGGACTGGCGTGGGGCCGCCGTCCTCTGTAACTCCGGAGTCGTCATTGCTGCGGCCGCAGCCGAGCGACGGGCTCCCTGCAGTTCAGAGACCAAGGTGTGGTCCCTGCTCCTTTAGGCCTCCGAGTTCTTGCCAAACGGCTGGAGCCTCCCAGCCCCTGCCCACCCACCCCCCTTGCAGCTTCCCCCTCCTTTCTCTCCTCGAGAAGTTAATTTAACAACAACAAAAAAATACGTACAAAATCCAGATGTTCCTTGCACTGAGCCCCAAAGGAAAAAAAATAACTCCAAGCTGGAGGAATTTATTTTTCTTGCGCTTTGCTTCTGACGCTCACTCGGGCCCCGGCTCTCGGAAGCGCGTCCGTGGGACCCGGCCGGAGCGCAGGTCTTGGCGGGGCCGTGAACGGCGCCGCCCGCAGTCTCTGGGGGTCGCTGCCCCGTGCGCTTCTCCTCAGCAGCAGTGTGGGTGGTTTTGGCGCGTCTGTCTCTGTCGTTTCTCCCTCCCCTGGCTTGCCCCTCACTTGCAGGTCTGGGATATCTAACCCAGCGACCTTTGGAGACCCTCGATGCGATACGCATATGGCTACACTGAAGTTTGGGGTGGCACCAACTTGGGCAGCCTTCCGGCTCTCCTCAGCCTCCCCCCTTCCCGCCCCACGCCGACCCTGAAGTCATGCCCACTCTTGCTCCTCGACCCCTGTCCGAGGCGTCCTTCGGCCACACTGGGCCGCTGCCCTCCGCCCTTCACCTGTTCCCTAGCCCCTGGCCCCTGCGGCAGCGGGCGGCGGCCTGGCCGGCAGAGGGCCCTGTTGGTCCAGAAATGTGGCACCGCCGGAGCAGGGAGAAACTGACTGGGCGAGGAGCCCTGCAGGTGTATCCTGTTCTCAAAGAAAATAAAATATTTTCATGGGAAACTTTTCCTTTGTGTTTATCTCCCCCTCCCCTTTCTCCTTCTGCTCCTTTCTCTTGGGTTGTCTTTCAGGGTCAGCTCCATGTCCCCTTACCTGGAACTCCCACCCCAAGGCCCTCTCCTGGCTGCCTGTGGGGCTGGGCCCTGACTGGGACCCAGGCTGTTGGGAGGCTGGCACGCCCCTGCCCGCCATCTGTGCAGCCTTCACCTCGCCCTCATGGGCAGAGGGAGGGTCAGAGGATGGCTGTCCATGAGTGAGTCACGCTGGCCTGTTAGCCAGCTGTGCCTTCTTGCTGTCCTGGCCCAGCTGCAGGTCTGTTCACCAGGCTCCAGACAAACCCCAGGCTTGTCTGCTCTGGCTGTGCTCTGCTGGGAGTCTGCTGCTGCTCCACTCCTGCTAGGGAAGATCAGTTCAGGGGGAGGTTGGGCCCGACTTCCAGTCCTGCCCCCACCCCTGCAGTCTTTCTCTTTCTCCACTTTCCCTGCACTGTGTACCTCTGGAGGAAGTCTTTGAGCTGTTAGTGTGTCTATTTTAACTCCCTCTCAGAGAAAAGTCCTGGTGGTCATGTGGCATGTGGGCAAAGCTTGGTGCCCCGTGGTTTCTCCAGTCAGCTCACTTGGTTCTGCTTTTTGGCCCCAAAGGCCTGATCAGATGAGGCTCCTGAGGAGCTTGGAGGCAGATGTGATGCCCTGGTGACAGCTGGCTCTGCTGGAATCACTGCCACCCCTGGCACCAGGCAGGAGTTAGGGCTCTGCTCGGTGGGCCTGGAGAGTGAGGGCAGCATGCCCAGCACCAGCTGGGCTGTGAGAAGAGTAAAGGGATGGGTGCTGGAGGGGTCCACACGCAGCATACACCTCAGGACAGTGGTGGACAGGGTGGATTCCCAAGGTGGGGCCAGGTCTGGGAGGAGGGGACTGGGTAACACATCCTGTGTTCTGTGCCACTGTGTATGGAGGCCCTGCCTCTGGCCCATGGTGACTTGCTAGGCCAAGGTCTCCTTTCTGCTGGCCCAGCACAGGGGCAGAAGCGGGAGGGAGAGGGAGTAGGAGATGGCCTAAGAGAGGCAGTGTCCAGCGGATCCAGTGGGCCTCTGTATTCAGTGTGCAGGGCAGAGGGAGCAGGAGGAAGGACCTGATCCAGGCCCTCTTATCCCTTCCCCCTCTCTGAAATCTCTGCCTGGCACCGAGGCTGGAGGCTCACAGTCAGGGCAGCTCCAGTTACAGCCCAGAAACCCAGAGAGGCTGGCCTGGGGGAGGGTCATGTGGGTGGCGGGAGTCCTCCCTGCCCCCTCTGTGAGGCTGCAAACCAACCCTAGATCCACTGCCCCGTTCCTGCTGCCCTCCTCCGGCCTCTGGCCACTAGGCAGGACCCTCCAGGCTGCCCACTGGCTATCTTCTCTTCCCTCTGACCTGGTCTTCCTCTGGCATGCTTAGCAGGTGGCGTTTCCATCTGGCTCTCCCGGGGCTGTGGATATGCCTGTGTTGGGGGGCCTAGCCCCCTTGGCTCAATGCCCTCTTAGAAGGAGGAGGGAACCATGGCTTCCAGCAGGAGGGCTGCCCCAGGCTTCTTGGCGAGTTGGGGATAAAGACTCATGGACTTGGGTGGGCTGACAGCTTTGGTCTGCCTTGGGTGTTGGTAGGGGGTGGTGCTCGCCAGTGCCTAGTCCTTCTGGCTGTATCCTCAGGTGTGTGCTGAAATTTGGTCATGAGGGGACTCCCCAGACCTGGGGGCAAGGTTCCTGCTAGCTCCTACATGGGGCCACATCTGGGGCTTGTGGGGAACCATGCCTGGCTTTGGGGCCCCTCACTGCCATTTGCTTCTAGATCCAGGTGCATGCTTTGGCAGCTTGCAGCAGGGCCTCCAGTGAGGTCACTAGACCTGCATCACAGGGCTGCCAGTGGCTTCCAACCTGGTTACTCTTCAAAAGAAATAGGACGGGGTGTCAGGAGTCCTGAGGCTATCTCATAGTGTTGACCCCTGTAGCCCACAGTCTGCAGGCTGGTCCTACCTCCCTGGTCCAGGCTGCCTGGAGGCCTGCATGAAGGAGGTGGCACTAGGTGTGGCACTGAGGGCTCCCCCAGCCTGGCTGGATATTGGCATTGGAGTGTGAGGGGTACCCAGAGCAGATCTGAAAGGCAGCTGAGGTGCTTTCTACCACTGTGAATGGGGGGGCAAGTGGGTGTGAGGCTGGTTTTTGTTATTGACACGTAACTCACATCCTCTAAATTCACCCTGTTATAGTGGACAGCTCAGTGGTTTTTAGTCATCCACAAAGCTGTGCAGCCAGCAACCCTATCTAATTCCAGAATATTTTCATCATCCCAGAAACTTCATATCCCACTGCCCCACCCCCAGGCTCTGGCAACCACTAATCCACTTTCTGCCTCTGGATTTGCCTGTTCTGGATGTTTCATAGAAATGGAATCATACGATATGTGGCCTTTTGTGTCTGGCTTATTTCACTGAGCATGTCATTTTCAATGTTCATCCACGTTACAGTGCGTGTCAGTGCTTTGTTCCTCTTTGTGACTGAGCACATTCAGTTGGATGGACACATGTAGTTTTTCTTATCCGTTCAGTTGGTTTTGGGGTTGTTCTCACCTTTTGGCTGTTGTGGGTAATGCTGCTGTGAACGTGGGTGTACAGGTTTTTTGGGGGGCATACGTTTTTAATTCTTTTGGGTGTATACTAAAGTGGAGTTGCTGGGTCACATGATAATTCTGTTTAACATTTGGAGGAACCACCAAAATGTTTTCTACAGTGGGGGCACCATTTCGCATTCCCACACGCAGTGCCCAAAGGCTTCAGTTTCCCCTCGTCTTTGTCAATGATTGTTATTCTGTGGTTTTATAATTTTTAACTGTTTTTATACTTGCCGTCCTGGTGGGCATGAGTGCACATCCCTGCTGACTGGTGAGGTGATGTCTTTTCATAGGCTTGCTGGACATCTGTGTGTCCTCTTTGGAGTAATGTCCATTCTGTTCCTTTGCTCAATTTTTGGTTGAGTTTCTCTTTTTGTTGTTAACTTGTAAGAGTTCTTTATATATTTTGGGTCTTTCTTGAACTGAGTTGAACCTGGTTTCTTGACCAGTGACAGCCTGCTGTCTGGCCCCTGCACATGGAGGCTGCCCCCACAGGTCACAGGTCTTCTTAGCTTGGCCCCCAGCTTAACTGTGTGAGGAGCTGGTGTGTAGCTGCTTGTTTCTCTACCAGAGTCTGTTCTGGGGGCCTGTTGGGGGGCCTGGCTGAGGAGGCTGCACCAGCGCTACTTGGAGGGGCTGCTGTCATGGCAGCCATGCATGCAGTGTCAGGGAGGTGAGGGCTCCCTCTGCTTCTCTGGGTACCCAGCTTGGGGCCCAGTGGGGGCAGGGCATGTGGGCACATGCCTGAGGGCGGCTCAGAGGAGGGGTGCCCAGCTAGTCTCAGAAGGAAAGAGGGAGGGCAGCTTCCTAGGGCCAGAGGAGCAGGTTGTGCGGTGAGCCTGTGAGGGCAAGGAGTAAGAGAGGGTGCTGCCGGGAGAGTAGGGTGGCCCCAGTGGGGCGCAGGGGCTGTGTGTGGGATAAGGGCTATGTGTAGGATGGGGGCTGAGTCCTAGCTGTTGGCAACCAGAGAGGGACTGTAGGGAAGAGAGAAGCCCCAGCAGCCCCTGGCTGGGGATCAGGGGTAGTGGTGCAGAGTGGAGCAGGCAGGATTGTGGATGATAGTCAGGAGGGTGCTGTCCACAGAGACCCACATCAGGACAGCCATGCCTGGACCCAGAGTTTGGGGGGCAGGCCACAGAGAGCAGAGTGCTCTGGGGGAGAGAGGTAGCTTTTCCCAGGAGCTGAGCAGCAGGGGGACCCAGGTGAAAGACCTTATTGTCATGTCTAGGGCAGCCAAGGGGCCACAGGGAGAATGTTGAGGCCTCTTGGTCATGGCCCTGTGCCCTGTGGGTGAGACCTCCCAAATGCCAGCCAGGGGGACACTCAGGTCAGGGGAGGATGGTGTGTGTCGAAGGGCCTAGTGTTCAGCCTCCCAAGGACAGGGGATTCTGCTAGTACTTGCGGCCCGGGGCCCCAGAGACCATCAAAGGGAATGAGGTATCCTGGTCTCCCAGGTGGGTCTGGGGCAGTAGTGGGGAGGCAGGTGGAAGGAGCAGGCAGATAGACTGAGGTTGGAAGGACTAGCCACTTCCTGCACCTCTGGTCTCCAGTGTCTGTCCCTCTTCCTCCTCCTCCCAGACAGCCTGCTCTGGGGGACCACGGACCCCCTCACCCTGCTGGCACTATCCTGCCCTGGCCTCCTTCCACAGGCTCAGGGAGGGGAGGGTGCTTTTGCCTGGCTGCCCAATACAGCCACCAGAGCTCTGGGCTGGGGTCTTGTGACAGGGAGTGCCGTGTGTGAGCCTTGCGTTGGGCCTGAGGTGAGGAAGAAGCCGCAGCCACCTGGCTCCCTCAGCTGTGTGAGCAGACGTCCTGCCACAGCCGGTGGCTGTCTGGATTGGGTGGGGGTGTTGGACAGCTGGTGTAATCTTGCTCCTGTTCTTGCCACTGTGGCCCTGGACCTGACTCCAGTGCCTCAGGCACCAGCAGGACCCTGCCCCAGCTCCAGGGTGGCCCCAGCCAAGGACACCCCTGCCCAGGGGCGTCTCAGTGTTGAGGACAATAGGAGAAGTGTGTGGGCAGCTTTTCTCATGGGAAAGAATCTGCACACATGATTTCTTCCCATGGGCCATAGGCCCTGGACTTGGGAGGAGTGATGACCTGATAACGGGCCTGGCTCTGCTCTCCTGGCCAAAGAAAAATGACACCTGTTAGAAGCTAGCACTCAGTCCCCTTAATCCTGGCCTGGGGGCACCAGCTCCCTTTGTGTATTGTCCCTGTGGGTGGTGAGTGTCCCTGTGGTACCCGCCCCACTTGTTGGGCTGCTGGGAGACCCACTAGTCTGGAAGGTGGGCAAGGCCAGGCCCCACTGGGAGGGGAGCCCCTGGCAGGTAGGGCAGGGCCGCTGTGCTCCAGGTCAGCTTCAGCTGTCAGCTGCTCTAGGAAGCCAGAGGATAGTTCCATAACATCGTACTTCACTGTAGCCCGAGCTCCCCTCTGAGGAGGCCAGGAGGACCCCTCATGGGGTCTCTTCCAAACTGTGCTGGGCCAGAGGCCTCCCCTGGCTCTGGACCCAGGAGCCCAGTGTGGGGTCCAAGGCATTCACCAGGTGGGCCAGACCCTGCTCTGACCTCTGCCTGCTGCCCTCATACCTGCTGGCCTTGGGTAGATATCTGAATGCTGGCTTTGTGGGTGGCATGGGTGCTGTGCTGAGGGGCGGAGGGCAGTCTGGAGTCCCCAGAGTGAGGGTGCAGGGAGAGCCTGGGGCTCTGCTGGATGAGAGTGGGACAGGGTGGCTGACTGTGCTTCAGACCCAGTGGCCTGGGCTGGGCAATGACTTTCCCAAGAGGGCTAATCACCAAGGGACATCTGTGGGCTGGGCTAGTCTGGTTGGCAGGTGGCTATGCTGGGGCCACCACAGGAGGGCAGCCCCCGACCTGGGTGGCGAGAGACAGCGAGGCTCTGTGACCTGAGGACCGGCCTTCGTCCTCTCCTACCCCTCCCAGTGGTTCTCTGCTGGCTTGGTGCCTCTGGCCGCAGGAGGAAGCCCAGCCGCCCAGCTGGCAGGCCTTGCACCTCGAGACCGGCAGCCGGACGAGGGAATGGAAAAAGGCAAGCCTCAAGCTGCGTTTGTTTTTCTTAGCGATACCTGAGGTAGATGTGGCCAGGGAAGTGGTCTGGCCTGCGTGGAGAGGCTGCCAGGGGCTCCCAGACCAGCACATGTCAGAGCCGCTCCCTCCCAGCTTGGCCACCCTGTCTGTGCCCTGCACCTGGCAGGCCTGCTGTGGGTAGGAAGCCAGTCATCGAGGTGACTCTGGGGGTGGCTGTGATGGGGTCCTCCCATGGCCTCCAAGCACCTGCCTGGCCTCTTGCCTGTCCTTCCATAACATCCCTGTGGATCTGTGGCCATCTGGGTATGGTGACTGGGACACAGAGAGGCGTTGCTGCTCTGGTTCATGAAGCCACCACTGCCCGTCTTCTCCTTTCAGCCATCAGTGAAGCTGGGATCCCACAGGCCCCCTTTCCACTCTGGGTTCCAGCATCCTGCTCCTGGAAGGGGCCAGTCACCAGCAGCCCTCAGGGCCTGTGGGTCCTGTGGGTTCTGTTCACTCTGGGGGCCACCAAGGGTGGACAGACATTTCTCTTAGGCAGAGCACAGGTCCCCATGTCCTGGGGTTTGTTGAGTCATATGTCTGCCAGCTGACTCTCAGGGTGGCTAGACCTGGGTGAGAAGCTTCCCCTGGGTGGCCAGTCAGTGATGGAACTGGGAGCTTTTTGTGCTCTTGATTATTGGGGCCCAATGAGATAGGGGAACAGGGGTCCTGCAGCTCTCCCAGCTGACAGAGGTGATAGCCATTAGACATGGGGCTGTTCATACTGCCCCAGTGCGAATAGCCTGTCCATGTGGGGCTGTCCTCCTGTCCACAGCCTCCTGTCTTGGCCTCTTTGGCATGCTGGGCACTGGGTGGTGGTGGAGCGCTCAGAAGCACCTAGACCTGGTCAGTGTCTCTGTACCCCTGTCCTCATCTCTGCTGCCTGAGTGCTGGGCAGAAGACTGCAGGCTGCAGGAGAGTGGAGGGTTAACCTCAGAACCAGTGTCTCAGCACTGGAATTTGTTTTGAATTTGATTCACACAGAAATTAAATGCCGTCTGGTGGGGCTGAGGTTTCCTTGGCAGGGCACTGCGGCTTCTGGAACTCCAGCCTTTTCCCCTCCGCCCAGCTCAGGGTCTCAGCTTCCCCCACGCCCGGGGAGCTGAGTTTGTGGGCAGGGTGGCCCTTGGGGTAACCAGACCTGTTGGCAGGAGGAAGGGTAATCAGAATCTGTCACCACCCTACCCCCAGCAGAAAGCAGCAAGACACTGGGTGGGGGGCTGCTGGACAGGGTAGGCCAGGCCTGGCTGGTCTGTTCAGGGGTGGGGCCCTAAGGGCAATGACATCTCTGACCCCAGCCTGGGCCACACCTGCACCCCCCAACCCTCATTTGGCAGTGTCCATCTGCCACCTGGCTGCCCTTAGGGGCAGGTGTGATGGTGTGTGACCAGCTGAGAGGGCTGGCCCCTGTCCCCAAGCATGCACCCATAATGGCCTCAGGCCTGGCCCTCAGAGAGGGACAGGTGTCCACAGACTTGGCCCTGGCTGTCCTAGGCTCTTTTGCACTTGCTGTGCAGCAAAGCTTGGGTCCCTGCAGAGCTGCTGCGGGTGGTCAGGGGCGGTCAGAGCGAGGTTCCCAATAGTGTGGGGGCTAAAACAGGACAGCCTTGTTTCTAGGCCCTCACCTGGGTCACATCTGCAGACACCCTTATTCCAAGTGAAGTTACATTCTGAGGTTCTGGATTGTTGTGAGAATGGGTCCCTTTATCCTTTGTTCAGCTTATTCTTGCAAACAGATTGTCAAATATGGTGACCAGCAAGTTCAAGGATCACCAGGCTTTGGGGAAGTGCAACCAAAGCCACGCCGAAATGATGGCAGTGGACAAGTCAGTGTGCAGCACAAAGTAAGTTTCACTCTCTGCAAGGAATGAGATACACAGATTGACCCAGCAAGTCTGGAAGCCCAAATAGAATTGGGGAAGAAATTTGGGTAGTGGACTGATTTAAAAGCAGATTAGAAACTGCTGAAGAGAATTAACAAACTGGAGGATAGGTGAGGAGGCATTCCTGGGGTGTGGCCTGGGCAGGAGACCACAACAAACAGAGGGTGTTAGACCTCGGCCTGTGGGAGGCCCTGCACACTAACCAGTGCCTGGAGGTGGGGGCAGGGCAGTGTCTGGAGAGAATGGCAAAGGATTTCCTGAAACTTCTGGGAGCAGTCAAGGGGACTGAAGAGGCCCAGTGTCTTTCCAAGCAGAAGCGTGAAAGTTCAGGCTGGAATATAACAACTTGGTAGCACAAAACGCTGAGCACAGAATTTTAAAGCAGTTTGAGAAACAGAATGCAGGTCACCGTTCTGAGGGTCCTCAAGCTGACAACTTACCAGAGATGCAGCATGGGAAAGACAGTACTGCCCATAGCTCGGTGAGATCAAGGCATTTCCAAGGTGCTCTGAGGGAGACAGGCATGCTCACCTCAGGCCTGGGGAGCAGCCTGTCACACTCCAGGCAGGGGAAGTAGTGAGGTGAGGAGACAGTCGTGTTGGATGTGGGTAAAGTTATAGCCTCATGTAATTTTGAGGGTATTCATGAAAATAATGGAAATATAAAACTGCAGATTATAAAGGGGAAAATGGAACAGTAAAAATAACCCAAAGGGAGGCAAGAGAGGAGAAAAAGGGGAAATAGGCATGGCCAGTAGAAAGGATGAACTAAAGCCCCTGGTGTCAGACCAAGGTGACAGGGTTGTGGTCAGCTCCTAGCTGACTAGGCCATGTATGGGAGACACAGAATGTAGGAGACAGCACAGCAACTCTACGGGCCGTAGGACATAGAGGGAAATAAGGGAAGAGATTGAAGGATGCACTGTGACCCAGGCTCTGCACAGTGATCTGAGGCTGCACATCTGGAGAGACCAAATCAGTGACTGCAGCAACTTAAATGCATGTTTTAGAAGTGAAGAGAAGTGAGGAGGATGGCAAAGAATGTGGAGGGAATGAAGTAATGGTGAGAAATGAACAGAAGGGAAGCACTGGAGTTGGAGGTGAATAAATCTGCATCTGTGAAGGTCTGGGGAACATCTGAGGAGGAGGCATACAACGTGCGTCCTGCTATGGGGAGCATCTCGCAGATTGTACATAATAAAGCAAGGGGGACATAATGAAGGATTTCATGCCAGTAAATCTGAAAATTCAGAGGAAATAGAGAAAACCAGAAAACTAACAGAAACAAACTCAAGATGGGGAAATGTCAACTAATACCATAATAAGTAAAGAAATTGGGTCACTGAAATGTAAATGGTGAGACTGCTGTGGAAACTATCTGGCATTTCTACAATTAAACATGGATTTCTTCTGTGACCCAGCAGCATGGGGCCATGCTCGCAAGAAGTGAGCCGGTGAGCGCATTAGTGATCATAGTGGCACTGTGCATCAGAGATAACGGTTGAGCACCTCCTCAGACATATGTTAGCTGAGGGGTAACCAGGACAGGCTCCATCCTACAGTGGGACATTATTCGAAAATAGAAAGGGGTGAGGCACGAACACTGGCTGCAATGTGGATGAATCTTGAGAATGTTGTACTCAGTGATAGAAGCCAGCCACATGGTGTGTGATTTCATTATATGAACTGTCCAGGATAGGCAGATCCACAGAAATAGGAATGGTATGGAGTTTATTTTTCAGGTGATGAAAATACCCTAAAAGTGACTACTTACCCATATGTGTGATTATCCTATAAAACACTGACTTATGCACATTAAATTCTATGGCATGTGAATTATATCTCAATAAAGTTGTTTTAAAAACAGAGAAGAGAGAAATTGGACCAGAAAGGAAGTCATTCTACCAGGAAAAGGTCAGCCCGTGTGGTTTCATGACAGGTTCTACCAAACGGTTATGTAGACACAACTCTTTTAGGACATTTAAGAAAGAACACTCACTCAGGCACCTAAACTCAGCAGGAAGAGCACAAAGAAGAAAGTTAGAGATGTGAAAGACTACTGAGATCCATCATGCCAGGATCACTGCTATCCAGTGTGGGAACCCCCACTGTAGCCAAAGGAGAAAATTCACATACCAAAAGGTATGGGGATGACATTGGATGGAGTTCAGCATCCATTTATGATTTTTCAAAGGCTCTTAGAAAATTAAAAGCAGAGGGAACTTCTATATCCTGATACATAGGAGGCACTCAGTGAGCTTCATACTTCACAGTGAAGTGGCAAAAGCTTCTCTTTGAGACCAGTAAACGGGGACACCTGCTGCCACCCTTGTCTGAATGGGCCTGAGGCCAGCTGTCTTAACAGCCCCTCAGGCAAGATGGGAGTCTTCCTCTCACACAGCGAGTGTGGCTCTGTGGGCATACTTTCCAGGCCTCTGGGCTTGTAGTGTCCTGCCAGCCTTCAGAGCACCCTCGTCTCCCACGTGAGTTTGTGCATGTGGAGGGGACATGGCAAAGCAGAGGGTCTGCACTTCCTAGTGGTGCACAGCAAGATGGGGAGCTTTTGGAGGATATTAGGGGACTGTATTCATAACATTAGAATAGGGGTGGGTTTCTAAAATGAGACAGAAGTAGCAGACAGGAGAAGGCTAAACATTGAGGTGCAGTAAAGTTAAGAACTTTTGTTTACAGAAAGACATCATAAAGAGAATGGAAAGGTAGCCTTCATCCAGGAATGGGCGAAACACCCACCCTTCCTGTAGGATGTTTGCACCTGGTGTGGGTGCTGTGGAGATTGGATGGTGGTCGCCTCTGACCTCTTTGGGCAGGGACTCAAGAACTCCCCAGCGCAAGGCTGTGTCTTTCTTTTTAGAAAGTACTAAAGGTTTAGGCTTTACATTTAGGTTTATGATCTGTCTTGAATTAATACATTAATATTTGTATACAGTAAAAAGTATGGATCAGTCCTGGCTGGCGTAGCTCAGTGGATTGAGCATGGGCTGCAAATCAAAGTGTCACAGGTTCGATTCCCAGTCAGGACACATGCCTAGGTTGCAGGCCACGGCCCCCAGCAACCGCACATTGATGTTTCTCTCTCCCTTTCTCCCTTCATTCCCTCTCTAAAAATAAATAAACAAAATCTTTTTAAAAAAGTAATCTTTCTCTTAAAAAAAGTATGGATCAGCTATTTATTTGCATATAGCTATCTAATTGCTCCACTACCATTTGTTGAAAAGATTATTCTTTCTGCACCAAGTTGCTTTTGCACCTTTATTAGCGAAATCTGTTGCCCATATATGTTTGGGCCTATTTCTGGGCCTTTGTATTTTGTTCCTTTGCTTCATTTGTCTATGTTGACAAAAACACCATACTTCCTTGGTTACTGAGCTTTATAATAAATCTTGAAATCAGATAGTGTCAGCCCTGCAACTTTCTTCTTTTTTTTTTTTTTTTTAAGTTGCTTTGGCTATTTGACTCCCCTGCCCCCCCCGCCCCCCACTGCCTTCCCTTTAGCAACTATCAGCTTGTTCTCTATATCATGGGTCTGTTTCTGTTTTGTTCATTTTTTAAGGTTCCATGTATATGAGAAATCATATGGTATTTGTCTTTCTTTGTTTGACTTATTTCACTCAGCATAATACCCTCTAGGTCTATCCATGTTGTTGCAAATGGCAAGATTTCATTCCTTTTTACTGTTGAACAATATTCTGTTGCATATATGCACCACATCTTCTTTATCTATTTGTCTGTTGATGGACATCTGGGTTGCTTCTGTACGCTGACTATTACTAGTAAAGCTGCAGTGAACATAGTGGTGCATACATCTTTTCAAATTAGTGTTTTCTGTTTTTTTTTTTTATTAATACCCAGAAGTGGAATCACTGGATCATAAGGCCATTCCATTTTTAATTTTTGAAGGAATTCCATACTGCTTTTCACAGTGGCTGCACTAATTTACAATCAACCCAACAGTACAAAAGTATTCCCCTTTCTCCACAATCTTACCAGTGCTTGTTGTTTGTTGATTTATTAATGTTAGCCTTCTAAAAGGCATGAGGTGATGTTTCACTGTGGTTTTAATTTGCATTTTTCTGATGATTAGTGATGTTGAACATCTCTTCCTATGTCTGTTGGCCACCTGTTTGTTCTCTTTGGAGAAGTGTCTCTTCATGTGCTCTGCCCACTTTGTAAATCAGATTGATTTTGTATGTGTTGATTGAGTATGTTGTGCGTTTGTGTGTGCTGAGTTGTATGAGTTCTTTATATATTTTGGATATTAACCCCTTGTCGGATGTATCATTTGCAAATATCTTCTCCCATTTGGTGGATTGTCTTTTCATTTTAATGATGGTTTCCTTTACTGTGTAAAACCTTGTTAGTTTGATGTAGTCCCATTTGTTTATTTTTTCTTTTTATTCCCTTGCTCAAGGAGATAGTGTCCAAATATATGTATGTATAGCTGAGAGCAGTGTCAAAGAGTTTACTGCCTATAATTTCTTCTAGGAATTTTATAGTTTCAGGTCTAACATTAAAGTCTTTGGTCCATTTTGAGTTTATTTTTATGTATGGTGTTGGAAAGTGGTCCAGTTTCCTTTATTTGCATGTGTGTGTCGAATTTCCCAACACCATTTATTGAAGAGACCATCTTTACCCCACTGTATATTCTTGCCTCCTATGTCATAGATTGATCATGTAGGGTGGGTTTATTTCTGGACTTTATTCTGTTCCATTTGTCTGTGTGTCTGTTTTTATGCTAGTACTGTGCCACTTTGATTACTGTGGACTTGTAGTATAATTTAATATCAGGTAGTGTGATACCTCCTACTTCATTCTTTCTCAAGCTTTTTGGGGCTATTTGGGATCTTTAATGGTACCATGTAACTTTTAGGATTATTTGTTCTAGTTCTGAGAAGAATGCCATTGGTATCTAATGGTAACTGCATTGAATCTATAGATTGCTTTGGGTAGTGTGGGCATTTTAACAATTTAATTCTTCCAACCCATGAGCAAAGTATATCTTTCCATTTATTTATGTTTAATTTAATTTCTTCATTGTCTTACAGTTTTCAGAGTACAGGTCTTTCACTTCTTTGGTTGTTTATTCCTAGGCATTTTATACTTTTTGATGAAATTATAAATGTGATTGTTTTTTAAAATTTGTCTTTCTGATAGTTCATTATTGGTGTATAAAAATGCAACCGGTTTCTGTATATTGATTTTGTATCTTACAACTTTACTTAAGTCATTTATTAGTTTAAAACTATAAAACACCTGTAGTTTCTTGTGGAGTCTCTACTGCAAATAACGAGAGTTTTACTCCTTCCTTTCTGATTTGGGTATCTTTTATTTCTTTCTCTTGTCTTATTGCTGTGGCTAGGGCTTCTAGTACTGTGTTGGGTAAAAGTGGTGAAAGTGGTCATCCCTGTCTTGTTTCTGACCTTAAGGAAAATGCTTTTAGCTTTTCACTGTTGAGTATGATGTTAGCTGTGGGTTTGGCATGTATGGCCTTTATAATGAAGTATGTTCTTTTTATGTTCACTTTGTTGGGAATTTTTGTCATAATAAGATGTTGAATTTTGTCAAATGCTTTTTCTGCATCTATTGAAATGATGGTTTTTATCTTTTAGTTTGTTAATGTGATGTGTTGTATTAGTTGATTTATGGATGTTGAACCACCTTTGCATCCCTGGTGTGAATCCCACTTAGTCATGGAGTATAATCCTTTTAATGTGCTCTTGAGTCCAGTTTGCTAATATTTTGTCAGGAATTTTTGCTTCTGTGTTCATCAAGGATATTGGCCTGTAATTCTTATATTCTCCACCCCACCCCACACAATCTCTCTCTCTCTCTTTGGTAGTGGTTTTATCTGATTTTGGTATCAGGGTTAACGCTGGCTCCATAAAATGAGCTAGGAAGTGTTTTCTCCCTCTTCAGATTTTGCAGTAGTTTAAGAAGGATACATATTAATTTTTCTTTAAATGTTTGGTTGCTTCTTGAGTGAGAACTGCTCCTACACTTCCCTGGACAAACTGTATCTCTTGAGAATGTTAAAGATTAAAGGGAAATACCTGAATGTGGTAAAGTGCATTTAGGTCTTACTGTTATTTCTTCCTGGGAAGCAGGTGTGGCACTGTGAGAGGTGGCCAGCCAGATGAAGCAGGGGTTGGAGGGATTCTGCTGCCTCTCAAGGGCTGCCTGTGTAGGCTTGTGGACTTGTCTGCCTTGAGCCAGACGTTTGCTTGGGGTAGGGGTGTGGGGTGGCAGCTGCATTGAGCTGGGCAGGCTGAGCTGGGGCCTGTGCTATGCCAGGTGGCCTGGGCCACTTTTGGGGCTGGAAGGCAGAGTCCCCAAGGCAGGTAGAGTAGGCAGAGGTTCCTTGCCAGGCTAGCGTACAGGGCTGAGGGCCTGCACTTGGGTGGGGGTTTGAGGTGAGGGACTCAACCTGTGCCACCTGCTGTATGCTGAATGTTGTTTTGGATACATCACACATGCACAGTACAATATGTGAGAAGCTCACAGGCCACAGGTGAGAGAGGGGTGTTTCCTGTGCCCCAGGCTGCCTGTGTCCTGGGTTGCCCCTGTACATGCAGACAAAACATTCAGTACTGAGGCAGGCCGGCCAAGTCTGCCATGGAGAGATGGATCCCGGTGTTCAGTCCATCTCCAGTTTTTGTACAGTAGCCCCCTAATTCGCAGTCACTTTTGCTTTATGCAATTTCAGTCGCCATGATCAGAAATATTAAATGGAAAATTCCAGAAATAAACAATTCATAAGTTTTAAATTGTGTGATGTTTTGAGTAGCATGATGAAATCTCACACTGTCTGTTCCATTCCACCCAGGACGTAACTTGTCTCTTTGTTCAGCATTCCTACATTGTAGATGCTCCCTACCTGTCAGTCTGTGAGTACCTGTCCTGGTGATCTGCTTGGTTATCAGAGAGAGAGGCTGCATTCAGATAACATCTCTACAGTATATTCTTAAAATTATTCTACTTTACTATTGTTGTTAATCTCTTAATGTGCTAATTTATGAACTAAACTTTGTCATGGGTGTGTAAGTATGGGAAAAATCATAGCATGTGAAGGGTTTGGTACACTATGCAGGTTTAAGTGTCCACTAAGAACATACTGGAATGTATGTCTTGGAACGTATTCCTGCAGATAAAGGATTGACTGTATAATCAACAGCACCTCCAGCATTTTAGTGTGATAGTGTGGAGTTGAGTGACGTGTGAGTAACGTGTGTATGTTTTAAGGTAACACATCTGTAGCCTGTTTTCTAGAAAGAATTGGTGGGTAAATTTTTGTAGATACAATGAGTCCAGGATTCCAGCCACGGAAGGACACCTCTCCTCATCCTGGACAATAATCTTGATCAGGTTTGTGCTCATCTGATGAAAGAAAAGTAACATCAGTATATTTTTATTCTGTGTTCCTTTGATTGGGGGTGGAGACTAAGCTTTATCAGCGGCTGCATTTCCTCCTTTGAACTGTAAGTTCACACTTGTGTCCTCTCTAATTGACTCCTTTCACTATTGATTTTGAGGAAAATACACATACACACACATGCACGTGCACACATGCATAGCACACGAGCAAAGGAAGTGGGCCCTTGGTCTGGGATCTGAGTTGCAACATTTCCCCCAACTCTTATTTATTGTTTTTTAAAACTCTATGCTACTTTTTCACTGTACAGAGATTGTTGTATTTTTAGAGTCAAATTTATTACTTTCTCAAGGTCTTCTGAATTGAGTCATTCTGAAAAAAGCCTGCCGGAGTCTAGGCGTGGTCTATAAACCTCTCCTCTTCCCTCCAGCACTATTGTGGTTCCTCTGGGTTTGGGTTCCTGTCCTGGATCCTTGGCTCCCATCACTGAGGCCTCTTCCATCGAGGCCAGGCCAGCCCTGCTCCCTGACCCCAGATGTCGTCTGCCCACTTCTCTTACTACCTAGCACCTCCATAAGGGTCTGTCCTCTGCATCCCAGGCTGTGAGCCCTGAGGCAGGGCCATGCACTGAACACTCCCCAACAGCTAAGGTTCTGGGCAAGGGCTGTCTGGGTGCTGGTACTGGAGAGTTGGGGAGGGGCTGCCATGGGAGCAGAACAGTGTACCTGTATTGGGGTTGCACCCTCATGCCACCTGTATGGGTGGGGGAATCCTTCCCTCTCTCTGAATGTGTAGTGTGGACACAGTTGGCCCTGGGTGTTATGAGACTCCTGTTCTTGGCCCCATATGCAGTGTGGATGAGGGGACCCCGAGTATAGGGGACCCCTGTCCTCAGCCTCCCTGGATGGGGAGGCAGTGTGGCCCCAGGTATGGAGGGCTCCTGCTCTTAGCCCTCATGTGCCCTGTGGCCTGGGTACAGCCCTGGTGGGGGACCCCTGCCCTCTTCTCCTATGTAGAGGGTAGTTGGGAGGCACCATGGCCCACCCTCCTTCCTCTCCCCTTGTTCATCCTCACAGCTGCCCTGCCTAGGCTGGCCCCAGGTTCTCTCATGTTAGCCCCACCTTAGGGGGTCCTCTTGGATGCCGGAATGTTTTGGCACCACTTGGAGCTTGGTTAATCTCATACAAGTTGGAGGCTGCAGGGTTTCTGCTGCCTGGCACTCGTTCTGGGCACAGCTGTTGACATTCCTGTCTGGGGATAAGTCTCCACTGTGTGAGCTGCCTTTGTGTGGGGAGCACAGCTTTTCTAGCCTCAAGCTTGGGGTCTACGGGCCCCTGCCTGTTCCCTGTCTGCCTCAGCAGCTGTCTTTGGGCAGGAGGCCTGGAAGTCCATGAGGCTGCCCATGGCAGTCCCTGCTGTGTCCTTGTGCCCTTAGTCATGAAGCCCTACACCCTGCAGTGGCATTGGGGGTGCAGGTCTCTGGGTGGCTTGCTTGCCTCCTCCCTTACCTGCTTTTTCTCTAGTGCAGCATCCCAGCTTGGAGCTCATAGGCACCTTGTCCTTGAAGGCCTTGATGCCTCTCTACCTGCAACTGTGGGCCACCCACTCTAGGCCCATCCTGTGCCTCAGGACCTTTGGGGTTCTCCCCTAGCCTTTGCCCATGCTGGCCTCCCACTGTGCATGGGGGTGGGGGAGCAAGGGTGGCTCCTGGCTCAGAGCATCATTCAGAAGAGAGCTGTCCCTGCAGTGAAGTTTGCAGGATGGGAGCTAGCGAGGACATGGCCAGAGCTCTACTCTGGTGCCGTGCTGGCTGAGCATATGGGGAGTAGGGCCCAGGCCTGGGGTGGATCTTCTCACTGAGCCAGAGTGTGGAAGGGATAGGGTGGGGGGCACACCCTTGGTCTGGGGCCTGCTTCTGTGGCTTCTGTGACCCTCCAACAAGGGATACCTTGTTCCTGCCTGCTACTCCCCTTTGCACCCTGGGGCCTTTTGCCCTGGTGTCCCTCAGTGTCACCTGGCTCTCCACTGGTTCTCCTGCCCTCAGAGAGCTGGTTGGAATGAATGAGGCAGGCCCTACCCCTTCAGGGTCTTGGGGCCCACCTGGGCCTTCAGCAGGGTAGATGCCCCTTCCCTAGGGAGGGCCTGGGAGAGGCCATGCTGGGGTATGTATGGGGTGGCCCTGAAAGGGAGTGGGGTACAGGGGAGCTTTGAAAGTCAGTATCCAGATTGTCCCCAGAGGCTGCTAGGGTCTACTACACAGTGGGTTCTAGGAGGGCCCACCGATCCCTTCTTCTGAAGAAAGCTGTGGCTCTGGGAGTTAGGCTCGAGGCCACTGTGCCCCTCAGTGGGGCCTTTCTAGGAGCAGCAGGAAGGAGGATGGGGTGTGGTGAGGGACCATAGTTCCCATGGGTAGGCTGGTGTGGGAGGTTTGTTTCCAAGATGCTTGAATGGAGGTTCTAAGCCCTGTCTCTGCCTAGATGGGCCTCTTTCCCTCCCAGGTGCTGAAGGTCTGGGTGTGGCTCTGCATGGACATGCCTGGGGCCCAAATGAGCAGTTGTCTCTCTGGGGACACTGACACCATAGCATACAGAAGGCCAGTCCTGTCAGTCCCTGGATGGAGCAGGTCAGGGGGGCAGATTATAGACCCTGTGGGCCAGGGCCCGGGGTGGAGCTGCGGCAAAAACGCACTGGTTTCCTAGTGGCACCCAGGTCCCGCGCTGGGAGGTCTGCTCTGGTGCAGGCGTTTTGGCAGATCTGTTGGGACCCGGAACCAAGTGGGCAGGCTGCTGGAGGGCAAGGAATGTGCTAGGACCCTCACAAGGGCCCACACTCAGTGGGGGACTGCAGATGTGAGTTCCTCCAGCTGGGTAAGTGGGCAAGAGACTGGGGGAGGAGGGCATGTGTGCTCCTGAACCCTCAAGGCCGGGGTGTGGGTGTGCAGAGGCTCTTTCTCTGGGGCGGTGCTCGCCCTGGTCTCTCTGCACAGGCTGACCGGCAGCGAGCCCCTGACCATCCTCCCACTGACCCTGGATCCTGAGGCAGCCGCACAGGCACACTACAAGGCCTGTGATCGGCTGAAGCTGGAGCGGAAGCAGAGGCGTATGTGCCGCCGGGACCCGGGCGTGGCCGAGACACTGGTGGAGGCAGTCAGCATGAGCGCCCTGGAGTGTCAGTACCAGTTTCGCTTCGAGCGCTGGAACTGCACCCTGGAAGGCCGCTACCGGGCCAGCCTGCTCAAGCGAGGTGCGTGGCACTGGAGGTGGGGCAGTGGGCTGCCAAGCACAGGCGCACCAACCCCTGGTGCACCGTTGGAGGGGTCCTGGGCCAGGGGCGAGGAGCTGGGGCCTAGAAGACTCTGGAGCTAGCTCCTTCCCCACCACTCCCTACTCTCTCTGCCTCTGCCCCTCCCGACTCCTCTGTCCCTGTCCTCCTGCCCCTACCTCCTCTTCCTGCCCTGTTCGCACACAAGCCTGAACTGTTGCTGGAAGGACTAGGAGCCTTTGGCAGCTTTGACAGGGCCCCAGGCAGCTCTGATGGCTTTTGCCACATGCCTGTGGCCAAGGCCCAGTGCTGGCAGGGGTCCAGCTGGTGCTCCTAGCACAGAGCTTCATCTCATTTCTCGTGTCTCCTCCACACGTGGGAGCTGTTGGGGACTCTAAGAGCATCTCGATGTGCTTGTTTAAAAACCGGGAACTTCAGGCCCAGGCAGGGCTTCTCTAGGGCCATGGGCCATTCTGGTGGGTGGGAGACCCAGACGAATGGGATCACTGATTGCCAGACAGAACCAAGGCCCCAGTACCCCTGGATCCTCCCTGTCCCACCTTATTCATGCACATAGGAGAGCCTTCCCCCAGGTGCACCATCATCCCAGGCAGGTATTCTCCCCAAGTGGATTATGGGAAGGATCCTGCCAACAGTCAGGGATTCAGGGCCTCATCTGGAATGCTATGGTTTGGCTGCGAAAAGTGATGGGGGCTGCTGCTGTGCCACTGCTGACCAGCCCCACTGCCTCCCCAGGCTTCAAGGAGACGGCTTTCCTCTATGCCATCTCCTCGGCTGGCCTCACGCACGCACTGGCCAAGGCCTGCAGTGCAGGCCGCATGGAACGTTGCACCTGTGATGAGGCACCCGACCTGGAGAACCGTGAGGCCTGGCAGTGGGGTGGCTGCGGGGACAACCTCAAGTACAGCAGCAAGTTCGTCAAGGAGTTTCTGGGCCGGCGGTCAAGCAAGGACCTGCGTGCCCGTGTGGACTTCCACAACAACCTCGTGGGTGTGAAGGCAAGAGGGGAGGGGGCTGGCACCAGGCAGGGGAGGGCTGCTGTGGGGGCAGTGGTGAAGGGGGCAGGCCAGTCTCAGGGAGGGCTGGGGGGCTGGGAGGAGATGGGGTCTGCTGTCTCTGTGCTTTTGTTCTAGCCAGGTGGTACCAGCCAGGGTCCTCCATTCTCAGCTTATATAAGGCTCATTACCTGCCAAATAGATGGAGATGCTAGTTGTCACAGAGGATGCCAGTGGCCTCCCATGGAGAGTGTCCTCTGGCCTCCCATGGAGAAGTGGAGCTGGAAGGCCTCCTTTTTGCTGATTGGGGTGGAGCCAGGTGGGTCTGGACCCATCTGCATCTGGCCCTGGGTAGTCAAGGCTACCAGGAAGGTCTCTGTCATGGGTACCATCTATCCAGAAGGAGGGCAGACTGAGAACCTGCCTGCCAGAGTCAAGAGGCAAGTGGTGCTGTTACCAGGGACCTAGGTGGATGCAGTATGGGGAGTGTACAGGCCAGGAGTCCCGGGGAAAGGCTGGAGTGCTGCTGGTCCAAGTGTGTGTGTCAGGGGGGTGGGGGGTACTTCTGCCTCAGGGTTCTCCTCTGTGGCCAGGACTCTCTTCTGAGCAAACCCAGCTCAGAAGACTCGGGAAAAGGTGTGTCTTGATGTTTTGGGCTGGGCCCTTCTGGGGGCTGCTGGCTGCAAGTGTGGCTGGGCCCAAGGGAACCTGTCTCCTGCCACCCTTCACCATTCCTGCAGGCCCTTGGCTCCCTAGCCCACAACACTGGAATAGGCATCAGGCCCATACCTGTAGTCCTTACTGCGTGCCCAACACCAAGCCCTTAGTACCCCAGCCACTTGGGCCACCAAATGCCCCTCAGGCTCACCCATTGTCTAGGACCTGCACAGGATGCTGGGAATGTGGATCCTAGCCAGGGGGTATGTAATGAGAGACAATCTACTCAGTCTCAGCCTTGGTATTGGCTAGCTGAAGTTCTGGGTCTCGCAGGGGAGCTCCTTCCCTCCTTCTATCCTGTGGGGAGGGGTGTGGGGAGATTAAATCCCCCAGGCAAGGCCCTTTATTTCCCTTTGTACTTGCCTCTTATAAACGATAAATGAAAACTCAGAAAACTCAGAAAAAGTGCTCCATTAGCTCCAGGCCTGGGTAAGCAGTGTTTTAATTAAATTTGTCATGTTTCTCAGCAAAATATCAGTAAATGTGACTCTTCTGTTACACATCCAGGGAACATGGCTATGTTTCTTAATGCCCTTACGTGGCCCTCTAGGGAGCTCAGGCTTAGCTTGGGCCAGTGGAGAGGGCTTCCCTGCCCTGCCTTCCCACGTCCATCCAGGGACCCCTGGTGGGCAATCTGCCAGGAGGCTCAGTGGGGCAGCTGGCCTGACCTTCTGGCTTTGTAGGTGACACCCAAGTTCTGGAAGAGGAAGGATCCTGTTTGGGTCTCAGGTAGCTTCCCAGAGCCTGAGCAGAACTTGGTCCTTGGCCACACCTGCTCCTGTTCTGGCCAGCTGCATCCCACTTCTGGGTCGGTCAGGTGGCACCTGTGTTTTCAGCAAACCAGGCCCCAGTGCTTAG
The DNA here is from genome assembly GCF_004126475.2 of Phyllostomus discolor. Lineage (NCBI taxonomy): Eukaryota > Metazoa > Chordata > Mammalia > Chiroptera > Phyllostomidae > Phyllostomus > Phyllostomus discolor. The sequence goes on along the minus strand of NC_040910.2, from coordinate 58,260,399 downwards.
GCAGGGACGTGGTCAGCTCAGTTGTAGGCTCCAGTGGCCAATCCTGCCTACTGGGCATGCAGCTCTGCAGAGAGCACACTGCTAGGTCCTGGCTGATGGGGTGCTGATGGCAGGGCTGGAGGGTGGCCTGTCGAGTCCTTGCAGGGGCAGCCCTAGACACAGGGAGGAACATCTGGGCAGGGAGGGATTATCTCCACAGTGCCACAGGTGCTGTGGTGGTCACTCTGGAGGCCACGCTGATAGCTGTAGGGCTCTGTCCTAGGTAGTCGGGGGCTTGAAGGCAGAGGGATAGGTGTGTAAGCCAGGGAGCCTGGGTGATGGGTTGTGGCGGCCCTCTAGGCTGTGCCTGGGTCTGGGGGCAGTGGGGTTTGGGTCTGAGGTAGGTGCTGGTTTTTGGCTCATTTGGAGTCATCCATGTGGTCTGGTCTTGGTGTGCCAGGTAGGACCCTCAGGCTCACCTCTCTTCCTCTTTCCAGGTGATCAAAGCTGGGGTGGAGACCACGTGCAAGTGCCATGGTGTGTCTGGCTCCTGTACCGTGCGGACGTGCTGGCGACAGCTGGCACCCTTCCACGAGGTGGGCAAGCGCCTGAAGTACAAGTACGAGACGGCACTCAAGGTGGGCAGCACCACTAACGAGGCTGCTGGCGAGGCGGGTGCCATTTCTCCACCCAGGGGCCGGGCTTTGAGCACAGGTGGTGACCCACTGCCCCGTACACCAGAGCTGGTGCACTTGGACGACTCACCCAGTTTCTGCCTGGCTGGCCGCTTCTCCCCAGGCACTGCAGGCCGCAGGTGCCACCGTGAGAAGAACTGTGAGAGCATTTGCTGTGGACGTGGCCATAACACGCAGAGCCGGGTGGTGACACGGCCCTGCCAGTGCCAGGTGCGCTGGTGCTGCTACGTGGAGTGCAGACAGTGCACTCAGCGGGAGGAGGTCTATACCTGCAAGGGCTAGTGCCAGTTGGCCAGGCTGTCCCAGGGGTGCAGGCAGCGTGTGTGGCAGAGGCATCCACACTTGCAGACTGAGCCCCAGACTGGATGCCCCCAGCACATTTGGGCATGAGGCAGGAGCAGGAGCCCAGGGCAGGCTGGGGAGCTGTCTCTGCATCTCCGTCTCCCCTCAAAGGCCTGGTCTCACCTCTGCATACTCTCTGCTTGTCCCTCCCAGGGACCTGACAGCATTGCACTGATGCTTTCCAGGTTGTGTCTGTCCCTAAGACTCCAGTTCCTGTATCACAGCACCCCTTGACACTTGGGCTCCCTCTGAGGAGCACAGTACATTTTCATGACCAACTACACAGGGCCTCTGCAGCAGCCTGTGGGCTGCCCTCCGCCAGCTCTGGCTAGAGTCAAACCACTAAGAGAGGGACAGCCAGCCACCCAGGTGTGGGGGACACTGTCGCCGCACCCCCAACATCAAACACTTCTGTTTGGAGTGATAACAGTGACTTTTAAGTTATTTTTATTTAACTAATATATAATAATTATTTTCTCTGTTCCCACTGTATCCCAGGCTGTGGCTCTTCCAGACTGGAGGGGCCCCTTCCTCTTTCCTCGTCCCCCATTCCCAGACTTCTTTGCCTGATCTGCTTTGTGTTTGAAACCACTAAGTCAAGAGAGATGTTGCTGTTGTTCTAAATTAAAGTGAGCTATGTCTGGCCTCCTCCCTCAGGGCTTCCGAAAGTCAGGTCCAGGCTGCCACCCCCAGGGAGGCCGTCCTGAGAAGGGTGCCTGTGGGTACACAGCCCTGCACTCCAGCTCCCAAATGCAGATTCTGGGGCTGGGAGTGGCAGAGGCTGCCCTGCCCTCCCCAAGGGCTATGCATGGGCAGAGGGGCAGGGCCAGCCCCTTGGAGCGATTATTTCACAAAGAAGGCACAGTTTGCTCTGTGTCACTATGGGGGAAGCAGGGTGGGGAGAGATGTGATAGTGTCTGGGGCCAGGATTTGGCAAATGGCTATGTTCCTTGGCCATCCTCTTGTCTTTGACAGAAGGGGAAAAGGATGGCTTACATTGACCTGGCTTGGTTTTGGTGTGTGGTGTATGTGTATGCATGTGCAATGTGTACACTTATGAGATGTGTATTAGCATGTGTGGTGTGTGTGCATGAGTGCTCATGTGTGCAAGCACATGCCTATATCCGGTGTGCACACATGAATATGGACATAGGCATATGTTCATGGCTATGCACTTGTGCATATGGATGCACACACCCGAGCACGTGTGCTATATGCATGTTGTGTGGGGGGCATGACTGGTATGTGTGCATATGTGTGAGCATGTGCTTATGTGTGTGTGTTGGTGTGGTCTGTGGGTGGCTGGATATGGCCTCCACCCTGTGTCCTTCTTTAGCATGGGCCTCTCCTTCCCACGTTGACGTGAATGGCAGTCTTGGCTCTGGAGCCTCTGCCCTAGGCCTGTCCTGCTTGGCTGGGTGGCTGTGCTCCAAGGGTGCAGGCAGCGTGGAAGCAGGAACTACTGAGCTAGGGTGTTTCTCAGAGTCCCAGGGGGCTCCAGGAACCCCAGGGAACTGTGTTTTTAAAAGAAAACCTATTTATGTTAATGTGGGTCTCTTAGTCCCTGTTTTATAGTGTTAATAGTAAAGTTTATTCTCCTGTGGTTCAGAGAACACTCCGTGAATAATTGTGCTGTGGAGGCCCATCCTAGAAGGGAGACAGATAGACTCTGCAGTGGCAGGAGATGTGGGCCTGCCCCTTGTTCCCTGCAGACCTGGCTGGACAGAGCTGGGGTGTGGTAAGCAAGGGTGCATCCTGGTTGTCCCCACGGATCCCCACCTGCTGGGGCCCAGAGCAGGTGGAGTGTCATGCTCCCATCATAAGACTAGCCAGTCACTACTGGGTCTGGAAAAGTGGCAAGTCAGAGGAAGGATTTTTTTAACTAAATACATTTAGCTATATGTCATAAATATTAAGAAAAGTATTTTTTTAAACAAGGCAGGCTGAAAATGTCTGCTGGCTGGTTTGTTTATATATAAACATATATCAGAGTGTCTTGCTAAGCGAAGAAACAACTCCCACTGATGGAACCACTCCTTAACATGCTTCTCTTTCATGTGACAGAGGGTCTCTGAAGAAACATGTTGGTAGTGGGGCCAGAGCTCCAGGTTCAGCCTTACGAGGGGCCATGGGGGAGGGCCACCATGCTGAGGGCCAGGCAGGTCCCGGCCACCTGCTTCCCCCCAGCCACTCAGATGTGGGTTCCGGGCTTGGTTTGTCCAGGTCCAGAGGTCGGGGGGTGAGGGGCATTCACATATGACAACTTTCCTCTGGGTGTTCAGCTTCTGCCGGCCTGCCCACTTCTCTACCTCATCTGTATAGTGAATAGGTGTGTACTCGAGTGACTTGGAGAATGTATTTATTTAACGGCTTTGTGTAACACAACCAGAAACAAATGGAAACACTAAATAAACATATTTTAAATTATACCCCGACTTAGTCTGCTGACTTCAGAGTACTTCTGGTGAACCTATGGATGGAGGGCCTCAGAGAGTAGAGTGTGAGAGAGGAGGATGTGAGGGAGGAGGGCCTGAGGGAGGAGGGCCTGAGGGAGGAGGATGTGAGGGGGGAGGATGTGAGGGAGGAGGATGTGAGGGAGGAGGGCCTGAGGGAGGAGGATGTGAGGGAGGAGGGCCTGCGGGAGAAGGGAGGAGGTATGTAGTTTGAATGCTGGGGCTAAAGACCACGAGAGGAGAGTTGAGGCAGGTTGTTGGGCCCGTTCAGGTGAACCCTGACTACGTGAGAGTGTTTAGGGAGCTTTGTCTTTTTTGAAGCCCAAGCACAGCCCAACTGGACCCAGGTTTGGGATGGGTGGTGTATCCATTGTCATATATGGAGAGGACACAGCTCATGTGTGGGGACCCTATTGAGATTCCAGGTCACTGAATGTCTGCAGGTTCCCCCTCATGGTGCTGTCACTGGGGTCCCAGGTACCCAGCAATGTCCAGCTTGGCCTCTCCCACTTAGCCTCCCACTAGGGAGGGACACATGAGCCTGGAGACCCTCATCTCGCCAGACCTTGAGGTGGGTAGTCTGAGATGAAGGTGTTGGGGGCTGCACTTTCTCTGGAGGCTCCAGGGGTGGGTCCTTCCTGCCTCTGCCCCCAGCTGCTGCCCCTGGCCTCCCTGTCTCACCTCCCTTGCCACTTGGCTTCTCCTCTGTGTTCCTGTCTGGACACCTGTCATGGCATACAGGGCCTCCAGATAATCTGGGTGCTCTCATCTTGAAGTCATTAAGTATCTGCAGAAACCTCTTTTCCAACTAAAGTCCCACCCTGAGAGTCAAGTGGACGTGAATTTTGGGGGACAGAGCTCTACCCCTAGTAGTTGTGGAGATCTGGGCAGGGGTGGGCCCTGGGCAGGAGGGAGCTGCTGCTGGGGTCAGGCTGGCAGGACACATACTTCCTCCTGAGCTTTAGGAATAATAATAACTTCCTCCTGAGCTTTAGGAAATAAGGCTTTGGGTTCTTGGGTAACCAGTGGGCAGAAGCCTCTGGGATGCTGGAGGGGCAGCTCACCTACCAGCACATGGGGCTCCTGCCTCTGCATCCTTCTCCTCTCCCCAGAGGTGTTTGGGGGGCCTTCTGCTTGCTCTCAGGATGCCCACCAGGGCCCTACTCTCTTTTCTGTTCTGAGCCTGCAGCCTCTTCCAGAACCAGGTTCTTTATACCTCCTCACAGCACTGGGTCGGTCCTCAGTAGGGCCTGTTAGTCCATCTGTTCACCTGCTGCGGACCTGGGGTGCTGGGCATAACACACAATCCCCATTAGTCCCTAGTCCCCAGGCTCCTTCACTCACCCTGCTGGCCTCTGTCTTCCCCTCAACTGTCTTGTGTGTCCGCCCCCCGCCCCAGAGTGCCAATGTGCCCTTCTGGACCCTCTGTCATAGGCTATCTGAGAGGTTGCTCCTCTGCCACCTCCAGTCCCATGCAAGCCCCCTAAGTTCCCAAGAGAGAAATGTGGGTTTGCCTGCCTAATCTCTGTGCCTAGGCAGAGGGTAGCAGCACCCCTTCTCTAGCCCATTGACACCATCATGAAGAGGCCAATGGGCACCTCCTGGCACCAAACCCTGTGTCAGGCTGAAGGCCACCAGGCTGCACTGTGAGAGCACTCAGCCAGCCACTGGGCTCTGTGGGTGAGGGATGGGTGGAGGCAACGGGGCAGCAGGGTTGAAGGAGACTTGGGGCCTCCCACCACTTGGGAGACCTGCAGGGGCCAGGTCCTCCTCATTGTCTTATTGAGGACTCCTCCTGGGCACTGCTACCAAGGGGTGGGTGGGGGTCTCAGGCCCCTGTGCCTGGTGGGAGGGGGCTGTAAGTTGCCCAGGGACCTGGGAGAAGACAGCTTGAACAGGGCCATTCTTCCTATGCAATGGTGACCAAAACTAGCTGAAACCAGCCCAGTGTGAGAGGACAGGTACCATTGGGCAGAATGGGCTGGTGCAGAGCCTCCACTAAGACCGACCCTCTCCTGGCCAGGCACATGGCCCCTTGCCGAGGAGCCCTCTCTGGACACATGGGCCTTCCTCGGACTCTGGGGTCCTGAGTAGAGTGGCTCTGCCCTGTGCATCTGGCTGGCCTTATGTTCATGTGTGTGCATGCACATGAGTATATGAAGGACTGGATTTGCACATCTGTCTATATGCATGTTCATGGTTCTGTACATGTATGTGTGTGTGTACACGTACATGTTTGTGCATGTCCATGTGCACGAGTGTATGTGTATGTGTACTGCAAGGATGAAGTGCTGGGCTGTTGCTCTCCTTTCTGGCTACTCACCTTGCCCACTGACCATGGTGTCCTGCCCCATTTCTGGCCTCCTCTAGCTGAAAAAATCTCCCTTTGGTCGGGCCCAGCACCAGAGGCAGGGGAAGACCTGCCTCGACCACATCTGCCAGGTGGACAGAGACACCTTGGAGACTGCAAGATGCTTCCTGTCTCAGAAGGAGCAGGCAAGAGGCCTCCAGAAGTTCCAGAGCACCTGGCTTTCCTCCAGCTTCCTGGCAAGACCCATGGGATGAGAAAAAGAAGAGCCTGCAGGGTTTAGGGCTCAGGCTGGGGGGCTGCTCAGAGCCATTTCCAGCCAATTGGCCTTGGCTCCCATTTGCAGGTGTAGAAGCAGCCCAGGATGCATGAACAGGTGGCCAGAGGCAAATCTGGCGGGAGCCCAGCCGTCAGGCTGGGGGAGGTGGGAGATGGCCGGGGATTAGGGAAGAAGGCATGGTTAGGTAATGTCTCAGACAGGAAGGTATTCAGCTGGATCCTGCTTGCCTTTCCAGGCAGACTTCAGAGATGGAGGGTGAGGTGGAGAGACAAATGGGGGAGGAGGAGGATGGTGAGGAGGGGGAGAAGAGAGGGTGGAAAAAGTGAGGCCAGCAATGGGCCAGGCCATGGTGAGGGCTGCGTCTCCTCACCATGAGACCCTGGGGAATCTGGGATTGTTAGGACCATGAAAGGGGGTGCTTGCTGCCACCTGGGGCCTGGCCCAGCGATGCACAGCAGGTGCTCAGGGAGCAACCCCTGAAGGATGGGAGAAGGAGGCCACCCTGGAAGGCTGAAAGCTGGGAGGCTGTGGGCAGATTAGGGCCATTTCATCCCCATCTGGGTGGGCACACAGCCTCTACTGACAGCTCTGCTCTTGGGGTTCTATGGTATGAATGTGTCCCACCCCTCCTGTGGCCTCTCAGCTAAGGTGAAGGCCACACAAATGTGACTGCAGTGACAGCGCCCTGGACTTGGGTGCTACTGCCCTGGAGGTCCAGGCTGGCTGAGGCTGCCCTGTCTCACCCAGCTGCTCAGCTCCACTCCAGCTGCCTTCTCCCTCCTGCACCTGGGCTGCCCACAGTGCCTCCCTCTGTGCTCGTCTGAGCCCCTTCCTGTTCACTGCCAGGGTGTCCTCTCCTTGATGCATTCTCTCGGCCCACAGTCCAGTGCACAGGTCATCTGAGGGGTACAGCCTGGACCCCAGCTCTGGGTGATGGGGCTGCAGGCCTAGGGCTGCCCCATCCACCTGAGCTCCCAGGTGGAGGGAGACCTTAGTCTGGGGACAAGTGACCTGATCTGACTGGTTCCCGGGCCTCACTTTCTCCATTCTTTGAACCTTTCTGGCTGCTCCCTGACAGCCCTGGATTCTGGGTGGGGATAGGCCAGAGTGGGAGGTGGAGCTAGGGGCCTGGGGCAGTTTAGTCCCCTGAACTAACAAATTGTGAACAGAGTGCAGGAGGGGGCTAGCAAGTTTCCATGGTAACAAGACCAAACAAATATTCGCACCCTTCCCCCTGCTGTTCCTGTGGCAATGACCTCATCTGCCCACCAACCCTGTGCTGTGGGGGGTCCTGGGCTGGCAGGGGAGCTGTAGCATCCATGTTTGTGTTGGGCCCTCATCCATGGAAACGGCTGGAGCAGGAACCCAGAGGCTCCTGCTGTGGTTATTAGCTGGGTAGCCAGAGGCCCTTCCCAGAGCAAGGGAAAAGAGGGGAGAGGAGAGAAAAGGAGGGGGAAGGGAGAGGAAGAGGAGGCAGGAGGAGGAGGGAGGGCAAGAAGAGGAAGGGGAGGACAGAGGAGGGAGCAGAGAGGAGGGGACAGAGGGCAGGGTGGGGAACATAGATGCTGTTGCGGTTTGGTGACAGGACACTGGAGTGGACGGTGGGAGGCCTGCTGTCAGTCTGCATGGACGAAGGATGAGAAGGACCCGAACACCAGGCAGGAGGACAGGCTGCAGGGCTGTAGGGACTTGCTGGAATGTGGGGACCAGGAGGGCAGTAACTGGAATGGAGGGAGGCCTAGGGCGGGGCAGCCCACAGGGCCTTGGTGCGGGGTTTGTCACAGGGGCCTGGTGCAGTCTTCCAGTTATTCTACCCCCAGCCGTGAAGGAGAATTTCTAGCCACCCTATAGTGAGCTCTGCCCACGGCCACGGAGCGGGCCTCTGTGTGTCTGCCTCCTACAAGCCCAGACCCTGTGCCCAGGCCCTACTCACTGGATGTTAACTTCATCACATTTGCTTTAAACTCTCTCTAGAAACACACATCTAATTCACCCTCTGAGAGTCACGGGCCCATCCCAACACATCCCTTGTCACTCTCAGTGCATCTTCCACGGGCAGTCGTTTACAAGACTCCTGACTATTGAACATAGAGGAAAACCTCATTGTGGTTTGTTTTTTTTTTTTCTGATCTGAGCCCACAGAGATTTCAAGGCTGTTGAGTTGGGTCCTGGGCAGGGTGGTAGCCACCCTCTTCTGCTCTGCTATGGGATCCAGGAGCTCTCCCGGCAATGCCCTAATTCTGTCACTCCAGCTGCAGTTACTACACGTGGTTCTGTAAGGAAACTTTCTTTCATTGACTTTTTACTGTTACGAAAATCGTCTCTTCCTCAATTTGAAGTTTATACCCCAGTGCTCTTGTTAAGTTTTGAGAGCTGATGTTTTCCCAGGTATGGTTGGGAAGCCCCTCCAAGTGGCTCCTCCATCCTTCTCTCAGTCTATAAAGGCATTCTGTCTTTCTGGGGTCTCAGATGGGAGTAAAATGTGGTCACAGAATCACTCTGGCTGCTCTTGGGAGATATATAAAAAGATGACACTGGAAGAAGTAGAGATAATTCAGGACACAGAAGTGAGTTTTAAGTATAATCATTAGTATCATTAGAAAGATTTGTGAAGAAATTACACAAAACAAGAATAGAATCAATGGAAAAGTAACAAGAAGAAGAAAAGTGAACTATTGGAAATAAAGATATAGCAAATGAAATATAAGTAACCTCTCCTTTGCCATCCTGTGGCCACAGAGAGAGATCACCTCAGAGTTTTGGCCAGGGAGGTGTGGTGATAAATTCCTGTGGAGAGGGCCCCTTCTCTAATGAAAAGGCAAAGCTTGCTAAGAGAATGCCTGTTTTGCTCATTACCGCTACCCTTCCACCCTTTTCTGGCCTGGAACATAGGCCATGATGGAGGAGTTGCAGCAGCCATCTTGGCACCATGAGCATGGAAGCCACAGATGAAAAGTAGAGAGACAAAAATAGAAAAGGCTTGGTTTCCTAGTGACTTCATAGAGCGACCCCCATTACCTCATCTGTTTCTGGTGGGTGTGTGTGTGTGTGTGTGTTCCCACGTTGGTTGGGTTTTGTTATCTGCCATCCAGGTCGTTCCTAACTCATGTGCACATGGAGCCTGGAAAAGCATGGACAAGTATTTGGCATTGTCAGTGGTGATGCTAGACTACAGTGCAGCCATACCTTCTATTTCCATCCTAGAAGTCAGTGCCTAGGCAGGCTTGCATTAAAACATACAAGAGAGGCATTTGAGGGCAGGTGAGTTCTCAGGTAGTTCACTTCTGTTTTACACTCTTCCTGGGAAATTATTCGAAAAAGCACTGCACAGAGCAATTGAAGGGGTGCAGAGACTGAGGCTCCACCTGGAGAGTAGGGAGGAACCAGGAGTGGCTGGGCAGGGGCAGGGACCCAGGGCAGTGGAGAGGTCAGAGGGGATGAAAATGCAGACTCTGGGGGATTGAGGGGAGAGGGTGTGCAGCCCAGGTGCCTTTTTTAAAAAAGAGTCCTTCATTCATTCACTCATTCAAACCCCTGTTGAACACCTGATACGTGCAAATGCTGAGATTAAGGATTTAAACATGAAAACTATCAGCTTAACAGAGGGAAATAGATTGTGAAACTGTCAGTGAATGCACCACAAGAGCACAAGGAGAAAACAGAGGACTGGTGTTGATTATACCAGTGTCTGCCCACAGAAGTGCTTCTGCCAGGGCCCAGAGACAAATGCCACCCCACAGGAACTGGACTGTGGATGCGCTCAGAGCCACAGCACAGCCATGTCCCCATCACTGTCCTGGGGGGCAGGACACACATCTTTGTACTGGCCACAACTCAAGTACAAGATTGCAGGGGCAGAGAGCCAAGCGCTGCTGCCTCTTGTTCACCCAGGGCCCTGCCCCACCCCTAGGAGGCTGGAAGGGGATGATGGACATGGTGGACTGAGCCAGATAGCAACACAGCCTGGTGCCAAAACAGGGCCCAGAGGAAAATGTCAGAGCAGACTAGTCGAACTGAAGCACCACTCAGGTAAATTAAAAATATGCAGATGGGCACAGGGCAACCCACCACTGGGGTAGTCTCAGAACAGAAACACCCTAAAGACAGAAGCATGGGGGAGAGGCCACAACCACCCACACCCTGCTCTGGGTGAGTGGAAATGAGGCAGCAACTGGTGGTGCAGGACGGAGGGCACTGCTTCCTGCAGGGGGGAGCTGGGGCCAGGAGCCAGAGGTGAGTAGGGGGTGCTGGCTTACAGGCCAGGTGAGGGTGGGCCTGCTGGCCATCCCCCATGGGCAGCTGTCCAGGTGCAGACAGGTAAGGTGAGGTGTGGCCTGGGGGTTGCTGGAGGCAGGGCATTGAGGGTCTTCATGGGAGACTGGAATGGTGGACATGGAAGGCATGGGGGCAGTGAAAATGTGGCTGCCGGGGCTGAACCCAGAGCCTCAGTAGGGGCAGTGTCCACAGTGGCTAGATGAAGGTGATGGTGGAGGGGAGGGGATGTGGTGCCTTGGCAGAGGGCAGGGGTTTGGGAGGGGCTTCTTCCCCAAAGCTGGAGCCCCTTTCCTGCCCACCCTCAGAGGCATCCCCTGAACCCAAATGTGTATGTGTGTGTTTGTGTATGTGTGTAAATGTGTGAGTGCTCGTGTGACTGTGCATGTAAATTTGTGGATCTGTGTGTGAATGAGTGCGTATGTGAGTGTGAATGATGGTGGTTATGTATGTGAATGAGTATGTGTACATGTGTCTGAGTGTGTATGTGCATGAATGATTGTGGTTATGTGTATGGATGTGTGAATGTGTATGTGTGTAAATGGTTGTTATGTGTGAGTGTGTGTGTGGTTGTATATCAGTAACTGGGTCTATGAGGGTGTATTATGTGTGAATGTGTAAGTATTTGGGTATGTATGTAAATGTGCGACTATGTGCATGAATGTGAGAGTGTGTGAATGCATGCATGTGTATGTGTGTGTGTGTGTGAATGTGTGACATGGTTATGTGGGTGGATGAGTGTATGTGTGTGTGTGTATGTCTGTGGTTATATGTGTGAATGTGTGTGTATGTGAATGCCTGTGATCATGTGTATGAATGTGTGAGTGTTATGTATGTGTGAATGTTGGTGGTTATGTGTGAGTGTGAGAGTGTGTGTATTTGTGAGTGGGTGTGTGAGAGCTGAGATTGCTGGGAGGCCTCCAGCTCTGGGCTAGGTACTATGGAGCCAGTGCTTCCTAGGGTCTGAGAGTGGGTGTGTCCAGGGCAGGGCAGTTGAAGCAGAGCCGGGAAGCTTCTGGGATGTGAACTGGGGAACTGCCTTCCCTGTGGGGTTACCTAGGGGCTGGACCACTGTGGAAAAGGCAATGGTGCTTGGTGGCCCAGGGCTCCTTGCCCAGGGGAATGGTGGTGGTCCAGAAGAGGGACCTCAAGTGTCGCCCTGACCACTTCTCTATGTGGCCATGACTGCATCAGACCCACAGTCCTGCACACTGAGGTGTTTTCCACTCTGAGCTCATTTCAGGTGGGGAGCCCAGAAAGGGGGAGAATTCCCAAAGGCCACACAGCAGGTAGGGAGCAGGATAAGCCTGGTGCTGGCTGGGACATTGGCCACGTCACTGGTGATGGTGTCAGTCAGTGGCATTTATGTTGCTTTGGGGGTTGGGCAATTCCCTGCCAGAGAGCTCTGCAGGGCTGAATGTGACAAACACATAAAACTAGGGCGACAGTGGCTGTATCGGCTTCATCACAGGCGTCTGGGCTGAATGGTCCTCCCGGCTGCCGCCCGGGTCCAATTTCTGCCAAGTATGTAACTCGTCAAGCTGGGGAATGTCTCAGCAGCCCTGGCTGGGCTGGATTCCCTTGTCCAGCCAGGCTGGGAGGGGGCTGGGCCTTGCTGGTATTCCCCCACCCAGCTGAGAGGAGCTGAGAGGGGCTGAGAGCTCAGGCATACAGTGAGCTCAATCCGTGCTCATGAGTGGAGCAGACTCTGAGAAGACAGGCAGGCCTGATGGAAGCCGGCCCTTACAGAGGTGGGGTTCCCTGGGTCCTCATGTCCAGGGATAGCTGTGCAAGTGCCCTGGCCCCCTGACACCTCCTGAAGGAGAGCTGAGTGCAGCTGGACCACACCTAGGGGGTCCTGGAGGGGCCCAGTCTGCTCTGCACATGTGACTTTGCAGGAACCTGAGACCGCATCTATTGGTAGTGATGTGCCTCTCAGGCTGGGCCTGTGTGGGGCTTGAAGGGCTTTCTTCACATTCCCCTACCTCCAGCTGTGGGTCCAGGTGGCAGGATCCCTGAGCAGCAGGCCATGGGAGGGCTTGGCCATGCAGGCTCAGGTCCAGGATGTCAACAGGGGGCCCGTCCCAGCCTCGAAAAGGGCTCTTGAAGAGATGAGGCTTAGACCGAAGAAGGGACATGCTCCAGCAGCTGATGAGAATGCAGGATGCCCTGTGGCCAGCTGGACCCTGGCCCTCCCCATGCCCAAGGATGAGAGCCACCCTGAAGCCACACAGAGGTCACGGCCTGGAAATGGCTTAGCTTCTGGCTCAGTTAGTCATCTGGACTAGCCAGCCCTTCTGATTATAGTTGGAAGCCCCAGACCAGACCCTAGGGCATATCTGTGTCCCCTCGACAAAACCTACCCAGAAAGACATGTGCCCCAGACCCCAGGGCAATAGGACTATGTCCCCCAAGCCAGACCCAGAGCAGAGCCATGGCCCCCAGGCCTCAGGGACAGCACAGACCTTCTGAAGCTAAGTTCCTGAATCTGTATCTCTTTCAGGTGGGGTCTGAGATCCAGAGGCCTTGGGGAGATGGAGGGTGAGCAGTCAGCTGGCACTCCCCTCATTCCACATAGCTTGGGTGTCTGGTGGCCACCTCAGCATTGTGCATCTGTGGGGTGTGGGGAACCCTACTGTGCTTCTGGGCCCTCTGGGTTTCCACACCTGGGACAGCATCCCTGTTGCAGGCTGGGTACCCACAGAAGTAGGTCTGTGAGGTCCAGGACAGCTCCTTTCACCTGTAGCCTCTATCCCCTGGGCTCAGAATGGCAGCAAGTACCCGAGACCCCTCACTCCTCGCTCCTCTCTTCACTGGCTCTCACTTTGTCTCTATCCAGTAGCCATAGCTGCTAGGGTCCTCATGGACCCTGGGGGAACCTTCTCAACTTCCTCAAAGCACTGGTGAGGAAACTGAGGCCTGAAGGGCTGGAGCCAGCATAACACCTGCCCCCGATGGTGCTCAAGAGCCTAGGGGTCTGGTTTAAGGCTTTGGCCCTTGGGCCCCAGGTCCAGGTGGCCCTCAGCCCCACTGGATGAGGGGTGACCACACCCAAAACTGCCCCCTCCAGCATGGCAACCGGGAAGCAAAGGCCTGGAACTGGTGGAAGCTGCTCTGAGACCCTCAGGAGCCCTAGCCTGGTTGGAGGGGAGTGGCCACAGAGCAGGGGGATGCTGGAGTGAGAGTTATCAACTTGCCCCAGAGACAGCCAGTTACCCTCACTGAAGTTGCCGTCAAGCTTCTGCCCTGGGTACCTCCCCAGTACCACTATCTCTCTGGGCATCCACATCTGTTTGGCTGCTCCCTGGGGTCTCTCCCCACCCAGTCTTCTCCCCAAGGCTTTGAATGCAGAAAGCTGGGAGCTGCTCTTTCCCTTTGGGTGACCCCAGGCCCACCCTTGTACTTTGTTTCCAGCGGCCAGTGTCCCCTCCCTTCCTGTGGCCTGAACCCTTTCAAGGCCTCTGAACTCTGGGTCCTGACCCTCTCATCTGCCTGATGAAATCTCATTACACAAGAGTCAATGATGCTTCTGCCTCCTACAGGTTGCCTTCCCAGATTTTCTGATCCAGGTCTAGGTGAACCCCTGAGTGAGAATATTTTTATTCTTAGTGGAGTGGATCTATCCAGGGAGAGGAGGCCTTTCTGGGGTCAAGGTGGACTGACTGACCGTGGAGGGCCAGGGCATGGAACTCCTGGCACTCTGCTAGCTGGGATTGCACATGGAGGGGATGCCTAATTGGCCTCATTTGCATCCTGAGAAGTAGCTCCAAAGAGTGACAGTGGTCTGGGCTGGCTGCCTGGGCTCAGGGGTGAGGGAGGGCTGAGCAGATTACCCACCTTTCTACACTTCAGTTCCTGGGGCAAGGGTGTGGGGTGGGGGGTCCCCCCAAGTGTTTATGTAAATACTGCCTGCTGCCAGATTCTGGCTGGGTGAAGTCATCCTCCTCTCAGGGAGGGAGGGAGTGGAGGGAGGGGAGCTAGAGCTTGCCCAGAGGCTTGGGGAGGGGCTGGGACGGGCTCAGGCCCACCCAGAGTGGGATCCAGCAAGGGAGGTATTATAGCACCTGGAGCATCAGCAGCAAAATGGGGAGAAGAAAACCCTCGGAGTCCGCTGGTGGTGGACACATCAGGGGAGGGACTCAGAAGGTGGGTTCTGTGCCTTCTCCTTTGGCCCCAGAGCTGGAGGAGGGAGGACCCAGGGAGGGAGGGCTGCTCATCCGGGTGGCTAACACCCAGCCAGGCTCCTGTGTGATTTGGCCCTATTCCAGGAGACTGCGAGCCTGGGGGATGGGCTTGTACCCCACTGGTGCTCTATAGCTGCATAGGGATGAGGGGGAACTGATGAGGGGTGCTGGTACTGGGAGGGGCTGGAAGGGGCGACACTGCAGTGCACACGTTCCATATTGCCCAGCTGCCCAGAGGGCCCTCTCAGGTCAGACATTTCTGTTCTCATTTTGTAGGCATTAAAATGGTTGGACAGTGACCATGGTGATTGGCAAAGGGCAGCTAAGAGAATGAGAGGCCAGGCCACCATGCTCCTGCCAGACTCAGCCACAGTATCAACCAACATCAGGAGAGAACATTCTAGGAGGAGACACAGTGATGGACAACCCAGCAGCAAAGGGAGAAATAACTTGAGAAAAACGCCAAGAACAGAGAAGGCTGGTCCTCATGCATGAGACACATGGGGATGGGGGCTGAGGACATGTGGTCAGACAAATGTATTCATTTATTCACCTCCCTCCCTTCCTTCCTTCCTCCCTCCCTCCCTCCCTCCCTCCCTCCCTCCCTCCCTCCCTTCCTTCCTTCCTTCCTTCCTTCCTTCCTTCCTTCCTCCATCTAGTCATCCGCTTATCATCTCATTGCTGAGGCTGACTCTGAGCACCTAGGAAAAGCACTGTCAGGGACCCTGAAGCCTGCAGCGAGAACATAGCCCTGTTTCCACCTGAGACCCACCCCACGTGGGGGGCCAGTGGTCCCCACGCCTGACAGAGCTGATGTGGAGGATGGTTCCCCAGAACCACTGGCTGCTCTGGGAGGGGGGAGGCCTCTCATGGCTCAGGAGACTGCAGCGGTCTCCAGACAGGGTTAGTTGGACACAGTACTAGGTTGACCCCACACCCCAATTCAGCCATGCACCCCCACCCAAGGTTCCCCCTTCCTCCCAAGCCCAGGAAGTAAGAGATTTCCCACTGCGAGGCAGACAGTTTAGAACCCGTCAGCAGTCAGCAGGTCCTCTTCTCAGCATCTGGCTCAGAGCAGGGTCCAGCACTGTGACCCTCTGATACTTGAGCAGTGGGATGAGTGTCCCAGTGCCTTGCCTGTGCCTGCCTTGGGCGTGGGCCCTGCATGGCCAGACCCTGGCCTGTTCCTCTGGCTTCAGCTAGGTTCTGCTTCCCAACACTCAGGACCTCAGTGGGTGCCCCAGGACTGGGCCAGTGCCCTGCCTCCTGCGGTGTGCCACCCTGGGACCCCAGGGCCAGCTTCCTGTGCAGCATGACAGCGGACAAAGCATATGTTGCCACTAGAGGTGTCTGCCATGGTGCCAAGCACCCAATGAGTAGGGTGGCTTTGCCAAACTCATTCAGGGGATCCCCTCCACCCACCCTGAAATGCCCCTTCCCTCTTGGCCGCTTAATGAAGTCACTGAACAACCCATACCTGGGGTACCATGCCTTCCCACTGCTCCCCCTGCCAGGTTTGTGGCCCCGGGACAGAGCCTGGTGCAATCCCCCACTCAGCACCCACTCCACACATTCACTCAGGTGACCCCTCCTCAGAGATGTTTTTTTGAACCCCAGAGTCATTGAGTCCTGGGCCTGCTCTTCCCTGGGACTCACTGAAGGGCAGCACTGTCCCCCCACCCTTCCTTGGGCCTTGAGGGCATGGGTAGAGGCCCCACGGCCAGAGAGATACCAGCTGGTGTCAGGAGGAAGCCTGCCCACCTGTCTGGGTGAAACTCCCACAAAAGAAGGAGGCTGTCTGGCCCATTCTGGTCTTTGTCCTCACTCTTATCACTGACCTAGGATACAGATGTGAGATGCGGTGGGCAGCAGTTATCTTTGGACCATGAGGAAAGGGCCAAGACTCCTTCCTGCATTGACTTCCTGCCTGGCCTGCAGCAGCCCTCTGCCCCCCACAGTGATAGTGGACATATCCTGTCATGGTCCCTGCTGCTTAGAGTATGAACCAGGCTTTGGTATCACTGGTACTCAGCCCCCATGCTCCCATGGCCAGAGTCTGCCTTTTGACAAGGTCAGGGTGGGTCACAGTGAGCTGCATGTTCTGTGTTCTGCAAATGCCCAGAGGAAGGCATGTGCTAGGCTGGAGACCCCCCACTCCCCAGGGGCTGCACTGCCCAGAGGAAGCCCCACTGATTCCCAGTTGTCAGGCCTCTCTGATCCCTTCTAGTCCCACTGTATGAGGGAGGTTTTAAAAAGTCAAGTTTCAGTGCTTTTTAAAAACAGAAAAATTGATGCGGTTAATTAACACACAATTTGAAGGTGGAGTCCCATTGTAAGTGGGTGATGGTTTGAAGGGAACAGATGAAAAGGGAGGTGACTCTGCTGGACCTGTTCCCTCTGACCAGGCAGTCTGGGCCTCGGGGTAGAAGGTGGGCAGGGAGGGGGCATGGACAAAAACCAGGGCTCCTGTGGCCCTCCTCGTGGTCCTGGGGTGGCCTTCATTCACCCATTGCCCTGGTGAGGATGTTGAGGCACTGGGGCCAGGGTGGAGGGAGACCCTGGACGCAAGCCTCACATGTGGGACTCAGACCCATACTCTCCCTCTCTTGAATGAGGTGGGTGCTCTGTGGGTATCTGAGGAGGCCGCCCCAAAGGTCTAAGGAGACCACCCGGACCACCAGTGGACAGGCTGTGTCCCCTGTAAGCTATGTAGAGGCCCAGCCCAAGTAGAGATAGGGGTAAGGGTGAGTCACAGCTTTTGGGGAAGAGGAGGAGGTGTTACTACCTGAGCCTTCGTGGGTGAACCCATCCTCCTCATCACTGCCAGGAGCTGCCTTTGCCCACCTGGCCCTCAGTCTGTCTGCACATCTTGCCCAGGCTCTGGCTTCAGGCACAGGGCCCCACAGCCTCTAACCCCTAAACAGTGCCCTCCTTTAAGATTCCAGCTGCTCAGTGAATTCCTGCTTGCACTGTAAAACCTGTCTCAAAAGCACCCTTGCCTGGGCTGCCTGCCTGACTACACTCTGACTACAGGTGCTGGCCTGGATGAAGCCCTGGATGCTGCTTCTCTCCCCACTCTTTGCTTGTGTGTCTGACTGTGGGCCCTCCGAGGTGAGCTGGGGTCTTGTTGCCAAACAGCAAGTAGGGTCCTGCTGCCTGCCACCATCCTCCAGGCAAATTCCAGAGACAGAGGTTTGGTGATAAAGGAAAAGAGTCTTCAAATCTACACAATTTTGGAATAACAGCTTTCCACATGCATTTGTCACTTAAGCCTATCAATTAAGGCTAAAATCTTTAACACCTGGGTTCTCTGATAATTTCCCCTGTTAGTTTTAATTATCTTTTTTCTATAGGGTTAGTTTACAAACTAAAACAACATAAGATACAAAAGCTACACAGTTTTGGAAGAATGGCAGGATTCTGCCTCACAGAACACCCCTCTAGAACACCCAGAGAAACATAACCTGCCACCCTGCCAGGCCAGCCAGACTCTAGGCTGCACCTGGAGTTCCTTCCCATCCAAAATACTGCTCACTGGGAAACACATGCAGCTGCAGTCTGATCATCCAGGCATCCTGGAGGAAAAGAGAGCCTGAGGGTCCCTTCCAAGGGTCCAAGGACCCTTCTTTTTATTTCATATCTTCTCACCCATAATTCCATGTGCTCAAGAGGCATTCAGCCTCTCAGCCAATCCTGTTCTAGGCTCTTTACCATAGTCTTCCCCCTACAGCCCCTCCCTACTCTCCCCTAGTGACCCGATCAGATCTCTCTGGATAGTCTGGGCTCCTGGGCCTGTCATGGGTTTGAGTGAATAAATCTCTTAGCGAATGGATGAACTAATGAACGAAAGACTGAACAGATGGATGGAGGAGGATGCTTAGATGGAGAAACTGGTTTGGAGAGGGGAGGAAGCTGGCTATACCAAATGATGAAATTCACCTTAAGCTTGAAGACAAGCATGCTTTGTTCTCAGGCTTTGCTAGTGACAGCTGGCTGGGCCTTGCTCTTGGGAGTGAGTCTGGGCTTGGGTGGGGGGAGCTGGAAGCCCCAGAGGGAGTTCCCGAGGGGTCTGGGACAGGCAGCTGGCCTGGGCATACTCAGGAGACTCCTGCCTCTGGATCTGGCCCTTGGATAGAAAGTCAGAAATGAGGCCCTGGAACCCAGTGGGACTGTGCCATCCTGCCTGGCCATGCCCAGAGCTGAGGCTGCCCAGGGCTACAGGCTTGGAGTCCCGTTGGGCTTTCCTCTCCCACAGGCCCTGTATGGCCACTTCCACCCACAGAGTACCTTTTGGGAAAGGCAGCTAAGACTGGAGGAATCAGAGACCCAGGGTCTGAAGGGACATGGGCTAGGCTTCAGGTCCTGCCTGGGGTGTTGGGAGTCAGGTCTTCTGTCCAGTTCATGGCCCCTGGAGCCAAAAGTGGCTGTGGCAAGGAAAGCTGAGTGTACCTGTATTTGGGAGATGGGAGGTGGGTGAGGAAACTGCCTGAATCTCCATGATGTGGTCTATCCGAGGGCAGTGGGAACCCATGACCCAGCGGCTCGCACAGCATGGCAGGCAACGGAAAGGGGCCACCTGGGAATTCCATGTGAACCCTGAATGCTGGTAGCCAGCTGGGCTCTGGGCCTGCGGGTTGTAAGGGCTCCCAGGCAGCAGGCTCGCCATCCTGGGGAAGCTGGCTGCAGCCTCTGCCCTGTACCTTTCCTTCTGCCGGGCCTCCTTTCTTGGGGGCTCCCTCATCCTTGTCCACCAAGTTCCCCCACCTCCAGGTCCTCCCATCTCCAGGCTCCCAGTGAGTGAGTCTTGGATGTGTGGGGGCTGTACAGGCTCCCAGGCCCTCTGGGTCACACCTGTCTTATGCCCCGAGGCTGCACCCCACCAACCCACTTGCTCCCCTTCTCCCCAAGCTATGCTTCAAAGGCACAGTTTATTTTCCTAAGGTTCAGGAGATACATGCCCAGATGCTCCAGGAGATAAGTCAGCTTCCTTCACCTTGTTTGGTGTTTTGTTCTTGCTGTTTCCTGAGTCTGAATGTTTGAGAACTGGGAGTTGGGTGGAGGAGGCTGCTGGGCCCCTGAATCATGTCTGGAGGGGATTATTTGGAGACACTTTATATGCTCCAACTTGGACTCTGGCTCCCAGGCTGCCCCACCCCACCCAATACCAGATCCTCATACTGCAGACCCTTTCTGCATCTCCAAGTGGCCTGGCCACTTCAAGGGGAAGATGTTGGGGTTCCTACAGGAGGAGGTGCTGGTTGGTCAGAATGATGACCACCCCCTCCCAGGGTTTGAGGAAGTCAGTGTGGCCAAGGAGAGGGGACTTCAGAGACCCCCAAATGCCAGACAGGGATACCTGTCTTGTGCTTCTTCCTCTTAACAGCCCTCTCAGGGCCCTTTGCTGGGAAACTTCCCTACCTTGTGGAAGCACTTCCTGAGGCCGCAATGTCCATTCTGGCCCCGGGTGGGGCAAGCTTTCACACAGGCCCCGTGTATGCTCCTGGCAACTTGCTGGGGGAGGGGCTGCGGGGCCAGAGCATGAGCCTCCTCCCTTCTCCTGGTTTTCTGGCTCACTGTCCAGCAGGGCTGCAGCCGAACCACTGCCCAGCAGCCTGGGAAGATGGACCCCTGGGGTACCCATGGCCTGCTGGGAAGTGGGGATTGGGGCAGAGCTGCTCTCTCCTTTTCTCCCAGGGATGTGAGCACACCTTGCACACCTACTCCCTCCACAGCATCAAACCCCAGAGGGCCCAGGACTGACAGTGCCTGTGTAGAAGCAAGATGCCTGCCCCCAGCCCATTCCAACTGTCTGCTACAGCCACACCCAGGAGCTAGGGGCTAGGCACATAGCCCTGAGATCCCAAGGGGACTCTAGACCCTATGGTGGGGTGTGGTGTCACCTGCTAAGCTGGCCCTGGGTGTGTGTCCTCAACTTGCCTGCCCTAGCTTTGAGGCAGGGCCTTGGGTGGAGGTCCCCTCTCACCTTTGCACCCAGCTGCTGGCAGTAAAAGCATGTGAAACCACTGTGGACCCTGGGTGGGACCCGGAGGTGGCAGCAGTCACAGCAGTCAACAGGGACTGGAAAGTGTGGCCTTAGCCTGAGGGTGGGAACTGTTAAGGGCTAAAAGTTGCTTTTTCTGGTTATAAACATAACACAGACTCTGTCTGTTGACCAGGAAAGAAGAAGAAAAGTGTGCACCACCCCTCGGAGAACCAGCAGGCGTGGTGCCCTCCTCCTTTCTTGGTTTTCTTCCATCTCCCTGTGGATTCCCGGAATTCCTTCTCAGTCTTTCTGGCAGGGAGGTGGGGGCCAGGAACTGTGGCCCAGCACTTCTGTCCAGTACTTGCCCTGCAGCCTCCAGGCTCATGTCCAGGACAGTGCTCAGCAGTGCCTGCAGCCTCTCAGAGCCTACTGCCTGTCACCACCATCCATGAGCCAGAAGGGGTTGGGGGGATGGTGTTCTACACAAGACAGGGCCGCTCCCAGCAGTAACACTCATCCTGCACAGGAACTCAGCCTGCTTAGGGGCTCAACTGGGACAGGAAATGATGGATGGCTGGTTCCCACTCCATGTGCCCGCAGGGACTGGAGGGCCCCACAGGACTTGTGGGCTCATCTACTCGGCTTCCTCACAGCATGGTGGTGACCCAGGTGGAGGCTGCATCCCTAGAATGCCTGACCTTGGAGGTCATCACCCCCATGTCCAAGGATCACAGAGCTCCCCTCTTCCCAGTGGGGAGGTGAGGCTGTGACCTGAAATATCTTGGCAGCATTCCTGGAAAATACAGGAGCCCTATGGGTGAAAGAACACACTGCCCCCTGCCAGGGGTGCACAGCCCACCGGCCCTGGAGAGGGACACCTGTGGCCAGGGGAAGCCACCCCAGCCCTGCCTCCAAGGCCTATGGACCTCTTCACCTGCCCTTTCCTTTCCTCCCATAGTGAGTGAGGCCTTATGAGCAGTTTCTCCTTCTGGTCTTCAGAGGGTCCTGTCCTAGCCACTCACCCAACACCTTCTCTCCAGGTTCTTGTTTTTCTTTCTCTGCATTTATTACATATTTTAATTCCATATTTGTCTGCTGTTAGACCCCCATCCCCCAACCCCAGCCCACCCTGGCTGGAAGTTCCAGACAGCTTTGTCACTGTGGTGTCCCGAGGCCCTCAACAGACCTGGTACAGATGGGGGCCTGTGCCCCACAGAAGCACTGAGAGAGACCTAGGAATCTACACTGGGGTCCCTCCAGGGTGGGTAGCACCTCACAGCCCACTTTCTGCTCCTGAGGGACCTACCTACTTTGGGGACATCCTCCAGGCCCTCCCATGGCCGCTTCTATAGACCCTACCCTGGTGCACAGGCTTCTGGGCAGACACCTTCCCATGGGTCCCTCACTCCTGGGCCTCTTGGGCATGGGGTGCTCAGACTCCCACATGAGGTCCCCACAAGAGGCCTGATGTGGCCTGAGGCAGGCTGACCCCACCTCTGATACCCTCACACTCAGAGAGGCCTCCTCCCAGGACCCCTCACTGGGCAGGGCTCAAAGGAAACCACAGGTGGAGGGCACCAGGGCTGAATTAGGCCAGAGCACTTCCAGCTGGAGGACTGAGCCAACCCTTTGGCCACTTTCAGCCAGCCTGAGTGGGGAGGCCTGTATTCTGGGGGCCTTGGGGTGGGGCACGAGGCTGCCTCTTGTGCCTCACCCACCCCTGTGGGCCACCTACACTCTCTCCTTGACCGGGCTGTCCTTCCCTCTGCACTCAGGCAGTAGGACCCTTCCCCATACCCAGAGACTTCCATGGCACTTAGGGGTGGTCAGGGGCCTTCTGGCACCCTCCTTGTCACCACCTTCCCTGCCTGTCCCCACCACTTGGTCATTTGCAGCCTCATCTGGCCTCAGACACCTGCTGTCTGGATAGACATGTCCCTCCCTGTCCCTCCAGGGCTGGCCTGCACCCGGTCTCAAGGGTCCTGGCCACAGCCTCCACCCCAAACTCACCATGGCCTCTGTATGGTTAAGGCCAAGTCTCTGACTGCAGGCACCCTGGTGTTGTATGAGACGCCAATGTAGGAAGTACCCTGAACCCAAGTCCTGCCGGGCAGTGAGTGGGGCCAGAGTGAAGCAGAAGCTGACTAGAGACCGCTTCTACTGCAGGGGCTGGAGCCTGGCAGTGGCCTGGCCAGCTCAGGCAGGCTTCAGGGGAGAAGCTCTAGCCCAGAGGTAGCAGTGGGCCTGCAACTGAAATGTGGGCACAAGGGCTACAGTCAAAGGGCAGGTCACACTGTCGCTACTGTGGCCCTGGAGAGAAAGAGCCAGTTGTGTGGCTGTTGAGCCAGGGCTGGGCCTGCTCAGTCACCTGACAGACATGTTGTGAGGGCCCAGGACCAGGCCTCTGTGTCACAGGGCTTCACACAGACAGCCACCTCCAGATGCAGGGACAAGTGTGCTATCCCAGGGGAAACTTCCTGTGTGGAGACACCCTCTCTGTGGGAACACCCTTTGTGTGGCAACATCTTCCATGTGGGGATACCCAGTGTGGAAACACCCTCCATTTGGGGATGTCCCTAGTGTGACTGGGATGCTTTTTCATAGCTACAGGTGGCTGATACAACTCAGCCTCCCTGGTGGATGAGGTTGCAGGTTCCCCTCACCTACATCACCTGCCCCCTCTCCTGTGTCAGAGGTCCTCACCAAGGCAGGGGTCATGTGCTTTCTAGTGATGAGGTACTGGCAGTGGCTCAGCATCCTGGCCCCACCAAGGCGGCCCTGTGAAGACTCTCCCAGCTTGGTCTCTACATCCTGCCCTGGCACAGACTGGAGGTGAAGGGAGGCCCGGTGGGCAGCACCCCACTGTCTACATGCCCAACCTCTCCAAGCTGCGGGTCTGTGTTTCAGGGCTGTGCCCACACTGACTGGGCCCTGCTCTCCCAGAGGATGTGGGTCCTGATGCAGTGTCCCTGCTGCCCAGGCCCCAAGTCTGCAGTGGCCCAGAGCAGCCGTCGACTCGGTGTTATTTCACCTGCTGGATCCAGCATTCCAGAGCACGGCCAGGAAGGTCATAAAAACGTTGTGGTAAGTATATATTATTTTTATGCTGGTGCTAGCATGATGCCTTTGACACATGTGCAGGACCCTGTCGTCAGGCCCAGGTCTATCGTGTATACATGCTGGGCCGGGTGTGTCTCTTACCCGTGTGCTTAGCCCATGGGGCTAGTGCCAGGCTTCTCCAGTCTGGGTCTAGGGTCCAGGTGCCAGCTGCCCCCTATCCCACTTGCTCACAAAGCTTCCTGAGTCAGGGTCAGGGAGGGGCCAGCCAGTGACTGCCTCCTCCAGCTCCAGGCCAGAAACTGAGGGAACACCCAGGCTCCTTTGGCAACTTACACACAATCACTCATGCATGTGTGAGTGTGTGTTCTTCTGGGTGTGTGTGCATGCAAGTGTGGCTGAGCAGACCCTGTGTGCTCCCAGCCAGCACTCGAAGCTCTGCAGTCCTTGTCCTCTGCCTGGATGGACTGGGACCTAACTGCTGGGCTGGGTCTCAGTGTCCTTATGAGTCTTTCCAGAGGTTGTCCGAGTCCCCATGGCATGGTGGCAGTTATCTTTGAGCAGGCGGTCCAGGGGTCCTGAGCTGCACTCATCTTACTTTGGGAGCCTGTGGGCCACAGGGCTGCACAGGCTCATGGTAGGAAGAGCCCCTGGGGCACGAAGTCCAGGAAGCCTATCTGTTGCTTCCACATGGAGGCTGGTCAGAGTTGCTTAGAGAACACAGCAGGCAGCTGACAACCAGGGGATATTGAGCAGAATCTATGGCTCAGGGCTAGGACAGCTTTGGAGAGGTTTCACCTCTTCTTAGTCCTGACCCTGAGCCCAGGTCCTGGTACTGCCAGGCCCAGGAGAGGGGATCCTGGAGATGCTTCCCTTGAAGAGAGCTCAGCTGCCTTGTATGGCAGGCATCCAGCTGCATCCTCCATGTCCCCACCCCCAGTGAGCCCCTCCATCCTGCGGCACTGAGCTCTATCAGGATGTCCCTGGAGCAGAGGCCCTGTCCAAGCCTGGGAGAAGCTGAGGGGCTGGAGAGGCTGGAGACCACAGTTCCACTCCCAGATGCTCCATCCCCAGTCCATCAGGGTCCCGTTGTGTCAGAGGTCCTTCCGAAGACAGGCAGGGGAGGAGATGGGAGTTACTGTGGCTGGGACGATATTTGTAGGAAAACTCAGACAAGTAGGGTCAGGCAGGGGTTGGGCAGGAGCTGCTGGGGGTTGAGTCTGATGTGAGGAGGAAGGGTGGGTTCTTGCTGGGCCCTGGGGGAGACGGCCTGGAGGCAGGGCAAGGGATGGACGTAGTGCCTCTGACAACTAGGAGGCAGGCTGGGGTTCAGGGGCTGGGAGGGGGTGGACAGATCTGGCTGGGGAGTTGCAGCTGAGTGGGGCCCTTGCCGAGGGGGGGGTATAGGAAGGGGCACATGCCACAGGGGCTGGCCCTGAGGGTCTAAGGCTCAGGAGAATCTGGAGACAGCTGGTTCTTGACTCAGGTGCTGGGACCCCCAGGATGGGTGTGCCAAGGAGAAAGGGAGCAGCCTAAGTGTGACGTGGGCACCCACGGTGCAAGCACAGGCTCCGGGGCTGTGCAGGAGGTGGCGGCAACGGGCTGGAGAGGAGGCCCTGTCAATGCTGGTAAGTGGACAGGCTCCTGGGTAGATGTGGACAGGCCTCTGCCTGCCTGCCTGGGGTGGGGTGGGGATAGAGAGCTGGCTTGGCCCCTCTACCCACTGGGCCCTCCTGTCCTCTGGGCCTAGAACTCCTGGGCCTGGGGCATCTTGTGAGTGTCTGCCTTGGTGGGGGTTGAGGGGCAGCAGAGATTAGGAAAAGTCAGCTGCAGTTCAGAGCAAATGTTTAGGAGCTGAGGCTGAGATGGGGGCTGCCCCACTGCCCCACAACTCCCCACCCCCTTTCCACCCACAGCAGCCAGACACCCTCACACTGGCCCAGTGGTGGAGGGTGGGGCAGAAACAGGCCTCTTTTTACTGAGTCACTCCAAGGAGATGCAGGATGAATTCCAAGCCCTGTGCCAGCCTGTGGGGCACCTTGTCTAAGGTCCCAGACAGTGGTCCCCATCCTGCTCTTGGTTCCCATCCTCCAGCTCTGCCCAAAGTCCCCTACCAGGAGGCTCTCCTGTCCAGTGGGCTCAGCCTCTCCCTGTGCAAGTGTCTGGTGGTCCCCAGGCCAACCCTGAGATCCATCAGGACCCAGAGGTGGGAGTGGGGCCGGCCAGTGGCCTGGCAAGGGGGTACCTGCCTGCCTACAGCACACACAGGCAGTTTATAGGACATGGGAGGTGGTGTTGGCCTCTGGACCCACTGCATTTTATTAAGAAGGAAGAGGGAAGACAAACAAAAGTCCCACAGGGACCACACACGTGGCATGGGCAGGAGGGGCAGGCTGTGCCCAGATGGCATGTTCAGATATGTTGGCTCCTGGCCCCTGCAGGGCAGCCCAGGGAGGTATTGAGGCCCATGCTGGTCTCAGCCCAGGATCCCACATTCACTGTCCCCCTGGCCACCCTGGGATTAGGGCTGGAGGTCTGGGGTCCTTGGAGGGTACATCTTGCCTGACTCTCACCTCCTTCACATAGTTCTGGTTGGAGCCTGACTTATCACAAGTATTCTCTGAGTGCCCTCACTCTGTACCTCCTCCGCCAAACAAGAATGCCTCCATAGAGAAGGCCTGCAGCCCCGGGGTCAGGCCCAGTGCTGGTGTGGTAGTAGTGCTAACCCCATCCCTGACCTCTCACCTCCAGGTGAGCCCAGGGCACACCCCTTCCCTGACCTCTGCCCTGGCCACCCCTCTGCCCAGGAGTTCAGCTCTCCCCTGTCATCACCTCAGACAGACCCTGGGTTGCAAGGCCCTGTCTTTTCTAAGCTGGAGCCCACCCTCGAGGAGCCCTGAAGCCCCAGGTCCTGGGTGGGTGCTGGAACCTGGAAAAGTGGGGGAGTGTAAAGGGGGCTATAGCCCACCCCCCACTCATAGAGGAAGCTGGGACACCTCACCTTGACCCCACAGACCTTCCTAGGTCAAGCACCCGAGGAATGGTGGTGTCTGGGAAGATGCCCCCACCCCACAGGAGGGGGTTTTGGATATTGGGAGGAGGCAGGACGGAGGAGGCAGGAAGAGGCAGGTGGGAAAAGCAGGCCCCAGGCCCATCCCAGTGAATGTCTACTCCTAGGTGTGAGGTGGGCCCACCCGGGGCCCAAGGAAGGAGGCAGGCTAAGGACCTGAAAAAGGGTTCTCATTGGGAATTGTAAACAGGGTTCTGCTTCTACCAGGTGTTCCTGGAAAGTATCTAGGATCTGTGTGGACACACAAAATTCCCATCAAACCTTTATTAACGTAGGCACTTGCTGTCAACCCATGCCTGACCCTCTGGACATTCCTAAGAGGGCCTGGCCTGGGGGGCTGTCCAGGCCTGCCTTGGTGTCAGCGGAGGGCTGGCAGTGTAGGGTGGCAGCCATCCGCACTGCCTGAGGCCAGACTTGGCTACGCCTGAGGCCACTGCAAGCAGGCCCAGGCTCATGGAGAGAGCAAGAGCAAGGCCAAGGAGAGCCTGCACTTGGGTTGTGGGCCTGTGCTTCCCACACCCAGAGAACCCAGGTGCGGTGGCAGGGAGAGGGGCTGTGGCCAGCTGTTTCCTGAGGTTCTGGACTGTGCACAGTGGTGATCTTTTTATGGAGTGGGAGCCTTGTAAAGAACCAAGAGCCCCACTTAAGAGCTGAGAGTGGGGCTGGCTCCCTGGCCAGGAAGAGGAAGGCCCAGGCAGGACTTCTGGGAGAAGAGGGGTTCCTGGGAGAGGAGACCAGATGGGGCTCCAGAACCCATACTGATGGGATCCCCTCCTTTCCAGGACAGAGCGGGCGGGGGGCGGGGGGGCCTTGAAGACCTGAAGCCCCACAGGCCCACTGCTGGTCCTGCACAAGCTCCCTGTGGGGGCCACACCCTCTCCCCAGGCTGTTCCTCTCCCAGGTCTGTGTTGCTGGGTCAGCCTCTCCTGTTCTGGGAGGACAGACATTCATGGGGCTGGCTGGGAGAGGATGCTGTAATTCCACACAGAAGTGCCAACTGCTTTCTTAAAAGCTGTATGTACTTATGTGGGCATTTTCCCCAGCTCTGGTCAGCGCTGGGGAGATGATGGATCATGAAAATAGCCCCCCATCCCTGTTGGGCCACCCTGGCTGACTCATGACCCTGTGAAATTGAGACAGAGGGAAGGGACTCTGCGGTCTGCCCTGGCCCAGCCTCAGAGAGCCCTGAACCTGGGTCTGTGTGGGGTGCTGAGCTGCATGGGTGGCACTGGCAGGTGTGTGTGTGTGAGGGGTGTGATCAGGGTCTGTGTCCCCTGGGCCACTGGGACAGGGGAGCCTGAGACATCCCACCTCCCCATGACTCCAGCTCAGGTCTCCCTTCCGCTGTGGGAATGGGGGGCCTGACTGGGACTGGGACTGGAGGCTGGAGTGGGGGTTCCTGGAAGCAGGGCCTAGGGTCCTGCCCACTTGGTTGAAGGTGGCTCACCCCCTTCCCAGTCCTGCCTGGGGTCCCAGGGCTCAGTGGTCAGTGCAACCTGGGGCAAATCAGATGGCTGTGCTACAGAGGTAGGCTGGGGGTGCAGCACTTAACATGGCCTCTTCTCTCAAAGCAGTTCTGGGGCAGCCAGGGTGGAAGACTCCCCCCACCATACACACACAGGGTAGGTGGGGGTCCAGGCCCCAGTAAGGTAACCTTGGCATCCTGTCTACTCATTTCCTTCTGGTGGGTGGCTTTGCTCCAACTCTTCTGAAGGCCACAGTTGGGTATCAATCCCTGGGACTTACTAAGCACTGACAGTATGCAGAACCCCAAGCAGTGCTGAGTAGAGGAAGGAGAGTCCTGGTGGGAGGGGCCTTGCAGGGATCTGAGCGGGGGCACCTGGTCTGGTTTGCACTCCTGTAAGTTACTTACCTGCAAATGGTGAGAAGACCCTGCCTTGGGGTGTGCAGGTGCTGTTCCACAGACCCTGGGACCAGGGGCAGCAGGACAAGGGCCCACAGCAGTGCCACTTCAATCCCATTTGCAGGGAACAGGTATCACACTTGAATCTGCTTCTCCCTGAAGGATGGCTACAGGCCCACCCTGCACCCCAAGCCTGTCATCTGGGAGCAGGGAGAGCCCCTGGGAGGGGTTGGGAGAGGAGA
The DNA here is from genome assembly GCF_004126475.2 of Phyllostomus discolor. Classification (NCBI taxonomy): domain Eukaryota; kingdom Metazoa; phylum Chordata; class Mammalia; order Chiroptera; family Phyllostomidae; genus Phyllostomus; species Phyllostomus discolor. Next base: position 58,231,670 of record NC_040910.2, on the reverse strand, counting down.
GGGGCTTTCCCAGGAGAGGAGGGGTCTTCTGAGGAGGGTTAGGAAGGGCCTTGGGCAGGCCCCAGAAGCCCCAGGGTGATCAAAGCTTAGGCTGTGGCCTCACCAGCAGGGCTGGGGGACCCACCATCCAAATGTTCTGCCTAGTCCAGAAGGGGACCGGGCTCCTGTGTCCTGGAGCCCTCCTCCTGCCACCCACATCCCCCAGGTCCCATCTCTGCCTCTGACAGGGGCCCCCAGATGAATGCCCACAAAAATCTACTCAGAAGCCATGTCCTTGCAGGAGATCTGAATGCTATTTGTCTCAGAAATGATCCAGGAAGGGGTAGCCACAGTGGGATCCCAGGAAGGTAGCAGAACCAGTAGATAGCCTCATGCCTGGGGTGGCTGGCTTGGTCACTGTGACCCTCCTGGTGCCTCACCATGGGGCCATGGCCTGGACCTTGAGGTTGGCGCCTGGCCTTCTCCCTGACTCAGGAACAGCTGGCAGAGGCTGTTCTGGCTGAATCCCTGGCCTCCTGGAAGATCTTCCCAGTCTGTTCTGTGGAGAGGGATGTGTCAGGCCCATCTACCCCCACACCGTCTTGTCTATCTGGGCATGTGGGCTCCGGGGTGGAACACCTTCCCTAGGGACCTGCCAGACACTGCCCCCGGTGAGGGGCTTAGTTCCCCAGCAGACAGAGATGGAGGCATCAGCCTGCCTGTGGGCCCTGTTCAGCATGCTGTTTGAGGGCAGTGTGTTATGAGCCATCTCACAGGTGACGAAATGGTCTCAGAGGTTAAAAGACTTCCTTATCCCCAGGTAGAGGGGCAGCTGGGCTCAGGTTCCCTGTGGGGTCTGTTTACTGGGCAGGTAGAGGCAGCATATAGGGGCCACATCATCCCTGAATTTGGAAACTGAGGCTGGCTGGGTATTGGCTGGGGTTGGAGGCTATGTGAGTTTTGGGATTTGGGGGCATGGGAGCATCCCTTCTGTTGAGCTGTGAGAACTGGAGAGCAGGAGTCTTGCAGACCTCACCCCCAACTCCACTGTGTGAGGAACAGAAGCCTGTGAGAGGCAAGGGGCCAGCAGGGGGCACACCCTGTCTCCCAAAACCCAGGTGCTCTCCCCACCAAGGCCCTCACCAGGCACATCATCCACTGAGACTCACAGAGGCTGAGTGGTTGCCTGGACCACAGTGGTGGTTAGGGCCGACGAAAAGAAGATAGACCCATCAGACAATAGGTGTGCATGGGCTAGAGAGACAGACAGTGGGACTGACAGACAGGAGGAGCAGCAGGCAGAGGGAGGGTGTGATGGCCAGACCATAAAAACCAGCCTTTCTGCTCCTCCCACTGCTCCCCTGCTCCCCACCCTCACTTAGCCACCCAGAGATCAGCCCTATTCAGACCCTCAGCCTGGTAGGCCCCCTGGGCCTCACCTTCCACCCAACCCCACTGCCTGTCCTCTGTACTTCAGTGTGCAGCAGCTTAATCCTGCCGAGCCCTGTTCCCCTTGCTGCCCAGTCTTCATTTGGTGACTGAGAGTCAAGCCCAGGGTAGGGGCTGCTCACAGTGGGCCCACCTGCCTCTGCTCGGTGACCTCACTGATTCCAGGGCTCTACCAGGGGCTGAGACGCCCATCCCATCCCGGTGGGCAAGTCTAGGGCAGGTGCAGGAGTTGGGGAAGGGTGACTGTGAGCCAGGGAAAGGGTCTCCCTGATGGAGACCCCAGCCCCCCATCCTTGCTGAGAGGCCTGCATTCTACTGCCCAGTCTGTGTAGCAGGAAGCCCATTTTGGTCATTGAAGACTTAAACACTCCCCACAACCCCTGCCTGCCACCTGCCCCCTGGCATACCCTGGCTTGGCCTGGGACCCAGCATGTTCCTGTGGCTGTGTTGGAAGGTGGGGAGACTGTGGGTGAGAAGCACTAAGGCCACAATGTCACCAGGGCCCTCAGCTTCCTCACTAAGTCCCATCAGGACAATTTATCTGGTCCTCTGGCTTGTCCAGCTTTGCTTTTTGGGGTTTGTGTGTCTATGAGGACTCAATCCTTGATTCTGTGGGACTTGCCCTGGTTTCACCATCCAGGGCCACAGAGACCTGGAGAGATCTGTGTCCTCCCTTTTGAGAACCAGGCTGGCCCCCACCCCTGAAGAGATCTGTGTCCTCCCCTTTGAGAACCAGGCTGGCCCTGCACCCCAGCTCTCTAGCCCTGAGCATGTCTCTGGCTGCTGACCTTCCCATCACTGCACCCGGGTGGCCTCTGTCTCTTCTGGCCCCTCAAGACAGGACACCAGGATGGGAGCTAGTCCAGCTGTGACCCTCTCCCCTATCCCCTGCTGTATTCTGCCTCTTCCTCCCTCCCCCTTCTCCCTCCTCTCCTCCCCTCTGCTCTCCCACATCACAGAACCCCCAGACTCATCCTCTAGGACTGGGGACAAATGGCCTTGGATGTCCCAGCCCTGGATGCCCCTCAGGACCATTGGCTAATGATAGAAACTACTTTTTACCTCAGTACATTTTGAAAACGTTCAGGAAAAGGGGTGCTTAAAGGCCATGTGACATTCCTCCACTTCAAGATCCTCTATTTCTCTCGACACTGGAGTCTCCCTCACATCCCACCCCTACGCTATGGCCCTAGGACACTCATTGCTCTTTCCCCTCGCCCCCAGGCACCAGCCTGTCAGCTCATGGCACCTTGGGGCCCAGCACACGCTGACCCCCCCCCCCCCCCACCGGCTTGGCCCTGCCCCCCACTCTGGGAGAACTCCAACCCACTGGCCCCGCCCCTGGCCTGAGCCTGCCCCCACGCTGGGAGTGCCCAGCCCCGCAGCACCCAGCCTGGGTCTGGCCTCGAAGGCTCAGTGCACACTCACTAGTAGCGGCAGTGGGCGGGGTAACCACCTGCCCTTGGGGAGCATGGTGATACTGCAGTTAGCAGGCGTAGAGGCCCGTGTGCTGCCGATTTGACCTGCCAGGACTACCTGCTCAGAGGTGTGTCATGGCCCTCATGACTTTGCCTTCTGGATACAACGGAGGTCGGAGGACAATTGAAGTGCATGCAGGCTGTCCTTCCCCACCCTGCAGCATCCTCGCTCTCAGGTCTTCAGAGAGCTGGGCGCTGCTGTTTTCACAGGGACGGGCGAGTAGGCTACACCTGCCCCTTTCACACGCGCTGCCAGTGTTGCCTCTGGGACGGCTCCCCGCCCCCCGCACCCCGGTGGCTCTTAGGCGGGGGGGATGAGGCAGATGGGACGGCGTTGGCGGCAGAATCGCGAGGCTGGCCTGCAGGGTGAAGCTGCCAGGGCAGAGGCCCCTGTGGGCTCGTACTCAGGACGGCCGACCTGGCCTGGCAGCCCCCTGAGGAATTGCCGGGAGGTCCCAGCCCCACTCTCAGACCAAGCCCTGCGCTGGCCCCTGCCAGCACCCCTCATGCCCCTGCAAAGACAGTGCCCCTCTGACCTCCTGGCTGTGTGCATGGTTTTATGACCTAGGCAGGTTTATGACCTTGGCACATTATCTAGATGGATTCCCAGGTGTACATTATTTTGGATGGTTGTTGGTACTATTATAAACGGTTGTTGTTTTATTTTAAAAAGTATTTTCTAATGATTTGTTTCTCCAAATGACTTTGTATGGGTCTTCTATCCAGCCACCTTGTAAACTTCTTAGCAGTTTTCTTTCCAAAGGTATGGGGGATTTAAAAATTTTTGTGTGGTATAACTAAGCGAATTGTTTTTGCAGCCAGAGACTTTGGTTCTATATGGTCCATGCTGTTGAAAATGTGTGGAGAAGTTGTTTCATGGCTAAGAAAAGGTGAGTTTTTACAGAGACTGTGGGCACCTGGGGAGAGTGTGTGTCCGTGGCAGCGGACTGCGTTGTGCTGGGCGAGCAGCTGGGAGGCCTTTTCTCCATTCAGTGTCAGTCCTGCCTGCCTGAGGTAATACAGGGATGTCACTTACCAGCTCTTCCCACCAGCAATGGCCTAATGCACAGTCCCCTCTTTTGGCTTTAACTGTCCCTGCATGCCATTGTTTTTAAATGTGTTTTCTGAAAACAGCACAGAGCTGGGGGTTGGGGCTTTTTAAAAGTCCAATCTGACAAAGTTTTCTAGGTGGAAAAGTCCATGTATTTACTGTAATTATGGTATGTTTGGAATTATTTCTATCATTTTATTTCCACTTTTACCATTTTCCCCTCTTCCCTTGTTTTAAGTGACAATTTTGTTTTACTATTCTTTCCCCATATTGATTTTTTCTCTCTATATGGGCTTGAAATTTATGCGTAATGGACTATTCTTTCATTGCTGCCCTCCTGAGCAGTTACTTCCCTATTTAAGTTAACAAATACTTAAATAGTATTTGACCACTTCCAAGGCCATAAAGGTCTTAAATAGGCAAGTTCACATAAAAGGTGAACGTTTTAGCTCTAATGACGCTTTAAGCATTTTAAGTTGGAAAAACATGCTTTCCAACTTAACACTGCTGAACGTTTCAGTTCCATTTTTAACCTCACACCTTAGATGCTGTTTCTAATTTTATGGACATTTGCTTGGATTCATCCACATGTTAGTGTTTTGTTGGTTCATCAATCGCTCACACAGTCCCCATCTCCCTCCAGATTGTGTCCTTGTCCAAGCACACACTTGAAAATTCCTTGGAAGCAGGCCTTGGTGTTAAATTCCTAATCCTAGGTTGACATTTGTATTTGTTCAACACTTTGTAGCTGTTATTCTAATGATTCAATGATCTACTGCTGTGTAACAAATTATGTCACACTTAGTGGTTTAACAGACGTCATGGTCTAGGTTTCCGTGGGTCAGGAATTGGGGGGCGGCTTGGCTGGTCTGTTTGGCCTCAGGATCTATTGTGAGGCTGCAGGCAGGTGCTGACTGGGGCTGTGGGTTTCTCTCCATGAGGATCTCTCCACAATCCTCCAGAATCTGCAACCCAACAGACCCAGGTGCAGATGCCAAAGTGCTATTTATGCTCTAGCCTCACATCATCACTTCCTCCATATCCTTTGGTCACACGAGGACTGGTCAACACAAAAGCACACCTTCCAGGAGGGGAGGATTGCTGGAGGCTTTTGTGGAGGCTGCCTCAGTTGCTTCCATCACTGTAGTTCAGGAGTCTGCATGGACTTCCTTGAGTGGTGATTTCTCCTCTCTCAGGTTCTTGCGAGATACTCTCTGTGTCCTTGCTCTTCTTCAATTTCATATAATGTATCCAGGTATAAGATATATTGTGCTTCCTCTATCTGTAGATTTGTACTTTTCATCAGTTCTGGAAAATTCTCTTAATACATAATTCTTTCAATGTATGCAGGCATTCCTAAATCAATTTTTACCATTTTCTTTTTCAGAGATGCCAAATACACACAGATTAGATCCTCTCATTGTATCCCCTCATTTCTCTTAATCTCTCTTTCATATTTCCATCTCTGTATCTCCTGCTGCCTTCTGGATAAATTCACCGGGTGTGTCATCTACTTCAGTACTTCTCTCTTCAATTACGTCTAATCTGCTACCATCCACTATGCATTTTTTTAAATTTCAGTGATATTTTACATTTCTAGAAGTTACATTTAAAAAGTCTGTTAATTCCTGGAGGTTTGCTTTTATGTGCTATCTGTGTAAGTGCAACCTTCATTTCTCATTTAAAAAAACATTTTATTCTGAAAAATAACATCTATCCAGAAAATTTCATAAAACAAGACTGTTAAATTGAAGAGTCATTCTAAAGGAAACACCTTCATGGTGGGAACACCACCTAGACCAAGAAACAATGTGTCCAGTACCCCAGAAGCATCCTTCTGCCTCTCCCAGTAACTTTGTCTTAACTCCTCCTTGTAACGTCCTCCAGAAAACCACTATTTTGACTTTACAGTAACAGTTTCCTTTTCTTACATTTGCATTCCTACATACCTTAGCCCAGTCTTGCTTATTTTTTGAATTTTACATAAATGGAACCTCACAGTATATATTCTGTTGTGTTCAGCTTCTTTGGCTCAATGCTAGAACTGTCAGATCCCTGCATGTCACTGCTTGTGGTTGTAGTCTGTGTATTTTCACTGATGAGAGTATTGCATTGTATGAATTTACCATTACTTTTTTAAATATCTTCTTCCATTACTAGATTATTTTTTCCTGTTTGAGACAACTGTGAATAATGAGGCTACATACAAAACCTCTTTGTATTTCTTGGTGTACATATGCATGCAATTCTTTTGGGTATATACTTAAAAATAGATTGCTAGGTTAAAGGATGGAAGCATATTCAACTTTAGTAGATTATGCTTAACTGTTTTCCAAACCAGCTGAACCAATTTAAATTTTTCCCAGCAGTGCATACAAAATTTTAGTTGTCCCACATGGTCAGGTTTTTTTTTTTTTTTAATTAGGTATTGAGGTGGACATGTAATTGTGTCCCATTATAGTTTTAATTTGCATTTCCCTGATGAGTAATGATGTTGGTCATTTGAATTCCTTTACTAAGTTCCCACTAAAGTCTCATCCATTTTTCTATTGGGTTATCTTTCTCTTGATTTTTTTTGGAATTCTTTATATTTGTCAGTTTTGTGAGTTACACATATTTTCTTAAATTTTGTGTCTTTTCAGTGTCTTAATAGTGTCTTCTAATGAATAAAAAAATTTAATTATAATCTCAAAAATTTTACATTTTCCCTCATGGCTAATGCTTTTTCTGTGTACGAACACCCTTTTTAAGGAAATACTTGCCTGCGACCATGTGGTGAATATATTTTACATCATCTTCTAGAAACTTTGTTTTGTCTTTCACAGCTGGATCTAAGTGCACCTGGCACTGACAATGTGGAAGGGAGGGGTTGGGTTTTGTTATTTCCCACATCAACATTGAAAATACCACCTTCTCCACCACGCTGCCTAGTTCCTTTTCCCTGTATCAGGTGTCCACATGGAGATGTGTCTACTTAGCTCTCTGTTCCACCCCCGGCCCACTGGTTTATCCCACACTAAACCTACTTCACTGTCTTAACTTTGCAGATGATTATGCCTAGTGGAGAAAATTGTTCCACCACATTCTGTCTTTAATAATCCTGTCTTGGCTGTTTGTCCCTTTGCACTGCTATATAAATTTTAGAGTCAGCATGTCAATTTACGTGACATGATGGAATTTTTGTCTCAATAGCAAGAACTTTATAGTTCAGTTTGGGAAGAATTGACACGTTATAGGATTGGGTGTTTTAACTCATGGCCATGGCACAGCTCTTGGTTTATCTACATAGTCTTTCATTTCTCTCAATACTGTCTGCTGTTTTTTGAATGGAGACTTTGTACATAACTTTGCTAGATTCACTCCTGTGTAGATGAACTTATCTTGGATTGAACTGACTAAATGATTAGAGCAGGCTGGTGGAGGGAAGGGAGCTCTTAGAAGTGTGGGGAGCAGCCCAGGAAGAGGAGAGAGTGGAGCCAGGATGTGGTCTGCACTGAAGCTGCAGGAAAGTTCTTGTCCAAGAGCTGGTGGCTGGCCATGCCTTCAGCCCACAGGCTGCAGTCTGCCCTCAGGGGGCAGTGTTGCATCCCAGGTCAGGCACTCCCACTTGGGCGACGATTGCCCTCAGAGAGGAAACAGTTGTGCACTACTCCAGCCAACACGAACGGCAGCTGGCTGGTGGGCACAGCTGGCTGGTGGGCACCACTCCTTCAGAGGATCTGGGAAGAAACCACACCCTTGCTTCTCTTGTGGATCCACTCTATCTAGACAACTTCCTTGGGGTTCTGCTGGTCACAATTTCTGAGAAAAGGTTGAGAACAACAGTTAAAGGAATAAACCATGATCCAGCGATGGCAGTTGGTGCTGAGCCCTGATACTAGCCATTTCCTGTCCCACCCCTCCATTCTACATTCACTCCCCTCTATTGGCCTTCTGGCCTGCCTGGGGGCAGGGTAATCCAGGTCCTCTTCCCTGAGGATTCCGAGACCCTTCCTAGGACATGGTGACCTCGCTTGCCACTAAAGTTGAAGCTGGGCATGGAGGAGTGAGGGACACCGCTAGGGTTCACCTTGGTCCCACACATGTCTTTTTGCCCTACCTCTATTATGTGGCCCCAGGCCATAACCTAATGGTGATAAGGCCCCTAGGCCTTGCGGCAGATGGGCTGATCAGGTTGAAGCTATCCCTGGAAGTCTGTGGGACTCTCACTGCATTCCTTGGTGGACTCAGCTTCACATTTTTTAAATCCCCACCTGAGGATATGTGTGTATATATATGTAGTGCATATATATATACTGCGTATATATACACACATATCCTAAGCTGGGGATTAAAAATTTTTTTTTGAGAGAGAGAGAAGGGAGAACGAGGGAAAAACAGGGCAGTATCTTCACTTTTGAGAGCCAAGATCTCTGCACTGCATGGTGGCCATTGGTTAAGGTGCATGCCACACCCTGAGATGGAACCCTGTCCTACAGGGTTTTACCACCAAGCTGGTGCCTCAGCTGTGTCTTCCAGAGGCCAGTGAAGTGCAGCTTCTGAACTGCGTGAGAGGTAGTAGGCCCAACAGCTCCCATGGTCATGTGGTAAGGGGCCCCTTGATGAGGTTCAGTGGGATCCTGTGTAGGTAAATCTGTCCTCATTGAGCTGAGAGTGAGGTTGGCTAAACCACTGCAGGCCAGGAGGGCGAACACATTCTTGGAAACAGATCAGTCTTTGTCCTGTGTAGGCAACTCGGCCCCAAGTTGGTTGGTTGGTCTCTTGAGGGGTTTGTACTGTATGGGCCTCGGCTTTGGCCTCTCTGGCTGGCAGGTGGGTCTTCAGTGGGACCATCTGGGACAGCTGAGCCCGGGCTCCAGTGCTCTCTTCATCTCACATGGTGGCTGCTGCCTCTTCTGCAGTGGACGTGCTCAGGTGACCTGAGCATATGATGGGGACCATCTCACACTTTGTACCCACTGCCATAAAGCCACCACTGTGGCCTCTTCCTCAAACTTCCTCCTCCCCATTCTTCCAGTTTTGCTCCTTCCAGGACTCTGACCAACCAGCTAAGCCATTTGTTGCTCATCTTTAGCCAAAATCCCCCCGACGACCCTTTATATCCTAATCTTGGGTCAAACTGTGGGTGGCCAGGTGCCCCACTGGGAGCTCCACCTACTGGAAGGTCCCCTCACCACTGTTCTCAGGGCTTCCCCTGGGTGCAGCAGCAGTTTGCTTATGGAGTCAATCCATGTTGACTCCACAGGAGGCCAGGGGGGTTGAGATAGTGCATCTGGACAATGGCAAGATGCCAGTGGAGGAAGCTAATCATGCAAGTTTACTGTCCCTTCTAAACCTGAGTGAACCCAATCCCAGGGAACCATGACGGTGTGCAGCAGGTCCACCTGCCCCTATGCCCAGTGGGTAAGCTCATCCTTGGTGGCTCTGGCCACATGGCCACTTGGATTCCATGATTGGTCAAATGCTCACTTCCTGCTCTAATATATTAGTTTCTTATTTGCTGCTAGCTTGAGTTTAGTTTACTTTTCTTTGTCTAGTCCCTTAGGGTATAAGGTTAGGTTATTAATTTGACACTTCTTTATGTAGATGTTTACAGCTATAAATTTCCCTCTAAGCATCACTTTTATTGCATATCGACTTTTTGTATTTGTGTTTTTGTTTTTATTATTCATAAAATATTTTCTAATTTCCTTTTTGATTTCTTCTTTGTTTAAAAATGTGATTTCTACATATGAAATTTAAAGTTTTCCTTCTGTTACTCATTTCTAGTTTCACTTGATTGTGGTTAGAGAATATACATTGTATGATTTCAGTGTTTTTAAATTTATTAATACTTGTTGTGGCCTAACATGTGGTAGGTTCTGGAGAAGTTTCCATGTGTGTTTGAGTAAAATGTTTATTCTGCTGTTGTTGGGTGGAGTGTCCTGTATAAGTCAGTTAGGTCTAGTTGATGTATAATGTTCATGTTTTCTGTTCCTATTGACCTTCTGTCTGTTCTGTCATTGAAAGTGGAACACTGAGCCCTGGCTGGCATAGCTCAGTGGATTGAGCGCGGGCTGCGAACCAAAGTGTCGCAGGTTCAATTCCCAGTCAGGGTACATACCTGGGTTGCAGGCCATGACCCCCAGCAACCGCACATTGATGTTTCTTTCCCTCTCTCTCTCTCTCCCTCCCGCCCTTCCCTCTCTAAAAATAAATAAGTGAAATTAAAAAAAAAGAGAAAGTGGAACACTGAAGTCTTCAACTATTCTTGTAGAAGTGTCAATTTATAATTTCAATTTCTGTTGATTTTCTTGCTTCATATATCTTAGGGATATTTTGTTAGGTGTATATGTATTTATAATTGTCATTTCTTTTTAATGAATTGCTCCTTCTTTCAGTATATAGTGCCCTTCTTTGTCTCTTGTAATAGTTTTTACTTAAAGTCTATTTGTGTGTACAGCTACCTCAGTTCTTTGTTGGCTACATTCGCTTGGAATATCTTCTTCCATTCTTTCATTTTCAACCTATGTCTTTAGATCTAAAGTGAGTCTCTTCTAGACAGCATATAGATAGACTGTGGTTTTCTTTTGTATCCATTCTGCCAATCTCTGCCTTTTAATTGGAGAATTTAATAAATTTACATTTAAAATTATTACTGATAGGGAATATCTTTCTTTTGTTCCCCAATTCCTCCATTACTGCCTCCTTTTCTGTTTGAGTTTTTTTAGCAAACCATTTTGCTTCCCTTCTCATTTCCATTTCTGTGTATGTATGCACATACACATATATGCATGTATAGATATACACATGTATAAATATATATAATATAAATAATATAGTGTATAAATATGCATACATATATTTATATATATAAATAAAATTTTCTTAGTGGTTACTTTGAGGATTATACCTTAAGCTTAAAATGATCTAGTTTTAATTGGTAATAATTTCACTTCAATATGTGTAAAACCCTGCTTCTGTACAGCTCTGTCCTCCTTTATGTTGTCTTCATCACAAATTGTATCTTCACACCCTGTGTGCCCATTAACTTTGACTTACAATGATTATGTCATGCATTTGTCTTTTCAATCATATAGAAAAAAAAGAGTCACACACCAATAATACCATTCAACAAGGGCTTTCTGCTTACTGACATAGTGCCTGTATCAGTGCTGTTTCCTCACATGGCCACAGGCTGTTCCCTAGGGTCACTCCCTCGCAGCCACCAGGGTCCCCTTAGTGTTCCTATGGGGCAGGTTTTGATATTTCCTATTTCATTATTATTTAGCATACCCCAAGGTTATTTAGCAGTATATTTCTTAATTTTTAAACACATGGGGGTTTTCTAGATATCCCTTTGTTACTGATTTCCTGTCTAATTTCACTGTAATCAGAGAACACAACTTCTGAGATCATTGGTCTTTTATGCAGCACAGTCATAGCATCTTCAGTGAGATTCTATGTGCAGTGTATGCTATGAGTCTGACAAAATATTTGTATTTCATTCCTACTTGTGTATGTTGGTTTGACTGGGTATAGAGACTTAGTTCAGATTTATTTTCCCTTAGTCTTTGAAGTTGAGAATCCACTGTCACTGATCTTGTATATTCCTTATTAATCTGATTTTTCATTTGCATCTTCCTTTTTCTGTCTTTTTATTTGAAGCATTTAAGATTTTTCTGTTTATTATTGCTTTTCCAGAGTTTTACTAGGATATGTCTGAGTGGACTTTTAAAACACTCTGCAGCAGGCCTTTGTTGGGCTTGATCAGGCAGAAGACACAGCCCTTCCTCAATGACCAGGCACTATGCACTCAGATCTTACCTCTCCACCAGTCCACAGGTTTTCTCCTTCCATGGTTGCTGTCAGATATTGTAGCTTCTCATGTCCTTATTTCCTAGCCTTACTTTCATTTTCTATCTGTTTGGTCCATTGCTCTGCATACTGGACATTTCTCTACAGTTGAGTTGCCAGTCGCCTACCTGGCTTGTTCTGCTCTTCAGCTCTGCAGCAGACCCCTCAAGGCCATCCAGGTCCCTGGGGATCCCCATTGCCATTACTGTTTGTCCACAGGCCGTGGTGTATTGGGATTCAGTCACCAGCACTTGAATGTGACCCTCTCTGGCAAGCTGACCTTGACTTCTGGAGCCACTGTGTCTCCAGAGAGCAGGAAGTTCTTGGAGTTTGTGTCCCTCAGAGTGGCTCACAGCTAGTGAAGGTTGGCAGTGAGTTTCTGAAAGCCAGAGGCCTGGTGTCAGGTTGGGACAGCCTTGAGGCATGCATGGCACTCACGGTCCCACATGGGGCTGGGCCAAGGCTGTCCACATGGACACAGCTGACACTGGGCCTTCCTGCTCTCTGTCTGGCTCCCCACATTGCCTGCATGGATTCTCCTGGGAAGATTTCCTTCATAAACTGCCTGCACAGCAAATCCTCACCTCAAAGCTTGTGCCTGGGAGCCTGACTCAAGAAAGTGTTTCTATTGATTTTATTTATTTTTATTTAGGTAGAACTCTCATAACACCAAATTAATCATTAACTGTTTAAAGTGTAAATTCAATGGCATTTAGAATATTCATATAAATGATATCTTTCTATGCTGTATATCCATTATCATAGATTTATAATTGTTTTATGCATTTGTCTTTTAAATCATATAGGAAAGTAAGACACAAATGAACAAAAACCACCAGTGACATCAGCCTTTATAGTTACCTACATGGTCACCATGACCAGTGTTCTTTCTTTTCGTACAGCTTTAAGCTACTGTCTTGTGTCCTTTGCTTCTGGCTGAAGGATGCCCTTAGCATTTCTCACAGGCCAGTTGGCTTGTAGCCCACGCCCTTAGCTTGTCTGATCTGGGAGTGTCTTCATTCCTCCTTTACTGAAGGACACTTTGCTGGTACGGAATTCTTGACTGACACTATTGATTTTTAAGTTTCAGTAATTAAATATTAATAAAAAATTATCATTTTTAGCCTTCTGTGTTTATTTCAGGACATCTTGTTCTTATACCCTGGGTGCTGTTCCATCCTCTATCTCTGTGAATCTATTAAATACACCAGTTAAAGTCTCTTTAAGGACTTCTTTATTTTTTCCATTTCTTTGGATCTAAGTTTTAGTGTCTATTAGATTTACCTCCCCTCTTCGCCTCTCCCAGTTGACTTTGGTTGCAGGCACATCTTTTCAGACTTTTCTGTGCAGACTCCTAGGCTGTGCCAGGCAAGTGGTTTGCCTCAGAGTCCCTTAATTTTCAGGTGATTTATAACTTAGAATTTAACCCAGATAAACCTGCAGTTAGATAGTTAACCCTTTCAGTGGACTACACATCAATACCCAGAATCATTATACTTCTCTCTCAAGCAACAGGCACGAAGGCAGGTCCTTCACAGGCAGCCACTGAGGGGCTCTGTGGATCTCTGGTGGCCTTATCAGGCCCAGGGGTCCAAAATTGAGTCCATAGCCTACCACGGAATGGCCTGGAGGGAACCTCCCAGGATCAGGTGTGGGTGTGACCAAAGCATCCTATGTGCTCACAGGAGACAGGAGTGGGAGAAAACCACATCTGAGTGCCAGCCCTAGCCCCAGGTGACCTCTACAATGATGAATATGGCTCAGGGCCCCTGCCCACTAATGCTGACAGGCTGGCAGAACCCCAGGTAGACATGTGGGCCTGAGGGACACCAGGCCTGCTGAGGACTGTGGCTGTGCAGGCAGCCAAAGTGAAGTTCAGGCCGAGATGCTAGGCACACTCTCCTGTTGGCGTTGGGGCAGGGGGGCACTGCAGCCAAGCAATGGGCAGGGCCCTGGGTGAGCCTTACACCTGGGAGATTTCCTGCACTTGCCATTCCTGGCATCACATCATCCAGGTGGTTGGGGCATGTCCTGGTGCTGGTGGCTGGGCAGAACCCTGGCAGCTTGCCAGGCTAGGGACAGAGTCGATGAGCCACAAGCAGCCTGTTTCCCATCAAGAGAGTTGCTAAATTTCTGAAACATCAGATATGATGAAAATATCGAGGGGCAGTGGTCCTTGCTACAAAGCCACAGGGCCATTTGTGGAGGACATCCCTGAAATCCTGGCAGATGTTACCAGGACTTCTCTGGCCACTCCTGAGTGGTCTCCACTGCCCACCATGTGACAGAAGCCTGTAAGACAGAAGAACCTGGCACTCAAGGACGACTTCCCAGGGTATCTGGAGGCAGTAACAAGTCCCCCACATCAAGGGTGTTTTAGAAAGCACCTCAGAGGTTGAAAAAGAAGTTTGTGTTGGTTGTTTGCCCCCAACTCCCATGTCACCCAGCTGTGAGTGTTTCCCCCACAAAGAAGTCAAATCAAAGATTCTGAGTGTCTGCTCTGCACTGACTAGGATAATCATATGATTTCTCTCTATTAATCAATTAATGTTTTTGCTTCTGTAACTGGCTAAGTAACTCCCATCAAACCAACCTTCCTGCAAATAACAATGATAAATTCTGATAAAACATAAAAACCTACCACTGGAAGACTTTGAAAAGTGAACAGTGTTCCCAAAGTCCCCACTTCTTACTTTGTTTTTTACCTTAAAAATATATATAAATAAATAAAATTGATTATGCTATTACAATTGTCCCATTTTTTCTCCCCTTTATTCCCCTCTGCCCTGTACCCCACCTTCCACCAGCATGCCTCCACTTAGTTCATATCCATGGGTTGTATATATAAGTTCTTTGGCTTCTCCATTTCCCATACTATCCTTAACCCTCCCCCTGTGTCTATTTTGTAACTACCTTTTATGCTACTTAGTCCCTGTACCTTTCCCCCTTATTCTGTCCCTTCCCCCTCCCCACTGATAATCCTCTATGTGATCTCCATTTCTGTGATTCTGTTCCTGTTCTAGTTGTTTGCTTAGTTTTTGTTTTTATTTTACATTAATTTACTGATACTTGTGAGTTTGTTGTCATTTAACATTTCATATAATAAGGACTTGGTGGTGATGAACTCCTTTAACTTGACCTTATGTGGGAAGCACTTTGTCTGCCCTTCCATTCTAAATTATAGCTTTGCTGGACACAGTAGTCGTATAGGAACTCCTTTGAAGGTAACTGTCTCCTTTTCTCTTGCTGCCTTTAAGATTCTCTCCTTATTTTTAATCTTTGGTAATGTAATTATGATGTGCCTTGGTGTGTGCTTCCTTGGGTCCAACTTCTTTGGGATTCTCTGAGCTTCCTGGACTTCCTGGAAGTCTATTTCCTTTGCCAGAAAGGAGAAGTTCTTCTTCATTATGTTTTCAAATAAGTTTTCAATTTCTTGCTCTTCCTCTTCTCCTTTTGGCACCTCTATGATTTGGATGTTGGAACATTTAAAGTTGTCCTGGAGGTATCTAAGCCTCTCCTCATTTTTCTGAATTCTTGTTCCTTTATTTTGTTCTGGTTGAAGGTTTATTTCTTCCTTCTGTTCCAAACCATTGATTTGAGTCCTGGTTTCCTTCACTTCACTGTTGGTTCCCTGTACATTTTCCTTTATTTCAGTTTTCATAGCCTTCATTTGTTCCTTCATTTTTCAACCAAACTCAGTCATTTCTGTGAGCATCCTGTGTTTTGAACTCTGCATCTGATAGGTTGGCTATCACTTAGTTCTGTTTTTGAAGTTTTGTTCTCTTCTTTCATTTGGGCCATATTGTTTTGTCTTGGTGTGTCTGTTAGGTTCTAAGGAGTGGAGTCTTAGATATTCACCTAAGGAGGGTCAACCCATGTCACTGTGTTGTGGCACTGTATGTGGGGGAGGGGTCTGAATGGGAACAGGGAATAGTGCAGCTTCCTCAGCTCTCGGCTGACTTTCAGTCACTTCCTCCACTTCCCATAAGCAAATTGGGCCCTTCTCGGGTGCTGATTCCTGGGTTGGTTGGTTTGTGTATGTTCTAGGATCCTGTGGATCTCTACAACAGACACTCCTGTGAGGCTGGGAGCATTTCCCACTGGTTTTTGCAGCCAGATGTTTTGAGGCATTATTTTCCTATGCTGGAACCCTGGGTTGCTTGGTCTGTCTTGCTCCCCATCCATTTCTCCCAGTTTATCTGCATGCGAATATGGACCTTGCTATGTGTCCTCTCCACCTAGGCTGCCTGCATCTACTCCTTCTACTAGTCTGAATGAATGTTTCTTCTTTAACTCTTTGATTGTTGGACTTCCATACAGTTCAATTTTCTGGTAGTTTTTATAGGGAACCTATCTGTGTGGAATGGCAAATGTAGCCCAGCCCTATCAGAAAATGGACAGGTGCAAGTCGGCACACAGGAGTCAAACCCATGGATCAGTTTTTCCGTGGGAAACCAGGCCTGCATTATACCTAGGCTGTTTTGAGGCTTGCTCTTGCTAAAACTCCCTCACCCTGAGTTGAAGCAGCAAATGCTAACTGCATACCTTTAAAGTAACTTCCTGAAGTCTGTGCTAATTCTCCCAAGGACACGGTGTAACCAGACCAATCACTCTTATTGTTCCCTTGTATTTGCAACATTTTTTTCCTTGTTAATCTGTAAGAAGTAATGAGTAACATCCTTTCCTTTGTTATCTATAAAAAGTAATCACCTAAAGCAAACCTAAGCACAAATAAATGAGAACCATATTTGATGTGTGCTATTAGAAAGCCAATAAAAGCCTGTCAAGGCAAGGGTCAAGGTGCTCTCCTCTTGAGAGAGTGGGCTTGCTGTCCCTTTTTCTCCACAGGACTTCAGTAGTCCATGTGAATTTGTTTCATCTCATCCACAACACTGTGGACACTGTTGGCCACAGTCTGCATCAGGTTCTGGTTACTTTTTGTTTTTAGATTTGTTGTTGTCCTTCTTTTAGTTGTGCAAGGAGGCAAAGTGTTATCTACCTACACTTCCATCTTGGCCAGAAGTCTCCCCACTTTTGACTTTATTGATGCTATTGTACACTTAGTTTCTACTCTTAATTTTAATTAATTAATGTTTTATTTGAGGTATATCTCTATAACAACATATGGTTTTGTTTTTTTCCACCAGTCTGAGAACCACTGTGTTCATGGGAGTGCCTTGTACATTCACATTTCATGTAATTGCTGATGTGTCTGAGTGTGACTCTCCAACACTTTCATGCTGTCTATTCTTCCTTTCTCTGGTTCACTTTCCCTTTTTCCTGCATTCTTCTGAACTGGCTGATTTTTTAAAAAGTTCTTCACTTCCATTTATTATTTAGATTTATACAGATTTTCTATTATTTTAGTTTTATTCTTAAAATTATAACTTGTGATCTTAACTTACTCTTAATTAAAGCTTAAAGATCTATTTGAGATGGCGGAGGAGTAAGCAGAAGCTACACTAATCTCCATCCAGGGCCAATCTGGAATTACAAAATTGTAGAGAAATCATCTTGAATAGCCAAGTGAACACTAGTTAGAGAGAAGCCTTACAACCAAAGACAATAGAGGAAAACACTTCAGCACAGCAAGACTGGTAGGGAGTGTGGGGGAGAGGAAAGAGGGATGGCTGGGCTCCCATGGGTGACAACTGAAGTTCCAAAGGGATATTTCAGTGGCCAGGATGGGAGTTCCCCCTGAGAAGTCTTGGGTCTAAACCCCAAGCTGGGCTCCTCGGCCTATAGCACCAGAGCCAGAGAGGAGCCCAGATAACACCCAGCTGTGAGAAGTAGCAGGGGTTCTGTTGGCCAGGAAGAGGTGGCTGGAGAAGCAGAGAACCTTTTAAAGGACCAAAGCACAAAATTTTGTTTGCAGCCACTTACCCTGGGTGCCAGGGAAGGGAGGATAGTGTGGACCAGAGACACTTGAGGAGAGACTGGGGCCAGTGGCTTTGGAGAGAGAACTGAGGGAACAGCCACCAGGATCCCTGTGCTGAGTCATTCCCCAAACTGCAGGAGCCATTTCTCTGAGGCAGAGCACTCCTCTCTGAATGGCATCAGCCTGAGGGGAAGCGATAGCCCCACCTGCAGGAAATACTCTGTCCCACCCTGAGGTGCTTAAACCAGACTTCTGACCACAAATTGATTAGATTAACAGCCGATTAGTTTAATAGCTGATTAGCTTAACATCTAAGGTAGAAAATTAAAAGAAGCACCCAAAATGGTAAGACCAAAAAAAAAAAAAAAGACCCCAAACGAAAGAATAAGAGAATTTTCCAGAAGAACCAGATGAAATGGAAGTAACTAATTTATCAGATAGTTTATAGTAATGATTACAAGTATACTCAACAGTATGAAAAAAGACACAGACACTATAATAAAGGATTCGTCAGAAATAATGCAATATCTGAGATCAATAATAAACTGGAAGGAATAACACTAGGTTAGATGAAGCAGAGATCAAATCAGTGTTTTGGAAGACAAGGCAGAAAAAAAAAAACTTCAGGCAGAGCAGCAAAAAGAAAAAAGAATTAATAAAAATAAGGACAGCTTAAGAAACATCTTGGACCACACGAAGCATAACAATATCTGCATCATGGGAATACCAGAAGAGAATAAGAAAGGGATTGAGAATCTATTTGAAAAATAGTAACAAAAACTTCCCTAATATGGCGAAGGAAAAGTTACATAAATCCAGGAAGTTCAGAGAGTGCCAAATAAACTGTATGCAAAGAGGCATACACCGAGACACATTATAGTCAAGATGACAGACCTTAAAGACAAGGAGAGAACCCTAACAGCCACAAGGGAAAAGCAGGTAGTTACCAACAAGAAAGCACCAATTCGGACTAAGATGGAGGCACAGGTAGAAATGCTTCACTTCCTCGCACAACCAAAAGAAAGATAACAATGAATTTAAAAACCATAAGCAACAAGAAGTGCCAGAATATCAAACTGCATGGAAATCTGACGTGGAGTTAAAGAAACTTTCATCCAGACTGGTAGGAGGGGCAGCAATGGGCAGCCAAGCAGAGAAGAAACACAGCACAGGGGTGGACCACACCAGTGAGGTGGGGCTGGCGGAATGGGAAACTAAAGACTCAAAACCTCTCGCTGTAAAATACTGTGGGGGTTGTGATGGTGGGAGAAACTCCCAGTCTCACAGGAGAGTTCATTGGAAAGTGGGACTAAGTGGAGCGAGTAAGTGGCATTGTTCCCTCTCTCACTTCTCCCCCACAGACAGAGCCACAGCACAGCAAAGAGGTTTGCCCCACCTTGGTGAATACCTAAGGCTCCATTCTCTTACAATATGACAGGTGTGCCAAGACAAAGAAATACAGCCCAAATTAAAGAACAGATCAAAACTCCAGAAAAAGAGCTAAGGGATGAGGAGATAGACAACCCATCTGAATCAGAGTTCAAAACACTGGTAATCAGGATGCTCATGGAATTGATTGAACTCATTCCCAAAAAGAAGGAAGAAATGAAGGCTACCCAAAGTGAAATAAAGCAAAATATACAGGGATTCAACAGTGAAGGGGAAGAAACTGGGACTCAAATCAACAATTTGGAATAAAAGTAAGAAATAAACATTCAACCGGAACAAAATGAAGAAACAAGAAGTCAAAAAAAAGAGAGGCTTAGGAACCAATGGGACAACTTTAGGCACTCCAACATGTGAATTATATGGGTGCCAGAAGGAGAAGAACAAGAGCAAGAAACTGAAAACTTACTTGAACAAATAATGAGGGAAAATTTCTCCAATCTGGCAAAGGAAATAGACTTCCAAGAAGTCCAGGAAGCTCAGAGAGTCCCAAAGAAATTGGACCCAAGGAGGAACACACCAAGGCACATCATAATTACATTACACAAGATTAAAGATAAAGAGAGAATCTTTTTTAAAAATATATTTTATTGATTATGCTATTACAGTTGTCCCATTTTCATCCTTCACTCCCCTCCAACCTGCACACCCCTTCCTACCCACATTCCCCTCCTTTAGTTCATGTCCATGGGTTGTACATATAAGTTCTTTGGCTTCTATATTTCCTATACTATTCTTACCCTCCCCCCTGTCTATTTTCTACCTATCATTTATGCTACTTATTTTCTTCCTCCCCCCACTTTCTCCCCCTTCTGCTACCCTGTTGATAAACCTCCATGTGATCTCCATTTCTGTGGTTCTGTTGCTGTTCCAGTTGTTTGCTTAGTTTACCTTTTTGTTTTAGGCATGGTTATTGATAACTGAGTTTGCTGTCATTTTACTGTTCCTATTTTTTATCTTACTTTTCTTAGATAAATACCTTTAATATTTCATATAATAAGGGCTTTGTGATGATGAACTCCTTTAACTGACTTTATCTGAGAAGCACTTTATCTGCCTTTCATTCTAAATGAAAGCTTTGCTGGATAGAGTAATTTTGGATGTAGGTCCTTGCCTTTTACGACTTGGAATACTTCTTTCCAGCCCCTTCTTGCCTGTTAGGTCTCTTTTGAGAAATCAGCTGACAGTCTGATGGGAACTCCTTTGTAGGTAACTGTCTCTTTTTTTTTTTTTGCTGCTTCTAAGATTCTCTCCTTCATTTTAATCTTTGGTAATGTAATTATGATGTGCCTTGGTGTGTGCTTCCTTGGGTCCAACATTTTTGGGACTCTCTGAGCTTCCTGAACTTCCTGGAAGTCTATTTCCTTTGCCAGATTGGGGGAGTTCTCCTTCATTAAATTTTCAAATAAGTTTTCAATTTGTTGTTCTTCCTCTTTTCCTTCTGGTACCTTTATAATTTAGATGTTGGAACATTTAAAGTTGTCCTGGAGGTTCCTAAGCCTCTCCTCATTTTTTTGAATTCTTGTTTCTTCATTCTTTTCTGGTTGGATGTTTCTTTCTTCCTTCTGGTCCACTCCATTGATTTGAATTTCAGTTTCCTCCCCATCACTATTGGTTCCCTTTTCATTTTCCTTTATTTCACTTAGCCCTCATTTTTTCATCTAATTTGTGACCAAATTCAACCAATTCTGTAAGCATCCTGATTACCAGTGTTTTGAACTGTGCACCTGATAGGCTGGCTATCTCTTTGTTGCTCAGTTGTATTTTTTTGGGAGCTTTGATCTGTTCTTTCATTTGGGCTATTTTTTTTCATTTCAGTGCACCTGTTACATAGTAAGGGGTGGAGCCTTAGGTGTTGACCAGGGTGGGATAACCCATGCCGCTGAGTTGTGATGCTGTGTGTGGGCAAGGGGTCTGAGAAGGAACAATGGTGCTTACTACACTCTCTGCCAGATTTCTGTCACTTCCTCCACTACCCATAAGCAAAGTGGGCCCTTCTGGTGCTGATTCCCAGGTGGGTGGGTTTGTGTACATTCTAGGACCCTGTGGGTCTCTCCAATGAACTCTCCTGTGTGTTTTGGAGTTTTTCTTACTGCTGCCTCAACCCCCACAGGTGTTTTCTATCAGAGGTTTGAGGCTTTATTTCCCCACACTGGAGCCCTGGGTTGCGTGGTCTGTTTTGCTCCCCAGTTGTTCCTTCTGGTTTATCTGCATGTCTGCTCCACCAGCCGCCACTTTGCTGGGTCTTCCAGTCACTGCCTTGCCATGAATCCTCTCCACCTGGCTGCCTGTCTCTGTCTAAATGTGTCTTCTTCAATTCCTTGGTTGTCGGACTTTCATACAGTTCAATTTTCTGTCAGTTCTGGTTGTTTTCTGTTTTTAAATTATTCTTGTCCTTCTTTTTGTTGTGTGAGGAGGCACAGTGTGCCTACCTATGCCTCCATCTTGGCTGGAAGTCTAAAGATAGAGAATCTTAAAAGCAGCAAGAGGAAAGGAAAGAGTTACCTACAAAGGAGTTCCCATAAGACTATCAGCTAATTTCTCAAAAGAAACCTTGCAGGCAAAAAGGGGATGGAAAGAAGTATTTGAAGTCATGAAAAGCAAGGACCTATATCCAAGATGCCTCTATCCAGCAAAGCTATCATTTAGAATGGAAGGGCAGATAAAGTACATCTCAGATAAGGTCAGTTAAAGGAGTTCATCATCACCAAGCCCTTATTATATGAAATGTTAAAGGGGCTTATCTAAGAAATGGAAGAATATAAAAAACTATGAACAATAAAATGACAGCCAACTCATAAATATCAACAACTGAACCTAAGAAAAAAACTAAGCAAACAACTAGAACAGAACAGAATCAGAGAAAAGGAGATCACATGGAGAGTTATCATCTGGGAGAGGGAGGGGGAGAATGTGGAAAAGGTACAGGGAATAAGAACCATAAATGGTAGACATAAAATAGATGGGGGGGGGAGGTTAAGAAAATTATAGGAAACAAAGAAGCCAAAGAACTTATATGTATAACCCATGGACATGAACTACGGGGGGTGGCGACTGCTGGAGGTTGGGAAGGGGAGTTGCAGAGTGGAGAGGGGATAAATGGGAGAAAAAATTGGGACAACTTTTGTTGGCAATTGGGACAAATTGAGACAATAGCATAATCAATAAAATATACTTAAAAGGAGAAACATTTTAGGCCAGAAGGGGGTGGCATGGAATATTCAAAGTGATAAAAAGCAAGGACCTATACAACCAAGGCTACTTTACCCAGCAAGACTATCATTTAAAATTAAAGGAGAAATAAGGAGCTTCCCAGAGAAGAAAAAGCTAAAGGAATTCATCACTAACAAAGCAGTACTGCAAGAAATGAATGTTAATGAGTATTCTTAAAGAAGAAAAAAGTAAAGACAAAAGTCTGAATACTACAGTGACAGTAACTACATATCTATCAAAAATTAATTTAAATGTAAATGGATTAAATGTTCCAATCAAAAGACATAGCATAGCTGGATGGATAAGAAAATAATACCTACAGAGGTCTCCTGTAAGACACTCAGTTCAAAGTAAAAAACACACAGAGACTGAAAGTAAAGGTATAGAAAAAGATATTTCATGCAAATGGAAATGAGAAATAGCTGTGGTAGCAATACTTATATCAGAAAAAATAGACTTTAAAACAGAGCTTATAAAAAGAGATAAAGAAGGACACTATATAATGATAAAGGGAGCAATCCAACAAGAGGATATAAGCTTCCAACATAGGAGCACCTAAATATATAAACAAAATAATGACAGACATAAAGGGAGAGACTAACAGCCATACAGTTAAAGGATATTCAGTCAGAAAATAAACAAGGAAACAGTGACCTTAAGTGACACATTAGAGTAGATGGATTTAATTGGTATTTCTAGAATACTTCACCAAAAGCAGCAGAATATACATTCCTTTCAAATGCACATGGAACACTTTCCAGGACAGATCACATATTAGGCCACAAAACAAGTCTCAATAAATTTAAGAACCTGAGGTCATATCAAGCAACTTCTCTGATCACAATGAAGTAAAAATCAATTACAAGAGAAGTGAAAAACACACATGGAGGCTAAATAACATGCTATTAGATAATGAATATGTTAACAATGAGATCAAGGAGGAAATCAAAAGATTCATTTAGGCAAATGAAAATGAACACACAATGACCCAATATCTATGGGACACATTGGAAGCAGTCCTAAGAGGAAAATTCATAGCATTACAGTCCTACCTCAGGAAGCAAGAAAAGTCTCAAATAAACAATCTAACTTTACACATAGAAGAAACAGAAAAAGAATAAACAATTCCTGAAGTGTGTAGAAGGAAGAAAATAATAAGATCATGGTGGAAATAAAGTAGAGCCAAAAAATACTGAAGAACATTGAAACCAAGAACTTGTTCTTTGAAAAGATAAAGAAAATTGACAAACTTTTGGCCAAACTCATCAAGGAAAAAAGAGAGAGGACCCAAATAAAACAAACCAGAAATAATAGAGGACAGGTAACAACTGACACCAAAGAAATACAAAGGATTTATAAGAAAATACTATGAACAATTATATGCCAGCAAATTAAACAACTTGAGAAAAGTGGACAAATTCCTAGAAATATATAATCTTCCAAGAATGAATCAAGAGGAAACAGAAAATCAGAACTGACCAATAACTACTAATACAGTCCAATGAGTAATCAAAAAACTCCCAACAACAAAAGTCCTGGACCATCTTCACAGGTAAATTTTACCAAACATTCAAAGAAGAGTTAGCACCAACATTTCTCAATCTATTCCAAAGAGCTTATTTTACAAGGCCAGCATTACACATTGATTCTAAAACCTGATGAAGACATTACAAATAAAATTATAGGCCAACATCCATGATGAACATAGATGCAAAAAAACTAAAAAAAATGTTAGCATGCCAAATCAGCACTCCATTAAAAATATCATCCATTGTAATAAAGTGGGATATATTTGTGGGATGTAAGGTTGGTTCAGTACCCAAAAATCAATTAATGTGACACACCATATAAACAAAATGAGGGATGAAAATCACATGGTCATATCAATAGACGTAGAAAAACCATTTGACAAAATCCAACCTCCTCTGGAAGCATTTTCCTTAAGATCAGGAACAAGACAAGGATGTCCACTTTTCAGCACTTTTATTTAACATAGTATTGAAAGTCCTACCCACAATAGTCATGCAAGAAACAAATGTAAAAGTCATCCAAATTGGAAAGAAAGACAGACAGCTGTCATTATTTGTAGATGACATGATATTAAAGATTCAACAAAAAAAACTATTAGAACTTTTAAATGAATTCAGTAATGTAGCAGGATGCAATATTAATATTTGGAAATTGGCTGTATTTTTATATACCAATAATGAACTTTCAGAAAGAGAAATTAAGGCAATATTCCCATTTACAATTGAGTCAAAAAATGAAATATCTAGGAATAAATTTAACCAAGAAAGGAAAGGACCTGTACTCAGAAAATTATGACACTGAGAGTTCTGGTCAAGACGGCAGAGTAGGTAAATGCAGTACTCATATCCTTCCACAACCATATCACATTACAACTAACTACAAAACAACCATCATTTATAACTGCTGGAAATCTAGCTAAACAGAGTCCTATAACTAAGGATATAAAGAAGAAGCTATATCAAGAGAGGTAGGAGGGAGGAGACAGGGAATGGGATGGTTCCACTCACACATGTGGTGGTTAAACATCAGGAGGGATATCTCAGCTGCAAAGGTCCACCCCTGAGGAGCTAGGGGTCCCAGGTCCACACTAGGTGCGCCAGTCCAGTGTTCCAGTGCTATCAAGAGAATTTCCCGTAACTTCTGGCTGTGAAAGCCAGTGGAGATTGTGGCTGAGTGAGACAGAGAACATCTGGAGACCCAGGCACTCCTCTTCAAGGACCTGCAGCTGGACTTAGAGTTTCTCTGAGTTTAAGGACTGGAGCAGCACCTTGAAAGGCATCAGAGATAGATGGAGAGGAAGTAAACAGACTAGTATCATGACAAGGGCTGGAGGAGCAGCTCTCTCTGCCAGAATTGCTGGCAGAGATCACTATTCTCTGTGATCCCACCCCTCACATAGCTGGCAGGCAGGTGCCATATCTGAGTCTCCATCATCCTGGCTAGCATTGTTCTTCTAGCCCTGGTGATTCCCTGAGACCTTGTCCCACCCAGTGTTCAGGCCCACACAAGCTGTTTCCAGTGGCTCTTCCATAAAAATGGCCTATCTTGGCTCATGCTGCAGACTTTCCTAAAATCTCCTAAACAAGCAATATCTGGCCTCAGCATGTTCCAGAGTTCT
Source organism: Phyllostomus discolor (assembly GCF_004126475.2). NCBI lineage: Eukaryota > Metazoa > Chordata > Mammalia > Chiroptera > Phyllostomidae > Phyllostomus > Phyllostomus discolor. The sequence goes on along the minus strand of NC_040910.2, from coordinate 58,206,192 downwards.
TGCTAGGAACCCAGGCCTGGAGCTAGTGGTAGCTGACTTTGGTTTGTGGCTTGGTCTCTCCTGGGCACCTCAAAGACCAGCTCAGTAGCAGCCACCTGCAGATTGCTTTATAGCTCATATCAAGTGGCCCTGAGCAGGGTACAGTTGATAGCTGACCTAGACCTGCACCTCCCAGGAAACTCCAGAGCTAGTGTACTTGATGAACAGCATTAGACCACACAGAAGCACGACATAATCACCCCTGTGAGCAATACTCAAGGGGAAGACTCAGCAGGCATCAGAGTTCTGAAGAAGTGAATCCTGCTCCATAGTGTCAGCCCCTGCACAACAGCTCCTCTGCTGTGGTCTTGGCTGCCACTCCTTGCTGTCAAATGGCCTGGTGGTAAGTCCCTCCCAGTAATGTGCCAACAGCAGTTAAGGCTCAACTACAACAGGAGGCTACACGCCTCCTTAAGGTGACACACCTAGAGTGCCCAGACCTGGTGATTGGGAGGCTGTGCCCTACGGGACACCTATTACATTAGGCTACTTGACAAAGAGCAGGAGATGTGTGGCAGCTCTTCCCAATAGGTAGAACAAACACAGGGAGAAAGCTAAAATGTGGAGATAAAGAAACATGCCCCAAATGAAAGAACAGAACAAAACACCACAAAAAGAACTAAAAAAAAATGCAAACCCTGGCTGGCGTAGCTTAGTGGATTGAGCACGGGCTGTGAACCAAAGCATCGCAGGTTCGATTCCCAGTCAGGGCACATTCCTGGGTTGCAGGCCATGGTCCCCAGCAACCGCACATGGATGTTTCTCTCTCTCTATCTTTCTCCGTCACTTCTCTCTCTAAAAATAAATAAATAAAATCTTTAAAAAAATGCAGACAAGCAATCTACAGTGCAGAGTTGAAACCACTAGTATGAGGAAACTCAGTGAACTTAGGTCAGCATTTTTCAACCTTTTCCACCTCATGGCACACATAAACTAATTACTAAAATTCTGTGGCAAAAAAATGTTTTCTCATGTGACAAGTGTAATTTTGATTCATTCACACTGAATGGCTATTAGTCTGTTGGCTGTTGTCATTTTTTTTATTTGACAATCTAATGAAGAAGAGGTCAGTGCCCCTAACTAAATACAAGTATTGTGTGTTTTAAAAATCCTTGTAGCACAACAGTTGAAAATTGCTGACTTAGGGGAAGAGTAAAAGAACTTAATGAGAACTTGAACAAAGAGATAGGAAATATAAAAATGGAGATAGAAAACAAAAAAGTCAGTTAGAAATGAAGAATACAATTAGTGAAAAGAAAAATACAGAGAATAGTAGAATAGGTGAAGCAGAGGATCAGATCAGTGATTTGGAAGATAAGAAAGCAGAAAATCCTCAATCAAAACACCAAAAAGAGGAGAGAGGAAAATGGTGGCATGGTAGGAGGGAGCAGATTCCACTTTCCCCTTCACATGGGAGAAAAACCTAGCAGATCTACAGAGGAACAAAACAAAACAGCCAACAATATCACAACATATATGAAACTTGGAAATAAAAAATTGTATAGCGGACATTTGAAAAACCAGATGGTAAGGAGACTGCTTCAGTATAAGCGCCCAGGGATGTAGCCTCAGGCCCTGTGCTCTCCGGTCTGCTTCAGGGCACTTGGGAGAGAGCTGGGTCAACCACACCCTCCCTGGCCAAACAAAGATTGAGCAGCACCGGGGGAGGCCTCGTTGCTTGAAGGCACAGAGAGGGTAGTGAGGACTGAGAGACAGTCACACAGGGGCTGTGAGCACCCATGCATAGCTCTGGGAAGAGTGTGTGCCCAGCCTTTGCGAATAAGGGCAGCCTGGCAGTGTGCCCACACCCCAACCTGGAGAGAGTGTGGTTTTGTGGAAGACCCAGAGCCCATTGACCGTGAATCTGGAACAGGCGCAGGTGCTCTGCAGAATCCCCAGAGCATGCAGCTGTGAACACGGGCAAGGTGCACACAATCTGCAGGATCCCTGAACGTGGGTGTGGTGAGCTCCAGAGAGTGTACTTAGGAGTGCCCAGATACCATACCCAGGGCCCTGCGAAGAGGCACCAGACAGGCTCTGGGGAGAACACACAGCTAGCCCTGGGGACAGTAGTGAAGGGACTGACTGAATTCTGAAGGGGAAGGGAGAAAAGTGATTCCAATCACCTCTCAGCCTGCTGAAGCCAGTAAGACCAGAAAACCAGTTTGGCAAGTTTGAAACCAACAAGAGGTTTTTTTGTTTCATTTTATCTTTTTTAAGTAACTTTTTTAATTTTTTAATTTTTATTATTTTTATATCTCTCAATTCCTTATGCATTTCTTTCTTTCATTCTAGTGTTATTCCTAGATTTATCTCTTCTTCCTCCCATCTTCTGCTTTTTTCCCTTCTTTTTTTGAACTTCCAAGTTATTGTATATCTGTATTATCATTTTTTCATTATTCTTACATTTTTTATTTTAATAGTATTTTGGTATTCCTCTTCTTTCTGTATAGTCTTATTTGCTTGGCTAGTTATATTGTATCGTTTGATAGGTTTCCCCTGTCATCTCATTCATAGTGCATTGCTAATTTACTATCCTTCAATTATGTTCCATTAGTACACTACTCAAGGTTCTATACTCCCTATTCTTTTTTTTAAGATTTTATTTATTTATTTTGAGAGAGAAGGGAGGGAGAAAAAGAGAACAAGAGGGAGAGAGAGACAGAGAGACAGAGAGAAACATCAATGTGCTGTTGCTGGGGGTCATGGCCTGCAACCCAGGCATGTACCCTGACTGGGAATCGAACTTGCGATGCTTTGGTTCACAGCCCGTGCTCGATCCACTGAGCTATGCCAGCCAGGGCTATACTCCCTATTCTTGTTATCTAGATCTCACAGATTCTGTCATATGATTACTGTTCTAATATTACTGTAAATAATAGCTATTCCATACGATTGTAAAATACCACAACACCCCTCCCAGATCTTAGCCCACTTCATGCTTTCTGAATTCTATTACTTCAGTGGTTAACTCTATTCTCTCTCACACACTACACCTCTTTACTATTCTTTACTCTCACCCTACTCCAGAATCTGACCTCCCACAACCTCATGCTTTCTAGATCCAACTCATAATCTTTTCCTCCCAACAAGAGTTTTATCTTCTTTCCATCCTTTCCAGAAAGTGGCTAGTGGGGTAGAAGATCACGGTTAACACTATACATAGCCAAAGGATCTCCTATCTCTTCTCTACAGGCTGCTACTGTAAATATCATAGAATACTCTCTTACTGTCTTAAACCATTTTGCCTTACCCGTCGAACTGATCACAAAAAAGAGTAGGGAGAAGCTGTGAACACCAGGATATCCAAAGGAGACTGCACCACTGAATCTCACAAGTATTTTACCACAGAAGTTTACACTATAAACCCAGGGAACCGGAACACATCAATTTAAGAAACAGAGGCTAACAAGAAGAATGTCACAAACAATAAGACAAACAAACAATCCCCAAATGAAGGGAAAGGAGGAAGCCTCAGAAAGAATGCTAATGAAATAGAGGCAATTCAACTATCAGATATTGAGTTCAAAGAGATGATTATCAGGAAGCTCAATGAGCTCACAATGAGCTACCAGAAACTACAGGGGAAACTATAATAAAACTCACTGCAAACTATATCAACATGAAAAAGGAACAGAAACTATCAACAACTATCATTTCCCAGAGGAAATGAAGAATATAATTGGTGAACTGAAGAACACAGTAGAAGGAATGAAAAGCAGGATCAGTGAAGCAGAAGATCGGATCAGCGAATTGAAGGACAAAGTAGAAAAAAACACCCAGAAAGAGAAAGAAAGGAAAAGAGGCTCAGAAAAAATGAAGAGGATTAAGAGAATGCAAGACAATATGAAACGTAATAATATCCATATAATAGGGATAGCAGAAGGAGAAGAAGAGCAAGGTGCAGAAAACCTATTTGAAAAAGTAATGATGGGAAACTTCCCTAATTTGATGAGAGAAAAAGTCACACAAATACAGGAAACACAGAGTCCCAATCAAGAGGAACCCAAAGAGGCCCACCTCAAGACACATCATAATTAAAATGGCAAAATTTCAAGACAAAGGGAGAATCTTAAAGGCAGCAAGGGAGAAACAGGAAGTAACATACAAGGGAGCCCCAATAAGGCTAACAGCTGACTTCTCAATGGAAACACTCCAAGCCAGAAGAGAATCGCAAGAAATATTCCAAGTAATGAGAACCAGAGGTCTGCGATCAAGGCTACTTTACCCAGCAAGGCTCTCAATCAAGATAGAAGGCCAAATAAGAAGCTTCCCAGACAAAAGAATTCTAAAAGAATACACTTCCACCAAACCAGCTCTGCAAGAGATGCTAAAGGGACTGCTTTAAGGAAAGGAAGGAAAAGAGAGAGAGAGTGGAACACACGTACATAAACGGCAATGAATAAGTACCTACCAATAATAACCTTAAACGTAAATGGACTAAATGCTCCAATCAAAAGACATAGAAGAGCTGAATGGATAAGAAAGCATGACCCACACATATGCTGCCTACAAGAGACACACCTCAGGATAAAAGACCTACACAGGCTGAAAGTGAAGGGCTGGAAACAAATTTTCCAAGCAAACAGACAGGAAAAAAAAAGCCAGGGTAGCAATACTCATATCAGACAAAACAGACTTCCAAAAAAGGGCCATAAAGAGAGACCCAGAAGGTTACTTCATAATACACAAGGGAAGAACCCATCAAGAAGACATACACATTGTAAATATATATGCGGCCAACACAGGAGCACCCAAATACAGAAAGAAAATCTTGGAGGACTTAAAGAAAGATATTGACAGCAACACAATTATAGTAGGGGATTTTAACACCCCACTGTCAAAAATGGACAGATCTTGCAAAATATCAACAAAGATATTGTGGCATTGAACAATGCCCTAGATGAAATGGACTTAACTGATATATATGGAGCCCTCCATCCCAAAGAAGCTAAATACACATTCTTTTCAAATGCACATGGAATATTTTCAAAGATAGACCACACGATAGAATACAAAACAAGCCTCAACAAATTCAAGAAAATTGAAATCATACCAAGCATTTTCTCAGATCACAAGGGACTGAAACTAGAAAACAACTCGAAGGGAAAAAAACCCAAAACACTCAAAATCATGGAGATTAAATAGCATGCTATTAAACAATGAATGGGTCAAGAATGAAATTAGGGAAGAAATCAAAAAGTTTCTGGAAACGAATGAAAATCAACTCACAGCAATTGAAAACTTATGGGACACAGTGAAAACAGTTCTGAGAGGGAAGTTCATAGTGATACAGGCCTACCTAAAAAAGACAGAAACATTTCAAACAAACAACCTAACCCTACATCTACAAGAACTTGAGGAACAACAACAAAGACAACCCAGAGCAAGCAGAAGGAAGGAAATAACCAAGATCAAAGCAGAATTAAATGACATAGAGACTAAAAGCACAATTCTAAGGATCAATGAATCCAGGAGCTGGTTCTTTGAATAGATAAACAAAATCAACAAGCCTTTAAGCAGACTCATCAAGCAAAAAAAAGAGAGAAGACCCAAATAAACACAATCAGAAATGAAAGAGGAGAGATTACAACTGATACCACAGAAATACAAAGGATTGTAAGAAATTACCATGAAGAACTGTATGCCAAGAAATTTGAAAACCTAGGTGAAATGGACAAATTTCCAGAAAAATATAATCTTCCAAAACTCAATGAAAAGAAGTAGAAAGCCTGAACAGACCAATAACAGCAAAAGAAATTGAAGAAGTAATTAAAAAACACCCAACACACAAAAGCCCTGGACCAGATGGTTTCACAGGAGAATTCTACAAAGCATTTAAGGAAGAGCTAACCCCTATCCTTCACAGACTATTCCAAAACATCCAAAAAGATGGAAGACTCCCAAACTCTTTTTATGAGGCCAACATCATCTTAACTCCAAAACCAGATAAAGACACAACAAAGAAAGAAGACTTCAGGCCAATATCACTGATGAACATAGATGCTAAAATCCTCAACAAAATATTGGCAAACTGTATCCAACAATACATTAAAAACGTCATACACCATGACCAAGTGGGATTCATCCCAGGGATGCAAGGATGGTACAATATTCACAAATCAGTAAATGCAATACATCACATAAACAAAAGCAGAGACAAAAATCTCATGATCATATCAACAGATGCAGAAAATGCATCTGATAAGGTACAGCACCCATTTATGATAAAAACACTCAGCAAAGTGGGAATAGGGGGAACATTCCTCGACATAATAAAGGCCATATATGAGAGACTTACAGCCAACATCATACTCAATGGACAAAAACTAAAATCTTTTCCACTAAGATCAGGAACAAGGACAAGGCTGTCCACTTTCACCACTTCTATTCAATATAGTACTAGAAGTTTTAGTCACAGCAATCAGACAAGAAAAGCAAATAAAAGGCATCCAAATTGGAAAGGAGGAAACAAAACTGTCACTCTTTGCAGATGACATGATAGTGTAATAGAAAATCTTATAGGCTCAGCCAAAAAACTGCTTGACCTAATAAATGAATTTGGCAAAACAGTGGGATACAAGTCAACATCCAGAATCAAAGGCATTTTGTACACCAAGAATGACACAGCAGAAGTAGAAATCAAGAAAAAAATCCCATTTGATATAGCAAAAAGAAAAATAAAATACCTAGGAATGAACCTAACCAAGGTGGTAAAAGACCTGTATTCACAAAAACTATATAACACTGAAAAAAGAAATCAAGGAAGACACAAACAAATGGAAACATATACCATGTTCATGGATGGAAGAATTAACATCATCAAATGTCCATACTACCCAAAGGCAATTTACACATTCAATGCAATACCAATTAAAGTACCAATGGCATACTTCACGGACATAGAACAAACACTTCAAAATTTATGTGGAACCACAAACGACCCCAAATAGCTGTTGCAATTTTGAGAAAGAAGAGTAAAGTAGGAGGTATCACACTACCTGATACTAAATTATATTACAAGGCCACTGTAATCAAAACAGCCTGGTACTGGCATAAAAACAGGCACATGGACAATGGAACAGAACAGAGAGCCCAGAAATAAACCCAAGTCTCTATAGTCAATATTTGACAAAGCGGGCAGCAACATAAAATGGAGTAAAAATAGCCTCTTCAACAAATGGCGCTGGGAGAACTGGACAGCTATGTGCAAAAAAATGAAACTCTAGCACCAGCTTACACCATACACAAAAATAAATTCAAGGTGGACAAAAGACTTAAATATAAACTATGACACCATTAATGTCCTAGAGAAGAACATAGGCAAGAAAATCTCAGATATTTTACACAGAAACATTTTTACTGTTCCCCTAGAGCATGTCCCCTAGAGCAAGGGACATAAAGGAAAGAATAAACAAATGGGTTCTCATCAAAATAAAAAGCTTCTGCACAGAAGCTAAAGAAACAGTATTAAAATAAAAAGAGAACCTACTGTATGGGAAAACATATTTGCCAATGATATCTCAGACAAGGTTTATTCTCCAAAATATATAAAGAACTTACACGACTCCACTCTAAGAAGACAAGCAACCCAATTAAAAAATGGGCAAAGGACTTGAAAAGACACTTGTCCAAGGAGGACATACAGAGGATCCAGAGACACGTGAAAAGATGCTCAGTATTGCTAGCTATCAGAGAGACACAAATTAAAACCACAATGAGATACCACTTCACACCAGTCAGAATGGCCATCAGAAACAAAGCAACAAACAACAAGTGTTGGAGAGGTTGTGGAGAAAAGGGGACACTAGTGCACTGTTGGTGGGACTGCAGACTGGTACAACCACTATGGAAAGCAGTATGGAACTTCCTCAGAAAACTAAAAATGGATCTGCCTTTTGACCCAGCAATTCCATTGCTGGGACTATATCCTAAGAATCCTGAAACACCAATCCAAAAGAACCTATGCACCCCAATGTTCATAGCAGTACAATTTACAATAGCTAAGTGCTGGAAGCAACCTAGGTGCCCATCAGTAAATGAATGGATCAGAAACTATGGTACATTTACACAATGGAATTCTATGCAGTAGGAAGAAAGAAAGGAGCTCCTACCCTTTGCAACAGCATGGATGGAGCTGGAAAGCATTATGCTAAGCAAAATAAGCCAGGCGGTGAAAGAAAAATACCATATGATCTCACGTTTAACAGGAACCTAAACAACAAAACAAAGAAATAAGTAAAATATAACCAAAGACACTGAAATAGAGGACAGGCTGACAGTGACCAGAGGGGAGAGGGGAGGAAATTTCAGGGGAGAATAGGAAGGGTTTACAGGAACAAATACAAAGGACACGTGGACAAAAACTAGGAGGGATGGAAATGAGAGGGAGGTGGGGAGGGATGGGTGCGAGGGCTGGGATGGGAATAAAGGGCAGAAAACTGTACTTGAACAATGATTAAAATAAAATAAAAAACACCAAAAAGAAAAAATAATCTAAAAAGTTAGGAAAGTTTAAGGAGTTTCCAGGACAACATCAAGCATACTAACATTCACATCATGGTGGTACCAGAAGAAGAAGAGAGAAAGCAAGCAATTGCAAACCTACTTGAAACATATAAAAACCTTCCCCAACCTGGTGATGGAAATAACAATATAGTAAGCACAGGAAGTAAAGAGAGTCCCAAACAAGATGAACCCAAAGAGGTCCACATTGATATATAATTACAATGCCAAAGGTTAAATACAAAGAGAGAATCTTAAAGGCAGCAAGAAGAAAGCAGTTAGTTACCTACAAGGGAGCTCCCATAAGACTGTCAGCTTATTTCTCAACAGAAACATTTCAGGCCAGAAGCAATAAGCATGAAATATTCCAAGTGATAAAAGCAAGACCTACAACTAACTTTATTCACCTTTAAAACCCAGCCTTCCACCCCTCTCCTCTGACAGCTATGAGTCAGTTTTTATTTTGTTTGTTCTTTTATTCATTAGATTCCACATTATATGTGATTTCATTTATAATGAAATTACATGGTATTTATCTTTCTCTGACTGGTTTATCTCACTTATCATAATAGATTCGTCCATGCTGTCACAAAAGGTAAAGGGAAGGGTTTATACAAAACAAAACAATACAAAACAAAACACGTAACAACTAAAACTTCATAGACAGACAACAGTATGTTCATTACCAGAGGGAAACAGGGGTAGGGAAGGCAGGAGAGGGTAAATGAGGGATCAGCTGTAATGGAAAGAGACATGACTTGGGGTGGTGAACACACAATACAATACACAGATATTGTACTATAGGACTGTACACCTTAAACCTATATAATTTATTAACCAATGTAACTCTAGTAAATTCAATAAAAAAGATTACCCAGCAAAACTATCATTTAGAATCAAAGGTTAGAAAAAAGAGCTTCTCAGACAGTAAAAAGCTGAAGGAGTTCATAACCAGCAAAACAGTATTATAAGAAATGTTAAAAAGAATAAGAAAAAATATATAAATAAAATGGCAATAAATACATACCTATCAACAAGTACTTCATTTATTTTTAAAGATTTCATTTATTTTTAGAGAGCAGGGAAGGTAGGTAGAGTAACGTCAATGTGTGGTTGCCTCTCACATGCCCCCTACTGGCGACCTAACCCGCAACCCAGGTGTGTGCCCTGACTAGGAACTGAAATGGTCACCCTTTGGTTCACAGGCTGGCACTCTATCCACTGAGCCATACCAGCAAGGAAAACAACTACTTTAAATGTAAATTTATTAAACACTCTAATCCAAAGATATATGGTGGTTGAATGGCTAACAAAACAAGACTTTATATACACTGTCTACAAGAGACTCACAGACTGAAAGATATTTCATAAAATGGAAACAAACCAAAAAGCTGGGGTGGCAATACTTATACCAGACAAAACAGACTTAGAACAAAGGCTATAACAAGAGACAAAAAGGACCCAGAAATTCCACTTCTGGGTATCTGTAAAAAAAAAAACCCCACAAACACTAATTTAAAAATACATATGTAACCACTTGTTCATTGCATTTGTTTACAATAGCCAAAATATGGAAGCAACCTAAATTTCCATTCCTGATGAGAAGTGGTGCATATATACAATGGAATATGACTGAGCCATAAAAAAATGAACTCCTGTCATCTGCCTCAGCATGGATGGACCTAGGGTATTATATTGACTGAAATAAGTCAGACAAAGAAAGACAAATGCCAGATCATTTCACTTATGTGGAATCTAAAAAACAAAATAAACAAGCAGAACAGAAACAGACTCATAGAGAACATTTTGATCATTGCCAGATGGAAGGGGTTAGGGGGAGTGGGTAAAAAAGGTGAAGGGGTTGAGAAATACAATTGATAGTTTCAGAATGGTCATGATGATATAAAGTACAGCATAGGGAATGTAGTCAATAATATTGTAATAACAATGTATGGTACCAGATGGATAATGGATTTACTGGGGTGATTACTCCATGAGTTATATAAATATTTTATCACTAGGTTGCACACCTAACACTAATATAATATTGTACATCAACTGCAATTGAAAAATAAAAAATATTTAAAATAAATAAATAAATAAAATAGTGGGTCCACACACACGAAAAGAAAATAGTAAGACAGTGAGGAAGAAATTGAAGAAAATACAAATAAATGGAAGCATACACTGTGCTTATTGATAGAAAGAAGTAACATTGAAATAATGCCCAAAGCAATCTACATATTCAATGCCATCAATATAAAAAATATTAAAGATGAGGCTTCTGGTTGAGATGGCAGCATAGGTAAACATGCTTGCCTCCTTGCACAACCACATCAAAATTACAACTAAAATACATAACAACCATCACTCAGGAACATCAGAAATCTATTTGAATGGAAGTCTGACAACTGCAGAATTAAAAACCACATCCATCCAAACTGGCAGGAAGGGCAAAGATGCAGAACAGGCTGGTCCTACATCCATGTCTGGCAGATAAAAATTCAGGAAGGATATCTCTAGACTAGGAGTACCAGCCCCACACTAGGCTCCCAGCTCAGGGTTCCAGTGCCAGGAAGGTAAGTCCCCATTAACTTCTGGTTGCAAAAACCAGCAGGGACTGAGTCAATGGAAAAATATTCTGGAGTCCCAAGCAGATCCCCTTATCTCAGATTTACTCAGATTCACTTTCCTTGAGCTCTGGCACCGGGGTAACAACTTGAAAGGTACTAGTGGCATATGGGGAGGAACTGAAGTGTTTGGCATTAAGGCAAGAGCTGGGAGACAGTTTTCTCTCAGACAGAAAGGCAGGCAGAGGCCATTGCCCCTTTCTGAGCCCTCACCGTGATTAGCCACAGAGCCCACAGCCCAGTGCCATAATTGAAACTCCATCAACTTGGCAGACTGGGTTTGCCCCAACCTGGATATCTCCTGAGACTTTGTCCCAGTAACTTACTGGCCCACCCATTCATATATTAACATGACCTGGTCTTGGCTCATGCTGCACAACTTCCTAAATACACAGGTGGGGGCTGACCTTGGCCTACACCACCCAGGAAATCCCGGAGCCTGCACAGCCAGTGGTTAGCTACAGACCACATCAGAGCACCATCACCCTGCCCTTGCACAGCTGATCCTCCACAGAGGACAGAGGTTGATGGTCAGTGGTCACAGCCACTCCTTACAGCTGACTGGCTCAGGTAAATCCATCCCATTAACTTGCCAACAGCAATCAAGGCTCAACTATAAGAGCAGGGTGTACTCAGCCCACATGGAAGGAGCACCTTGAATACCCAGCTTGTGTGATGGGGGAGGCTGTGCCACTGGACCCTATGGGGGTCCTACAGCAAGTCTACTACAGTAGGCCACACTACCAAGACAGGGAGTCATAGGAACTCTACCTAATACATAGAAACAGACATAGGGAAGCTGCCAAAATGAGGAGACAAAGAAATATGACTCAAATGAAAGAACAGATCAAAACTCCAGAAAAAGGACTCAACAAAATGAAGATAAGCAATCTGTCAGATGCAGAGTTCCAAAAACTGTGTATAATGATGCTCAAGGAACTTATTGAGGATCTCGACAGCAAAAAAAAAGATCCAGTCAGAAATGAAGGATATACTCACTGAAATAAAGAACAATTTAGAGGGAAATAATAGTAGAGTGGATGAAACTGAGAATCAAATCAATGATTTTGAACATAATGAAGCAAAAAACAATCAATCAGAACAACAAGAAGAAAAAATAATCCAAAAAAATGAGAATAGTGTAAGCAGTGTAAGTGGGACAACTTCAAGCATTCCAACATTCGCATCATAGGGTGCCAAAAGCAGAAAAAGAAAGAAACTGGAAATATATTTGAAAATATAATGAAAGAAAACTTCCCTAATTTGGTGAAGGAAATAGACATGCAAGTCCAGGAAGCACAGAGTCCCAAACCAAGATGGATACAAAGAACACACCAGATACACCATAATTAAAATACCAGAGTTAAGAGATAAAGAGAGAATCTTAAAAGCAGCAAGAGAAGAGAATTAGTTACTTACAAAGGAGTTCCCATAGACTGTCAGCTGATTTCTCAAAAAAAACTTTGCAGGCTAGAAGGGATTGGAAAAGAATATGCCAAGTCATGAAAAGCAGGGACCTACTGCCAAGAATGCTGTACTCAGCAAAGATATCTTTTAGAATTGAAGGGCAGACAAGAGCTTCCCAGGCAAGAAAAAACTAAAGGAGTTCATCGTCACTAAACTATTATTCTATGAAATGTTAAAGGGATTTACTGAAGAAAAAGAAGAACATTAAAACTATGAACTACAAAATGGCAATAAACACATATCTAACAACAATTGAATCTAATAAACAAACTAAGCAAACAAGAAGAACAGAGATAGAATAGATATGGAAAACATTTTGATGGTTGTCAGGTGGGAGGGGGTGTTGGGGAAACAGCCAAGAGGTGAGGGGGATTAAGGAGCAGAAATAGGTAGTTACAGAATAGCCATGGGGATATAAAGTACAGTTGAGGAAATGGAGTAGCCAAAGAGCTTACACATGTGACCCATGAACATGAACAATGGTGTGGGGATGGTCCGAGACAGTGAAGGGTGCTTGGTGGAGGAGGGCAAAGGTGAAAATTGGGACAATTGTAATAGCATAATCAATAAAAACTAATTAAAATATTAATGATATTTTTCCCAGAAGTATAACAAATAATTGTAAAATTTATACAAACCACAAAATACCCCAAATAGCCACAGCAATCTTGAGAAAAAAGAATGAAGTTGGAGGTAGTATGCTACCTGATATCAAACTATACTACAAAGGTATAGTAACAGCATGGTACTGGCAAAAAATAGACACACAGATCAATGGAACAGACTAGAAAACCCAGAAATAATCCACAACTTATATGGTCAATTAATATTTAGTGAAGGAAGCAAGAATATACAGTGGGATAACTACAGTCTGTTCAATAAATTTTGTTGAGGAAATGGGACAGGTACACAGAAAAAATGGAACTAGACTACCTTCTTCCATCTTATAGAAAAATAAGCTCAAAATGTATTAAAGATTAAATGTAACACTCAAAATCACAAAACTCCCAAAAGAACACATAGGCAGTAAACTCTTTGACATTATTCTTAGTAATATTTTGGGGGGGATACATCTCCTTAGGCAAGGGAATAAAAGAAGAAATAAACAAATAGGACTACACCAAACTGAAAGGATTTTGCACAGCAGAGGAAACCATCAACAAAACAAAAGGATAATCTACTGAATGGGAGAAGATATTTGCAAATGATATATCTAATAAGGGGTTAATATCCAAAACATATAACAAACTCATACAAGTTACCCCCAAACCCCAAATAATACAGTGGAAAAATGGGCAGAGGTCCTGAATGTACATTTCTCCAAAGAGGAATGCCTTTTTGGCCAATTGATCTAGAAAGGAGCTCAACATCACTAATAATCAGAGAATTGCAAGTTAAAACCACAATGAGATATCATGTTACACCTGTAAGAATGGCTATCATCAATAAACAACAAATAAGTGCTGGGAATAATTTGGATAAAATGGAGCCCTTGTACACTGTGGGTGGGATTACAAACTGGTGCATCCACTATGGAAAACAGCATGGAGGTTCCTCAAAAAAATAAAAAATAAAACTACTGTATGACCCAGCAATTATATGTCTGAGTATTTATCTGAAGAAATCTAAAGCACTAATTGGAAAAGATATATTTACCCCATATCTTCACTGCAGCTCTATTTATAATAGGTATGATATGGAAGCAACCTAAGTGTCCATTCGAAGACTTATAGTTAAATAAGTGGTACACATATAGAATGGAATATTTCTTGGCCATAAAAAATGAAATCTTACCATTTGCAACGACATGGATGGACCTGGAGGATATTATGCTAAATAAAATAATTCAGGCAGAGAAAGACTGAGAAAATACCATATGATCTCCTTTACTTGTGGAATTTGAAAAGCAAAATAAACAAACAGAAACAAACTCATAGATACAGAGAACAAACTGATAACTGCCAGATGGGAAGGGGGTTACAGGGCTGGGTGCAAAAGGTGTAGGGATTAAGAAGTACTAATTGGTTGTTGCAAAGTAGTTCAGGAATGGAAAGTACAGCATAGGGAACACAGTAATATTGCAATAACTATGTATGGCATCAGGTGGGTACTAAACTTACTGGGGGAACCAGTTCATAAGTTATATAAATGTCTAACTACTGTGCTGTATACCTGAAACTAATATAATATTGCATGTAAACTGTAATTGAAAAATAACTAAAATTTTTTAAATAGAAAATTACAAAAGTGGGCAAGGATGTGGAGAAACTGGAACCTGTATGCACTCTTGGCAGGCAGGTAAAATGGTGTAGCTGTTGTGAAAACAGTATAGTGGCTCCTCAAATAACCAAAAATAGAGCTGCCAAATGAACTAGCAATCCATGGATATGTACCAAAAAGATTTTAAAGCAGGGTCTCAAAAAAGATATTGGCATACCCACACTCATCACAGTAATATTTACAATCACCAAGGGTCTGTGGAAGTAACCCAAATGTTCATCAGTGGATGAATGAATATACCAAATGTGGTTTGTCCATACAATGGAATGTTAGCCTTTAAAAGGAAGAAAATTCTGACATGTGCTGCAACATGATGAACCTTGAGGACATCATGTTCGGGGAAATAAGCCAGACACAAAAGGACAAATACTGAATGATTTCACCCAAATGAGCCTAGAGCAGTCAAATTATAGACACAGAAAGTAGAATGGAGATTGCTAGAGTGGGGAAAAAGAGGACTGGGAATTATTGTTTAGTTGGTACTGATTTTCAGTTTTTCAAAATGAAAGAGTTCTAGAGATGAATGGTGGTGATGGTTGCACAACAATATGACTATATTTAATGCCACTGAAACATGCACTAAAAATGGTTATGAATGTTTCATGTTGTATGTTTTTTACCACAATAAACAAATAACAAAAAATGATTAAAAGGCAAGCCATAAAATAGGAGAAAATATTTGCAAATCACATATCTGATAATGGATTAATATCCAGAATATATAATGAGCCTCTATCACTCTGAAATAAAAAATCATATTAAAAATAAAAAATGGGCAAGGGATTTGAATAGATATTTCTCTAAAGAAATGTTCAAATAAGCACACACAAAGATGTTCGACATTGGTAATCATTAAGAAAATTCAAATCAAAATACACACATTACAACAACATCCCATATCACCAATTCAAAAGAACCTATGCACCCCAATGTTCATAGCAGCACAATTTACAATAGCCAAGCTCTGGAAGCAACTTAGGTGCCCATCAGTAAATGACTGCATCAAAAAACTGTGGTACGTTTACAAGATGGCATACAACACAGTAGAAAAAAAGAAGGAGCTCCTACCCTTTGCGACGGCATGGATGGAGCTGGAGAGCATTGCGCTAAGTGAAATAAGACAGACAGTGAAAAACAAATACCATATGGTCTCACCTTTAAGTGGAACCTAATCAACAAAACAAATAAGAAAGTAAAATATAACCAGAGACATTGAAATAAAAGAACAAACTGACAGTAACCAGAGGGGAGCGGGGAGGGGAGTAATGGGGGAAAGAAAGGAAAGGGTCATCAAGGAGCATATATAAAGGACCCACGGACAAAGCCAAAGCGGGGAAAGGACTGAGGTGGGAAGGCGCAGGAGGAAGTGATGGCAGGAAAATGGAGACGACTGTACATGAACAACAATAAAAAATAAATAAAGCAAGAATAACCAGGCAAATGTTGGTAATGATATAGAGAAATGATCCCATGTGCTTTGCTGTTGAGAATATAAATTGGTGCAGCTGCACCAAGACAGTTTGGTGTTTTTTCAAAAATTAAATACAGAATTCCCATTTGTCCAGTAATTCTACTGAGTAGAGATGTAAAAGAATTGAAAAGAGATATGATGAAGCATATACTTTACACAAATGTACACAGTAGCATATCCACAACTGACAACAGGTGGAAACAACTCACAAATCCATCAATAGGTAAATGAATAATGAAATGAGCATGTGCATATGATAAAACATTATTCACCTTGAAAAAAGAAGTACATTCTGATACAACACAGATGAACTTTCAAATCATGCTGAGTAAAATATGCCAGTCACCATAGGATGAATGTTGCATTATCCCCTTCTGTGAGGCTTCTAGAGGAATCAGATTCATAGAGACAGGAGGTGGAATACAGGGGCCTGAGGGAGGAGGGAACATGACTGAATATTTCGTAGGCACAGAGTTTCAGTGTGGGAAGAAGAAAATGCTCTGGAATAGCAGCGACAGCTGCATAGCAATGTGAATGTACTTAACGCCACAGAACTAAGTGTATACTTCAAAATGATTGGAATGGTAAATATTTGTTATATATATATATATAAATTTTGTTATATATATATATATATATATATATATATATATATATAACCACCATAAAATAGTTTAAACAAAACAGTAAGTGAAAAACTTTAATTTTAGAGAATGCAACCAAGGCATCTTAAAGTTTGAGTACTTAAACAATTTTTAAACATCTTTTGGAGAAGCTTCTCAAGGAATGTTCTGTTTGACTCTCCAGATAATTACTGGAATTGCATCTGATAAACTTGTTCACAGTTAACAGTCACAGTGGAAGAGCATAAACTCACAAAGGTGGACAACACCATCGGGGCGACCTGCATACATTCCTGGTGGCCCTTGGTCTCCTCCATGGAGTGTCCTGACCTCACGCCTGCCTCAGCCCTTCTGCTGTCATTTGCACCTATCTGTCGTTCTCCTGACAAACTGCCCTGATTTTCCCCATGGCTTTACCAACAGAGGGTTAGTTTCCATTGTGATATAATGACAGGTTTTGTCTCTTTGAAGTTTTTTTTCCCAGTTTACATTTTTGGCTTCTTTGTATTGGTTGTTTGGGGAGGCTACCCCCTGGCTGTTATCAATATTATCTGAATTTTAGTGTGATCAGTAAAACTGAAAAAATGTACAGATGAACCTGACGTCAAGGCACCCACTGGAACAGTTCACATGTGCTCCAAGTCGCTGCTTCCTTCCATGAACTGCTGCTCCAGTCTCACTACCGGGTGTGGGTCTGCTTCACTAGTCTTTCCCCGAATAGGCTGGCTGCCCGTGCAGAAATTCTGCAAGCTGTGTCCGCAGGAGCTGGCAGACCCACGGAGCGGAGCTGGGCAGCTAGCTGGGCCAGAAAGGCCGCAGGGTTGCATGGCGCAACCGGTCCAGACGGTCAGCACTCTTGACACTCTTCTGCCTGTGCAGTCTGTCATGCAACTCCATCCCCGCAAGGACACCCATGAGCACACGCGGCATGGCCGGCAGTGCTGCTGGTAGCAGAGGGCCCCATCTTGACCTGCAAGTTGAGGACAAAACCCTCGCCTGCAGACTTGCCCCTGGCTCAAGGTGGTGGCACCCCATGTTGCCCCACGCCTCTTGGCTTTGTGCTCTGTGCCCTGCACACTCAGCAGTTCTTCACCTGCTGGCTGAGGATGCATCACCGCAACATGAGTGTGGAAGGAAGACACATGCAACACTGACTTCCCCTTGGCTGGCTGAACCAGGCTGGGAAGGAGGGGGGAAGACACCAAATGCATTAAAGTTGGTCTGATTGCTGTTTAAAGCACCTGCTTGTGCCAGCACACCACACCAGGGCCTTCACTCCAGATGTGCTACTGCTGGTCACAGCTCGGTGCGTGGGTGACTTCGGTTGTGTTTTGCAGTACTGAAGGGGTTCAATAAACTTTTAGCCACAGTGAATACTGCTTCTGGGTCTAACTCTGTTTGACCATGCTAAATTGCACTTCTGATTTATTGATTGATTGACTGATGAGAGCCGCAAAGAGAGACACACAGTTTTGTTGTTATGCTTACTGATGTGTTCATTAGTTGCTTCTTGCATGCCCTGGACCAGGATGAACCCACAACCTTGCTGTTTCAGGACCAGGCTCTAACCAACTGAACTACCAGGCCAGGTCTACACTACTGATTTAAATGGATACAGTTATTGTCCACAAACTTTCCATATGTACTTGGGCCAAGTTCTAGGGTTTTGCCTACTGCTGTGTCTGCACAGACACAACTTGTCCAGTCCTTGTGGCCTGTTGCAATTACAGAATCTTTACGGGAGTTTTGAATCTCTGTTGGATTATTTCCCACCACATATTAAGTTTTACTCCTGGATTTTCTTGCTTGTGTTTTGATATAAACTTTGAAATCAATTTATCTAGATCCAGGGAAACAAAACACATTTTGGCTTGATCTATTCAAGAATATAAGCTCTCTTATCATTCACTCAACACATTTTTTCCCCATGAGTATTTTAAAAATTTCCTATATTTCACTGGGACTTCCGGCAAGATGGAGGAATAGGTGGACGCACCGTACCTCCTCGTACAACCAAGATTAGAAAACCAATAATTTACAACAATAATTTACTATCAGAATAACACCCAGATCCGGCAGAGGATTTATCTGAATGGAAGTCGGGCAGCCAAGAAGTTGAAGTAGACGCATTCATCCGGACTGGTAGGAGAAGACGAGCCAGGCGGGCACGGGGCTGGCTCGGGTAGGCGGCGCGCGGAGGTCGGGGGAAGGTTTGGCGCGAAATCATCGGCACAAAAGCCATCCAGGGGCGCAAGAACGCAGAGGTGATCCCTGAGTACGCAAGCTGTGGCTGGCAGACCCAGAGGGGTAGTGATTGTGGACCAGGGCAGAACTTGCGGCCCAGAAGCTCAGACAAGGGTCTGAGTCCAGGAGAACGGAACTACCGCCATTGTTTTCTCCCGCCCCGCTCCCGCTCACGCCCCGCCCCCACATATAACGTCACAATCTAGCGACTGGGGTGCCCAGCCCCAGTGAGCACCTAAGGCTCCGCCCCCCACCGTAACAAGAGCGACCAGACCGGAAAAAAAAAAAAAGGAGAGACAGGGGAAAAAAAATATGTTTTCAACAGAGCAGATCAGTCCCCCAGGACTCATCCTTTTGAGCGACCAAGAAATAGCCAATCTATCAGATGCGCAGTTCAAAACACTGGTGATCAGAAAGCTCACGGAACTGGTGGATTTTGGACGAAATTTAGATGAAAGAATGCAGATTACCATAAAACAGATGCAGGAAGACACGCGGAGGAGAGCCAATAGTGAAAGGAAGGAATATGAGTCTCAAAACAATACAGTGGACCAGAAGGAAGATAGAATCAACCAAGCAGGAAAGCATGATGAAATAAGAATTCAAAAAATTGAGGAAAAGATTAAGAGCATCCAAGACACCTTTAAACGTTCCAATATCCGAATTATAGGGGTACCAGAATCGGAAGGGGAAAAGCAACAGATTGAGCACGTATTTGAACAAATAATAAAGGAGAACTTCCCCAATCTGGCAAAGGGAACAGTCTTCCAAGAAATCCAAGAAGCTCAGCGAGCCCCAAAGAAGTTGGACCCAAGAAGAAACACACCAAGGCACATCATAATTACATTAGCCAAGGTCAAAATGAAGGAGAGAATCCTAGAAGCAGCAAGAGGTAAGGGGACAGTCACCTACAAAGGAGTTCCCATCAGACTGTCAGCTGATTTCTCCAAAGAGACCTTACAGGCAAGAAGGGGCTGGAAAGAAATATTCCAAGTCATGAAAGACAAGGACCTACATCCCAGATTGCTCTATCCAGCAAAGCTCTCATTTAGAATGGAAGGGCAGATAAAGTGCTTCTCAGATAAGGTCAAGTTAAAGGAGTTCATCATCACCAAGCCCTTATTTTATGAAATGCTAAAGGGACTTATCTAAGAAAAGAAGATAAAGAAAAGACATGTATAGTAAAAGGACAGCAAACTCACAAATATTAACAACCACACCTAAAGCAAAACCAAAAGAAACTAAGTAAACAGTTAGAACAGGAACAGAACCACAGAAATGGAGGGCACATGGAGGGTTAGGCAGCAGGGGGGTGGGAGGGGGAAAAGGTATAGAGAATAAGTAGCATAGAATGTAGGTTGAAAATAGATAGGGGGAGGGCAAGAACAGTACGGGAAATGTAGAAACTAAAGAACTCATAAGTATGACACATGGACATGAACTAAAGGGGGAAATGTGGGTGGGAGGGGGGTACAGGGTGGAGGGGAGAGAAGGGGGAAATGGGACAACTGTAATAGCATAATCAATAAAATATATTAAAAAAAAAAAAAAAAAGACAAAAAAAAAAAAAAATTTCCTATATTTTCACATCTCTTTTTAAGGCCATAGGTACCTTATCTTTTTTGTTGCTATTATAATTGGTGTCTTCTCTTCAGATGTATGCCTTTTAACTGGAATAGAGTGATTGTGTCATGTTTTATTTTGTGACTACTGAATTTTCTTACTATTTGTGGCAGTTTCACATTTTTCTCTTGGGGATTCTGGATATGCTCTAAGTGTTGTTTACAAGACACTTTCAATGGCTGATTTCCATTTCCCTGGATGGTTCTCTTGTGCAGCTGCAGTGGCTTATCTCCTGTGGGAAGGAGCAGGACAGAAAGAGGCAGCCTGACCTTGAACCTGATGTTAGCAGGAATAAACTCAGTGTTACCCACTAGGAAAAGCTAGTTTTCAGGCTGCAGTACATATATCTCAATACCCATTGACTTCTATCTCTTTTTTTAAATTGGAAATGAGTTTTGAATTTCTTAAAAGACTTCATTAATATTACTCTCTTTAACAAAGCAAAGATTTGGTGAACTGTATCAGTCAGTTTCCTAATATTTAATCACCCTTGCATCACTGGGATAAATCCTACCTGATTACAATGTACTATTTAAAAAATAAAGTTGGGTTCTGTTTGCGAAACTCTCACTAGGGTCTTTGAATTCATAAGTTGGACTGTCTCAGCCTTCTCTTTCTGTGTGATCAGATTTATGTCCTTATAGCCATGGGCTGCCAAGGCACATCTGGATGCTCATGCTCCTCCCCACCCACGTTGGAGTAGTGGGACAGCACTGGATGACCCTGCAGTGGGAGGTTTGGTGTGATTCCTGGGTAACCACTTCAGCCAAGACCTTCTACTGGGACAGGGAAGCTCTTTCTTAAATTTCTCCATTTCTTCCACGAAACTTGGTCTAGTTAAACCTTCTAGCTTTACTAGGGCTAGCAGCAGTAAATTATATTTTTCCTACAAAGTGATACTTTTCATTTCAAATTCTTTTATGTAGAGTTCTACAATATCTCTTACAATTTTTTAAAATTTGTGTTTAATGGCTATTTCCCTCTTGCTATTTCTTGTTTTAGGTATTTTTGGTCTCATTTTATATCTTGATTACCACATTTTCAGACTATAAGACGCCCCCCCCCCCCTGCCAAATTTGGGAGGAATAATGGTTGTTAATGCTGCTGTTGAGTTCCATTTACATTTACATTGGTAAAATATTATGTTATTTATGTTATTAAATATTTTACCACATTTTTTGCTTCAAATTTTTTTCCCTATTTTTCTCCTCTAAAACCTAGGTGCATCTTATGGTCTAAAAAATATGGTTAGTGATTTCTTTTCCTACTAAAAATCAATTTAAAATGTCAGTCTTAGTGTTTTCTGGTATTTGGTTCACTGATTCCTGCTTTTACTCAGCTCCTTCTATGTGCTTGCTCTCAGCTCACATTTCCAATTTTCAAACTGGAATTTTAAGTATTTAACACACTGTGACACCAATAGTTATATTTAAAATGGTGCCTTTCCCTGGGGGCTGGACTCAAGACCCAGGCATGTGTCAGTGTGGCCATCCTTTCTTTCCAGAGACACTGCGCCTGCTTTGTACTTCTCATCTTCCCTGTCACCTGGCATCCTGACAGTGCCGCTCTGTCTGCATGAGGGACCCAGCATTCCAGGTGGAAACAAAGACACAGGACTTCTAGGATGCTCGCTTTTTAAATATTTAATATCTCACTGAACCTTAGGTGCCACAGCACTCGGCCAAGGCACCTTGCTCTCCCTGGGCACCTGGCCCTTCTGTGGTAACTAGGTCTGCCTCTCAGGTGTGGCCCTTGCTCAGCCCCTCCCTGACCCAGAATTGGCCTGGCTGGCAGCCCTCATCTCACTCAGGTATCCAGAGACCTGAGGGGCTGAGCTGGGTAGAGACAGTGGCATGCAGCATGAGGAAGCCAGGGTGGGGGCCTTGTACTCACAACATTGGCAGGAAGGCCATCATGGTCACAAGGACACTGACAGAGGTCCCCAAAGTGCAGGAGAGTATGGGGAATGGCTGAAGAGGTGGGGGTGTATGTGCTATCTGATGGTGGATCCATGTTGAGAAATGGGAGACTCGGGCATATACTGTAGGATACATGGGGAACAAGCAGCCACGGCCCCAGCTCACTATTCCAATTTGCACCCAGATGCGGTTGAGTTCACAGACGAGTGGGCCCCCAGAGTCACCCTGGAAGGAAAGAGGGATTTCCTGTGAACCTGGTGACTGGCGCCTGCTGTCTCCTGCAGGAGGATGGCCCAGAGCCCAATGCTGCAGAGCCAGGGCCAGAGCCCCTTCACTCCACAGCCACACCTTGCCAGTGCCATGTCCTGCTGTGGGAGACAGAGCAGGTGCTCCAGGACGACAGGCGGCAGGCAAGGTCCCCAGGTGGGTGCATAGCTCTGGGTTGCTCTGGCCAGCACTGGGGTCCACAGGGCACTGGGTACTGACTGGGCCTATGTCCCATGTACACCTAGGCCACCTTATGGTTCTACCCAGCCCGTGGCTGCATGGTGATATGCTCCAAGGCCCGAAAGGGCCAAGCCTTCAGGGACCACCCACTCAGAACAAGTGTTCCCAATGGCTCCAAGCAGGTTAACAGTTGAAAGCCATGGGCTTGGGGCCTGTCCCTGCAGTGGGAGGCACCTCACACACAGTCTTCATGTTCATGAGGTCCCCGGCACACATCATGTCTGGCTGAATTAGTGATGGTTGTCCATAGAACAGTTGGCACAGGATCAACGGGATCAGAGGCACCTGTACCTCCTGCAGGTGGTCTGAGGAGTCACCTGTCAGAAAGCAGCACAGCTTCAGGGACAGGGCCTCCCAGTCCTGTTCCCCAGGACATACCCAGCCCCACCCCCAACCCAGTGTACTCCACCAGTGGCTTTTCTCGCTCCTGCCGTCACATGGTTCCCTTCCCTGCACCGGGTCTCAGGTTTTGGTCAATGACATGGGACTGGAAATGCCACATGGAACTTTCTAAGAGAAATGTAAAAGCCCATCCCCTTCCCGCTGCTGTAGCTTGAGTGCAAACAGCTTCATCAGCTCTGTCCCTGGGTGACTGTGGGGCTGACAGTATGTGCACAAGAAAGGAACCCTCAAGTTTTGTGGGCTGTCACCCCTGTATCCCCTCTATGCTGATGGATACAGTAATTGGCCCCAGGAACCATGAGCTTCCCTGACCACTGTGTGAGGGGGTCCTAAGGCCCTAGTCTGACAGGAAGGAGCCACTCTCATAGGCTTGGGACCCTGTGACCAGGGGACCAAGAGGGCTGATGCATGTGTACCCTGTGAGGAAGAGACAGTAAATGGAATGTCAGCAATGTCTGTGGTGGCTTCTGGCTGTGCTGGTGAGGTAGTCAATTAACACCAGGGAACAAGACACAGGCCCTGGCTGGTGCACACAGGAATGCAGAGCAACAGAAAGTCCGAAGACTTGGGGTGCAGGGTTGGGAGAGGACACCCAAGAAAGGGTGGTTAGGAAACTGCTTTGAAACTATCCAGCCAGCTACCAGTGTCCCTGAGGCCTTCCACGATGCCACTGAGAATGCTGGGGTTGTGGGGAGGGGCAAGGCCTCCAAGGGCACTCCTCCTGCCGGGAGCACTTACTGGGCTGGGACATGCAAGGGGCAAGGCAGCTGGAATCTACAAGGTGGAGAGATGTCAGAAGGAGGGTGCTCCAGAGAGAAACAGCCCCGGGGAGGGGGGTGGCATACAGGACCCCGGTGAACCGTGGTCCACTGCTGGGCCAGAAGCCCTGTGCACAGGGCATGCTTCCATGGTGACAGCAGACAGTGGCCAGGTGGGACTGCCCAGTGCCCGGGGCTCTGTCGGAATAGGAGGCTGACTTCCAATGAGTCAAGAGTGAAGAGTCTTATGGGAAGACAGTGTTGAGGTGGGGGAAACATCCTGTTGTGTTCACATGGACACTGAGGCCACACAGATGTGGGCAGACAGAGGGCCACAATGATGAATGCAGAATACATCACTCCACCTGTGGCAGGGCACAGAGGCAGCCATGAGGCACAGACATGGATGGGAAGAAGTCGGCTATCATTTCCATGAGTTCTTCAATGCTGGCAGTGTGCCAGCTCAGGAAATGGGAAACCAGGGGAGAAAGGTTTATGCATAGGGTAGGTTTTCCCTGGGTATCCAGTGGGAGGTCATGAGAAATACAGGGTGCAGGGCAAGGACCAGAGAGAGGGTTCCTTGGTGCAGGTGTTCAGGAGACAGACAGCTGCCACTGGAGGACCCAGAAAACACAGCTTGCTTCCCTTCTTCCACACAGAGCAGAAGCCTTCCATCAGAAGGGAAATCATTATACTCTTGCCCCCAGGGCCTTGACAGGTGCATCCCTCTGGAGAAAGGGCAGAAATCAGGCTCATATTCCTGAAAGGCTTCTGAACTCAAGAACTACAGCAGTGACACCAGAGGTCAGCCTGCTCCAATTGCTGCCACAGGCACTCTGTGGCCAGGATGGTGTGACATTTACTCACCTAGTGGCACTCAAAGGGAAAGTAGTCAGTTCCATACTAACAGCTGGAGACTTTGATACCCCTCACCCCAGTGATGGAAAGAACAAGCAGACCAAAGGCAAGGAGGGAGGCAGAGACCTAAGTAACACAGCTAACTGGCCAGTACTGCAGATACATGCAGAGCACTCCACCCAAGGGCAATAGTGCTTATGTTATCTCATGTGCATGGGGGCATTTCCCAGGCAAACTGTATGTTAGGCCATAAGTTAAGTATCTATAGATTTTAAAAGATAGATAGGATAAAAGCTTAGTAACATTGGGCTTGGCGGTGATCTCATTAGGACATCAAAGGCACAGGCAACAAAAGAAGACCAGACAAATTGGACTTCATGAAAAATTTCAGATGTATGTGAAAAGAAACTATTTAGTAGGTATAAAGGCAACCCCCCTACACATAATGGCAGAAAATATTTGCAGCTAATATCTGATCAGGAGTTAATATCCAGAATATATGAAGAACTATTCAACAATAAAAAGACCAACTTGATTCAAAAATGGGCAAAGCCTGCTAGAGTGCCGACTTCAACCTTTCTCATGTCATGGCACACATAAACTAATCATTAAACTCCTGCAACACAAAAAATATATACTTTTTGCCAATGTGACAAAAAACACAGGTATAATTTTGGTTCATTCACACTGAATGGCTATTGCTGTGTTGGCTGTCATCATGTTTTTATCTGACAACCGAAGGGAAAAGAAGTCAGTGCCCCTGACTAAACAGTCAGCTATTGCATGTTTTAAACATTCTCGACAGCAAATGATGCCTGAGTCCAGTGCTCCAGCTTGCCTGTCACAGGCTACCCATGACCATAGGCTTTGTAGGCCAGACCACCTCTGTAATGGGTGTTAAACTCGGTCACTGGAGCACGATGCAGCCAGACAGCAATCACATGAATGAGCATGCTTGCGTTCAAATGCAAATGTACTTATGGACATGGAACTTTGGAGTTTATACAATTTTCATATTTGATGAAATATTCTTCTTCTTACAGTTTTATATGGGCTATGTGAAAATGTAAAAGCCATCCCAAGATTGCCAGCAACACAGAAAACCATGGGTGTGACTGGGCCCACAGGTTGCGTCCTCTGGGTTGGAAATGAAACTGCTTTGGTCTCAGTCAACAGCTTGGCTGTCAGCACTTTTGTTGAAAGCTTGAAGAATTAAGATTTTGCCTAGTAGATGTTCTATGCTGGAAAAAAGGACTCTAGAAATCCTAAGTAGGCAGCACATGTATGGCCATCCCATAGCACACTGATGTGCCCAGAGAGGCTGGGACTGAACTCGGAGGTGCAGATCTCCAAAAGAATGGTGGTATGGCTTGGGCAGCTCAGTAAATCACTGAAGACTAGTTAGTTACAGTGCTGCCTGTTTGGGCTAAAAGGTATGAGATGTTCAAAATGTCAGAAGGTTTCTTGGCCTCCAGGAGAGGCTGGGAAAGATGTGCAATGTGGCATTTTTCAAGGCTCTTTTTAGAAGTAGCAAAGAAGTGCTAGACGTCTTAGAGTACAGGTGGCAAACACAGCCCTCCACCTTGTTTTATCTGGCCCATCACCTTGTTTCTACCTGGCAGCAGTGCTGAGTTCTCACTTAATTGTTAAGGAGTAGTTACATTTACACAGTGCTAAAATTACTTTGGGCCCTTTGAAGGCAACCATGAGGCTGATGTGGCCCCCGATGAAAATGAGTTTGACACCCCTGGCTTACAGCCAAGAGCCTTGGAAAACAGTCATTTGAAATCTTGGCAGGTTTATTGTAGAAACTGGAGAGCTGAGTCTAAAATTCATATGGAAATGCCAAGGACCCCAAGTGCTGTGTGGCCCTAAAGAAGAGAGTCATGTGGATGATGTGTCCCATCAGGCTCATCACACAGCTGTGTTCTACAGAGGCCCCCCAAGGCAGAGTGAGAAGCTTGTAGTATCCCTCACACATGGTCACACAGAGTTTGACAAAGGTGCTAATACAATTCAGTGGGGAAAGAAGGGCTTCTAGGTGACTGGTACTGGAGCAAGTGGGCATTGATGTGGAAAAAAGTAGTTCTTAATCTTTCTCTCACATCACATGCCAAAAATTAACTGTGATTGATCCTATAGATAAATGTAAAAATTTAATTCATAATGTTTCTAGAATAAATGAAAAGACTTATCTTCATGGCCTTATAAGAGGAGGATCATCATAAACATGACACAAAAGGTCCTACATATAAAGGGAAAAAACATAATAAATTGAAGTGTCAAAAAATCTTTTTCCAATAAAAGATATATTAAATTTAGAAAGCCATAGTCTAGCAGAGAATATCTGTGTATCTAGCAAAGTACATGTACCCAGAATATCTAAAGAACTCCTACAAGTAATAAAACCTCAAGAAGCTGTCACTACACAATAATCAGTACAGCTACAGTGAAAAAGACTGATGCTGTCAGACTGGGCAAGGATGTGGGCCAGTCAGAGGTCTCATACACTGACACTAGGAATGTACAATACACAGTCAGTTTAGAAAGCTGTTTGGATTTTCTAACAAAGTTAAATTTACTCCCACCCTATAGCCAACATATTCTACTTCCAAGTATATGCCCAAGATACACAAGTGTGTGTTCACCAAAAGACTTGCACCATAGTATCTGTCGCTGATTTACTCATATTACCTAAACACTGAAGATAACCCAGATATCCATCTACAGGAATATGGAGAGAAGAAATTTGGCCATGTTTATAAAATGGAACACTAGGTGACAGAAAAACAAGATAAACTACCACATGAACAACTTGGATGAATCCCAAATATAGTAGGCGAGGAAAGGAAGGCAGACACAAAGGAATCGATGCTGTGTGATTTCATAAACATGAAGTTTAAGGTGAACCACATCTAAGAATCCACTGCCAAAACCAAAGGTACCCCACGTGTATTCTAAGAATGTTATGGTTTTAATTCATATTTAGGTTGTTGATCCACTTAAAATTGTATATATGGTGTGAGGTAAGGGTTAGCTTCACTCTTGCGCATGTGGAAATAGTTGTCCTATCACCATTTGCTAAACAAGCTATTCTTTTCCCACTGAGTGAACTAGGAACACTTGTCAGAAATCAACTGGCCATAGATGTACTGGTTTATTTCTGGACCCCCATTCTATTTCATTGGTCTATGTGTCTGTCCTCATGCCAGCACCACACTGTTCTCATTGTTGTAGCTTTGTAGTAAAATTTGAAATCAGGAAGTGTGAAAACTCTAATTTTGATCTTCTCTTTCAATACCATTATGGCTATTCAGGGCCCCTTCCAATTGCATAAGATTTTGAGAATCAGCTTTCCCATTTCTACAAAATTTTGGAATTTTGATAGAGATAGCATTAAATATCACTTAAAGCAATCTCTATGAAATGCAATCTCAATCACTTTCGGTAGTGTTGATGTCTTAACAACATGAAGTCATCCAATCCAGGAACATGAGCTGTCTTTACACTGATTTAGGTCTTTTAAATTCCTCTCAGCAATGTTTTGTGGTTTTGGAATACAAGTTGTTCACCTCCTTGGATAAACTGATCCATAGGTAATTTTCCTTTTGGATGTTATGGTGTTGTTTTCTTAATGTACTTTTTCATTGTCAGGTATATAGAAACACAACTTATTTCTGTGCCCTGTAACTTTGCTAAATTTATTACTGTCCACAGTTTTTTTGAAGATCCACTGTGATTTTCTATATATAGGATCCTGTCATCTTTGAAGAGGTAGATCTACTTCATGCCAGTTTGGAAAACTTTTATTTCTTCTTATTGTCTAATATATCTGTCTAGGGTCTGGTACAATATGGAATACCAGTGAAGCCACTCAAATTTTGGTCGAGATGGTGGAGGAGGTAAATGCTATGCTCACTCCCCACCACAACCAAACAAAATTACAACTGAATTATAGAAAAAACACCCCATGAGAACCACCTGAGGACTAGCTGAACAGAAACCCTACATCTGAGGATATCAATAAGAAGCCATGCTGGGAGTGATAAGAGGGGTGGATATGTGAAATGGACTGCCCCACACCCATGTGTGGTGGTTGAGGATAGGGAGGGGTATCTCAGCTATGGAGGTTCCCCCCTCAGGACCAAACATTGCAGCCCTACCCTGGGCTCCCCAGTCCAGACTATCAGTGCCAGGAAGAGGAGTCACCACAACTGACTGTGAAAATCAGTGGGGATTCTGTCCAGATGAGATGGAGGGCTGCTGGAAACCCAGGTGTCCTCTTCAAGGACCTGTGCACAGACTCACTAGCTCACAAAAACTCACCTTGGGCTCCAGCAAAGGGATTGCAGCTCAAAAGACAACAGAGAAATACAGGGAGGAACTGAATTGTGTGGCTTCAGGGTAAGGGCTGGAATGGAAACTGCCATTGGTTCTGTGAAGAGTCCTCTTCCCACACAGCCTGCTGGTGCAAGCAGCTACCAAATCTGAATCTTCATTAACCTGACTGTTCTCCCTGTTCTGCTGACTTCCCAAGACTCCCCTCACCCAGCTTATGCACCACCCAAGCCTCTTTCAGAAGCTGCTCCTCACAGGCAACCAGCCTCAGCCCAGGCTGCAGACATTTCTAAAAATTCTCAAAGATCCGCAGGCCCTAGGCTGGTGATGCCTGGTCTCCGACTGCCCCGTGTCTCTTGCTGAGCAGCCCCAAGACTCACAATTGTAACAGCCAGCCTCTGCTCGAAGCATAGCCTCTCCCTTGTGCCTTTAGGCCTGTGTAGGCAGCTAAAACTGCAAATCACTTCACATCTCCTACCAGGCACCCATGTGCTGGGCACAGGCAGTGACTGAACTTGGACTGCTCTAGAACCCCTCCCAAGAGGCCCCAGAACCAACACACCCAGTAGCCAGCTTCAGACCACAACAGAGCATTATCTGATTAACTTTATAAACAGCACACCCACATGGTGGTCTTGGCAGGCACTAGAGTTCCACTGGAATAAATTTTGCTCCATGGGGTCAGCCCCACCTTAGCAGCACTGTGGTCATGGCCAGTCCTCACAGCCAGTTCTCACAGCCAGTCAGCCTGAAGGTCAACCCCACTGACTGATAGGCCAATAGCAGTCAAAGCTCAAATACAAGAAGAGAGTACACACAATCCACTTAGGGGACACTTTTAGGTAACCTGACTCAGGTGACCAGGAAGACTGCACTACTGGGCCCCACAGGACACCTACTATGTACAACCACTTTGCCAAAACTGGGAGATGTAGCAGATTTACCTAATATATAGAAGCAGACACAGAGAGGCAGCCAAAATGAGGGGACAAAAAAATGAAAGAAAACTCCAGAAAAGAACTAAATAAAATGGAGGGAAGCAATCTACCAGATACAGAGTTCAAAATACTGCTTGTGAGAATGTGCAGTGAACACAAGGGAAGAAGAGATAAACTTAGTAAGTTAGGGAACTTCAACAAAGCAATGGTAAACATACAAGGACATAGAAACATAAAAAAGAACCAGTCAGAAATGAAGAATATAGTAACAGAAATGAAGACTATATTAGATAAAATAAACAGCAGATTATATACAGTAGATCAAATTAGTAATTTAAAATATGAGGTAGTAAAAAACACCCAATCAGAACAGCAAAAAGAAAAAAATTATAAAATTATATCTTAAGGGAACTCTGAGACAACATCAGGTATAACAATATTCACATCCTAAAGGTACTACAAGGAGAAGAGAGAGAAGAAGGGATAAAGAGCCTATTTGAATAAATAATGACTGAAAAACATCCCCAACCTGGTGAAGGAAGTAGATGCACAAGTCCAGAAAGTGCAGAGTCCCAAACAAAATAAACCCAAAGAGGTCCAGACCAAGACACATCATAATTGAAATGCCAAAGGTTAAAGACAAAATTTTAATAGCAGCAAGTAAAGCAATTGGTTACATACAAGGGAACTCCCGGAAATCTGCTGATTTCTTAACAAAAACTTTTCAGGCCAGAAGGGACTGGCATAAAATATTCAGTGATGAAAAACAAGGAATACAATCAAGACTACTCTACCTAACAAGGCAGTCATTTAGAATCAAAGGAGAGATAAAGAGCTTCCCAGGCAAGAAAAAGTTAAAGGAGTTCATCGCTACCAAGCCAGTGTTAAAAGAAATATTAACAGGACACCTTTAAGAAGAGGAAAAAAAAGATCATAAATATGACTAACACAATGGCAATGACTGCACACACATCAATAATCACTTTAAATGTAAATGGATTAAATACTCTAATTAAGACACAGGATGGCTGACTGGTTAAGATAACAAGACCCAAAAAACGCTGCCTACAAGAGACCCACTTCAGATCGAAAGACACATGCAGACTGAAAGTAATGGGGAAAGATATTTTATACAAATAGAAATTTTTTAAAAGCTGGGGTGGCAATACTTATATCAGACAAAACAGACTTTAAAACAAAGGCTTTAACAAGAGATAAAGAAGGACATTCCATAATGATAAAGAGATCAATCCAACAAGAAGATATAGCCCTTGTAAACATTTACACACCCAATGGAGGAACACCTAAATATATAAAGCAAATATTGACTGACATAAAGACAGAGATTTACAGTTAATACTGTAATAGTAGGGGACTTTAACACCACATTGACATCAATGAATAGATCACCTAGACAAAGAAATAAAAAAGTCAATAGTGGCCTTATGTGACACATAGACCAGATGAATTTAATTAGTATTTTTAGGACATTTAACCCATAAACAACAGAATATACATTGTTTTCAAGTGTACATGGAACATTTGCCAGGATAGAGCACGTTATGTTATAAAACAAGTCTCAACAAATTTAAGAAGATTGAAATCAAGCATCTTCTCTGATCACAATAGTATGGAAGTAGAAGTCAATTAGAAGAAAAATGAGCCCTGGTTGGTGTGGCTCAGTGGACTGAGTCCCGGCCTGCGAACCAAAGGGTCACTGGTTCTATTCCCAGTCAGTGCACACAACTGAGTTGTGGGCCAGGTTCCCAGTAAGGGGTGCACAAGAGGCAACCACACATTGATGTGTCTCTCCCTCTCTTCCTCCCTCCCTACCCCTATCTCTAAAAATAAAAATAAATAAAATCTTAAAAAATTTTTTTTAAAAAGAAGAAAACTGAAAAACACATAAACACATGGAGGCTAATCAGCATGGTACTGAACAATGAATGTGTTAACAATCAAAAAGGAAACCAAAAGATACTTTGAGACAAATGAAAATGAGAACATAAAACCAGGTAAATATAGCCTATTCAATAAATGGTATTGGGAAAACTGAACATAACATGCAAAACAATAAGACTAGACCACCTCCTTAACACCATATACAAGAATAAACTCAAAATGGATTAAAGACTTAAATGTAAGAACTGAAACCATAAAACTCCTTGAAGGAAAGATAAGCAGTAAACTCTTTGCCAACCTTAGTAATATTGTTTTTGATTTCTTGGGACAGAAAAACAAAAGAAATAAACAAATGGGATTACACCAAACTAAAAAGATTTTGCACAGCACAGAAAACTATCAACAAAGTGAAAAATGGAAGACGATGTTGACCAATGGTACATCTGTTAGGGGTTAATATGCAAAATACATAAAGAAATCAGACAACTTAACACCAAAATCCCTAAACAATTTGATTAAAAAATGGGCAGAGGGCCTGAACGGATATTTCTCCACAGAGGACACACAGATAGATGGCCAATAGAAATATGAAAATAAGCTGAAAGTCAATAGTCATCAGAGAGATGCAAATTAAACCCACACTGAGATACCATCTCACATCTGGTGAAATGTCTGTCATCAATAAATCAACAAACAACAAGTATTGGAGAGGATGCGGAGAAAGGGGAACCCTTGTGCACTGTTGGTGGGATCAAATATTGATGCAGCCACTGTCAATAATGGTATGGGGTTCATGAAAACAATTAAAAATGGAACTACCATATGACCCAGTAATTTCACTTCTGGATATTTATCCAAAGAAATCCAAAACACTAAATTGAGAAGATATATACACCCCTATGTTTATTGCAACTTATCCACAATAACCAAAATATGGAAGCAACCTAAGTGCCCATCAACAGATGACTGGGTAAAGAAGAAGTGTTACCTGTATACAATGGAATATTACTCAGCCATAAAAAGAATGAAATGTTACCATTTGTGACAACATGGATGGACCTAAAGGGTATTATTCTAAGTGAAATAAGTCAACCAGAGAAAGAGAAATACCATATAATTTCACTTATATGTGGAATCTAAAAAACAAAATAAATAAACAGACTCATGGATACAGAGAACAAATTCATGGTTGCTGGATGGGTGGGGGGTTGGGGGACTGGATGCAAAAGATCAAGGAATTGAGAATTACAAATTGGTAGTTACAGAATAGTCAGGAGGATGTAAAGAACAGCTTAGGGAGTATAGTCAATAATACTGTAATAACAATGTTGGGGCCAGGTGGGTACTAGACTATCTGTGAGATCACCTCATAGGTTGTGTCTAACCATTATGCTATAAGCATGAAACTAATATAATATTGAATGTCAACTGTAATAAATTTAAAAATAATACATTGTAATAATTTTGTTTTTTTTTTTTGTTTTTTTTTGTTTTTTTTTTTATTTCAATCATTGTTCAAGTACAGTTTTCTGCCCCCTACTCCCGTTTCAGCCCCTCCACCCAACCCTCCCCCCTTCCCCCCATTACCCCCCACCCTTAGTTTTTGTCCATGTGTCCTCCAAATTTGTTCCTGTAATCCCTACCCATTCCCCCCTGAAATTCCCTCTTCTCTCCCCTCTGGCCACTGTCAGACTATCCCCTATTTCAGTGTCTTTGGTTATATTTTGCTAGTTTTTTGTTTTGTTTTGTTTTGTTGTTTAGATTCCTGTTAAAGGTGATATCATGTGGTATTTGTCTTTCACTGCCTGGCTTGTTTCACTTAGCATAATGCTTTCCAGCTCCATCCATGCTGTTGCAAAGGGTATGAGCTCCTTCTTTCTTTCTGCTGTATAGAATTCCATTGTGTAAATGTACCATAGTTTTTTGATCCATTCATTTACTGATGGGCATCTAGGTTGCTTCCAGCACCTAGCTATTGTAAATTGTGCTGCTATGAACATCGGGGTGCAAAGGTTCTTTTGTATTGGTGTTTTAGTGTTCTTAGGATAGAGTCCCAGCAATGGAATTGCTGGGTCAAAAGGCAGATCCATTTTTAGAACGTAGGTAGGAAAATCTCAGATATTTCACGCAGAAACTTTTTTACTGACTTGTCTCCTAGAGCAAGGGACATAAAGGAAAGAATAAACAAATGGGACCTCATCAAAATTAAAAGCTTTTGCACAGCTAAGGAAAACAGTATCAAAATAAAAAGAGAACCAACTGTATGGGAAAACATATTTGCTAATGATACCTCAGACAAGGGTTTAATCTCCAAAATATATAAAGAACTTACGCGACTCCACTCTAAGAAGACAAGTAACCCAATTAAAAAATGGGCAAAGGACTTGAACAGACAATTCTCCAAGGAGGACATACAGAAAATCCAAAGACACATGAAGCGATGTTCAATATCGCTAGCCATCAGAGAGATGCAAATTAAAACCACAATGAGATACCACTTCACACCAGTCAGAATGGCCATCATAAACAAAGCAACAAATAACAAGTGTTGGAGAGGATGTGGAGAAACGGGGTCCCTAGTGCACTGTTGGTGGGACTGCAGACTGGTACAACCATTATGGAAAGCAGTTTGGAACTTCCTCAGAAAACATTGTAATAATTTTGGATTCTGATTTTTTTTCCTGAAAGTTTTGATTCATTTTGTTTTTAGTAGTTTGTTAGGAATTAATCTGCAGAACTCTCCTGTAGTTTGCAGCTCCTAATGTCTGTGCTGTTTTCTTAATTTGTTTTTTAACTTTATTTTTATACTATTTGTTTACTATTTGTTATAGCACTATACTATTGTTATACTATTTGTTATAATATTGTTACAGTATACTATACTATATTGTTATTACTATACTATTTGTTTACACTATTAACAGCTGTCCCCATTTCCCCTTTGCCCCTCTGTCCTTGCCCTCCTTTCCCTCCAGCCATCACCACACTATTGTCCATGTCCATGGGTCACCCATGTATGATCTTTGGCTAATCTCTTCACCTTCTTTCATCCAGTCTCCCCACTCCCCTCCTGTCCAACAGCTGTCAGTCTGTTCCATGTGTTCAGGTCTGTTTCTATTTTGTCGGTTTATTTTGTTCATTAGATTCCACATGTAAGTGAGATCACATGATATTTATCTTTCATGTTTTTTCTTAATTATTGTATTTATTTTTCATTCTGGCTCCCTGAGGGTTACCCTATTCTTAATAGCTCCCTGGTTACCCAACAATTTGGGCAGAAATTGTGCTCAAACACCTAAACTGCTAAGGCTTCTGCCTATCAGCGCACCATACATAGGGGCTGATGGGCACATTTTGAGTCTATACAATTCCCATATCTGCTTCAGCTTTTATTTTCACTCAGCCCACTCTGTCTTCCATGTGTATACATACAGTTTCCCAGTCAGAGCTAAGATGAATGGAAGATTCATCCAATTCTTCTATAGCTCTCTTATTTCCAGTGTGCCCATAAAATTTGTTAGGGCCACTGTTAACCCCACCCAGAACCACAACCTCAGACAAACAGTACTATGTTTTTCTCACTCATTTCTTACAGAGTTTGATACTTTGCCTTACGGTACCAAGTGTGGGTTTTAGCATCTTCTCCAAATCAAGTTCTCTCCCTCAGGTGGAGAGGCTGTCTGTCTTCCCAGCCAGCCCAACCACAGTGAACTCACCAGTTTGACAGAACAAGGGATAGGGGGTCAGGGTGGTGAAGACTCAGTGAAGAGGTCAAGACTTCTGCCATTACTGACCAAAGTTCTACCAATTTTTCATAAATAAACATTTTTCTAATTTTCTTTGCTTTCGATGGATCTTTGGAGCCCTAAAACATTTTTTAAACTATTCTGTCCCATTTTATACTTGTTTATTTGGCAAAGGATTTGCTGACATCTTCACTTCACCAGAGCCAGAAGACCCAGGTACAGATTTATTTCTAAATTATTATTTTTTACTATTTACTGCTTTTGAAAAATATTTTCCTGCCTTTCTGCATTCCCAAGAGACTGATATTTTATATTATTTATTTACTCTCTACTATTTTGTAAGTTAAATATCTAATTTTAATCTTCCCTCTTAAACTTTTAAAGAACCCTGATTTACATGTTTTATGTCCCTTTCATTTTATACATTACTGTTTCCCAGTATTTGAATTCTATCTTGTTGCTTTCCTACAACCTCAACCATTCTACTGTTAGTTTATAGATGACATGCTCATTTGGGAACATGCACATGTTGACCCAATCCACTTACTCCCAGCTTTATGCTTCTTTCAGTTAGGGTTATTTTCCTTATTTCAAAGAATATGCTGCAACTTCTAAATAATCAGTAGAAATAACAAATTATATTGGAAAATATTCTGATGAATTAAAACAAGAATACATTACCAAAACTTATGGAATGCAGTGAAAATGGCACTCAGAGGAGAATTTATAGCTTGTAAATGCCTACATTTAATAAAGAGGAAAGATCTCAAAAAATTACTTTATGATTTAAGGAACTATGAAAGGAAGAGTAAAGTAAATCCAAAGCTACCAAGAAAAATGAAAGAATCCATTAGAGCAGAAAAAATGAATTACATAACTGAAAAAAGTAGAACCAATGAAACAAGTGTTAGTTATTAGAAAAGATAAAAAGAATTAATAAACTTTTAGATAAACACTATAAAAAATGGAAAGGCAAAAATAAAGACAAAAATCAGAAATGTAAAGGGAACATCATGACCAACCTAACAGAAATGAAAAGGATTACAAGAGAATTCTACAAATAATTCTATGTCAACAAATTAGATAGCTCACATGAAATGGAAACATTTATAAAAACAAATTACCAAAACTGAACCCAAGGGTTGATAAAGACTTCAAAACAACTGTTATAAAGTTCAAAAAATTATTTTTAAACCACATGTAAGTTAAATAAAAGTGTCATATATTGAGTCAACTATATAGGGAATCTCAGTAGAAAAACAATAAATAAAAAATAAAATAAAAATTATAGACTTGAAAAGTACAGTAACCAACACTAAAAATTCAACAGGTTAGATCAACAGAAGACATGAGACAGCAGAAAACAGAATCTGTAAAATTAGAGATAGATTAATATAAGTTATCAAGTTTAATGACTAAGCAAAAAAAAAATGAGGAAAAGATAACAGCCTACGCCTTTCGACAACAGGAAGCACACCAACATACATATACTAGCAGGACTCCCAGAAACAGGAGGGGAGAGAAGAGTGAAGAGACAAGAAAAATTTGAAGGAATTGTGATTGACATCTTCTTGAATTTGAGGAAAAAGAATCTTTATATCTAAGGAGCTCATTGATACTCAGGAAGGACAAACACAAAGAGATGCACACCTAGACAAATCATGACTAAACTGTTGAAGACAAATACAAAGGAAAATCCAGAAAACTATAAAAGATAAAGAGAAGTTTTGGCCAAGATGGAGGTGTAGGCAGAAATGCTTCACTTCCTTGAACAACCAAAAGAAGGATAACAATAAATTTAAAAACAAAAAACAACCAGAACTTCCAGAAAATCAAACTGCATGGAAGTCCAACAATGAAGGAGTTAAAGAAACATTCATCGAGACAGGTAGGGGGTGGATAGGACATATGGCAAGGCGTCAGACCATGCCAGTGAGATGGGTGCTGGCTGACTAAAGGGTCCCACATTCACTCATGGATAAGCTGGGAGGAACAACTGGGGAGTGAGACAAAATCCAGACCACAAAATCCAGAGTTTCCTCATGGGAAACTAAAGACTCAAAACCTCTGGCTGTAAAACTCTGTGAGGGTTGCAGTGGCAGGAGAAAGTCCTAGCCTCACAGGAGCGTCTACTGGAGAGGACCACGGGGTCCTGGAAATAAACCCAATCACCTGGGAATCAGCACCTAAAAGGGCACAATCAGTTTGTGGGAAGCAAGGGAGGTGACTGAAAGTAGGGCGAGAACCCAGCAAGTGTTATTGTTCCCTCTCTGATGGCTGCCCCACAGACAGTGCCACAATGCAGCAAAGAGGATTACCCAGTCTTGGCAAAAACCTAAGGCTCCACCCCTTACAATGTAACAGGGGCATAGTGACAAAGAAATACAGCTCAAATGAAAGAATATATCAAAACTCCAGAGAATGGACTTCCAGCCAAGATGGAGGTGTAGGTAGACACACTGTGCCTCCTTACACAACCAAGACAGGGACAACAACAATTTAGAAACAGGATAACAACCAGAACTGGCAGAAAATTGAACTGTATGGAAGTCAGACAACCAAGAAGTTAAAATAGACGTGTTCATCAAGACCGGTAGGAGGGGCGAAGTCAGGCAGCTGGGAGCGGGCTGCTGCGCAGAGAGCAGAGTGTTGGGACTGGGCATGTAAGGCATCTGAGGCACACAAAACTGCAGCAAGCAGACCCTGGGCACGCAAGCAGCAGCTGGCAGACCCCGGCTGAGGAGTGGCAACTGGCAGACCCAGTGAGGCAGTGATTGTGAAGCAAGGCGCTGCGTAAAACCCAGGATCCCAGTGTTGGGAAATGAAGCCTCAAAACACCCACTGAAAACACCTGTGGGGGTTAAGGTGCAGGGAGAGACTCCCAGCCTCACAGGAGAGGTTGCTGGAAAGTCCCACAGGGTGCACATGCCCACCCACACTGGAAATGGCACCAGAGAGGCCCAGTTTGGTCAGGGGAAACAGCGGAAGGGACTGAAATCCGACAGAGAGCAGAGCAAGCACCATTATTCCCTCTGGGACTCCGCCCCCACATACAGTGCCACAATCCAGCGAAGTGGGTTGCCCCGCCCTGGTGAACAGCTAAGGCTCTGCCCCTCACACGTAACGGGCCCGACCAGACCAAAGGGAAGAAAAAAAAAGATGGCTCCAACAGAAGAACAAATGTAAACCTCACAAGCAGTACTTTTAAGCGACCGAGAGATAGCCAACCTATCAGATGCACAGTTCAAACCACTGGTGATCAGGATGCTCACAGAATTGGTTGATTTTGGTCACAATTTAGATGAAAAAATGAAGGCTATGCTAAGTGAAATGAAGGAAAATGCACCAGGAACCAATAGTGCTTGGAAGAAAAGTGGGACTCAAATCAATGGAGTGGACCAGAAGGAAGAAAGAAACAACCAAATAGAAAAGAATGGAGAAATAAGAATTCAAAAAAATGAGGAGAGGCTTAGGAACCTCCAGGACATCTTTAAATGTTCCAACATCCGAATTATAGGGGTACCAGAAGGAGAAGAGGAAGAGCAACAAGTGAGAAAGTTATTTGAACAAACAATAAAGGAGAACTTCCCCAATCTGGCAAAGGAAATAGACTTCCAGGAAGAAGTCCCAAAGAAGTTGGACCCAAAAAGGAAAACACTAAGGCACATCATAATTACATTAGCCAAGGTAAAAATGAAGGAGAGAATCCTAGAAGCACCAAGAGATAAGGAGACAGTAACCTACAAAGGAGTTCCCATCAGACTGTCAGCTGATTTCTCAAAAGAGACCTTATAGTCAAGAAGGGGCTGGAAAGAAGTATTCCAAGTCATGAAAGGCAAGGACCTACATCCCAGATTGCTCTATCCAGCAAAGCTATCAGTTAGAATGGAAGAACAGATAAAGTGCTTCTCAGATAAGGTCAAGTTAAAGAAGTTCATCATCACCAAGCCCTTATTATATGAAATGTTAAAGGGACTTATCTAAGAAAAAGGAGATCAAAAACATGTATAATAAAATGACAGCAAAGTCACAATTATTAACAACCACACCAAAACAAAAACAAACTATGCAATCAACTAGAACAGGAACAGAATCACAGAAATGGAGGTCACATGGAGGGTTATCAACAGGGGAGTGGGAGGAGGAGAGAGGGGGAAAAGGTACATAGAATAAGTAGCATAGATGGTAGGTAGAAAATAGACAGGGGGAGTGCAAGAATAGTATGGGAAATGTAGAAGCTACAGACCTTATGACACATGGACATGAACTAAGGGGGGAGAATGTGGGTGGGAGAGGGTGTGCAGGGTGGAGGGGAATGAAGGGGGGGGTAATGGGATAACTATAATAGCATAATCAATAAAATATATTTTAAAAAACTCCAGAAAAAGAACTAAGTGACACAGAGATACACAACCTATCAGATGCAGAGTTCAAAACACTGGTAATCAGGATGCTCACAAAAATGACTGAGTTTGGTCACAAAATGAAGTAAGAAATGAAGGTTATACAAAGTGAAATAAAGGAAAATATACAGGCCACCAACAGTGAAGGGCCTCAAATCAACAGTTTGGACCAGAAGGAAAAAATAAACATTCAAGCAGACCAGAATGAAGAAATAGGAATTCAAAAAAAAAAAAAATGAAGAGGCTGAGGAACCTCTGGGACAACTTTAAATACTGCAACATTGAAATCATACAGGTGCCAAAAGGAGAAGAGCATGAAATTGAAAACTTATTTGAAAAAATAATAAAGGAGAACTTCCCCAACCTAGCAAAGGAAATAAGACTTCCAGAAAGTCCAGGAAGCTCAGAGAGTCCCAAAGAAGTTGGAGC
The DNA here is from genome assembly GCF_004126475.2 of Phyllostomus discolor. Classification (NCBI taxonomy): domain Eukaryota; kingdom Metazoa; phylum Chordata; class Mammalia; order Chiroptera; family Phyllostomidae; genus Phyllostomus; species Phyllostomus discolor. Next base: position 58,165,110 of record NC_040910.2, on the reverse strand, counting down.
CAAGAGGAAACACACCAAGACACATCATAATTAAGTTACCCAATTAAAGATGAATGAATCTTAAGAGCAACAAGAGATAAGGAGACAGTTACCTACAAAGGAGTACCCATAAAGCTATCAGCTGATTTCTCAAAAGAAATCACACAGGCAAGAAGGGGATGGAAAGAAGCAAGGACCTACATCCAAGGTTATTCTATCCAGCAAAGCTATCATTTAGAACAGAAGGGCAGATAAAGTGCTTTCCAGATAAGGTAAAGCTAATAGGAGTTCATGATCACTAAGCCCTTATTTTATGAAATGTTAAAGGGACTTATCTAAGAAATAGAAGATGATGAAAAACTATGAACATTAAAATGACAACAAATTTTTAACTATCAACAACTGAACCTAAAAAACAAAAACAAAAACTGAGCAAACAACTAGAACAGAAGCAGAACCACAGAAATGGAGATCACATGGAGGGTTATCAGTGGGGAGGGGTAGGAGAAAATAGGGGGAAAAGGTACAGGGAGTAAGAAGCATAATTGTTAGGCGCAAAATAGACAGGGGGAGGTTAAGAATAGTATAGGAAATAGAAAAGCCAAGGAATTTGTACGTACAACCCATGGACATGAAGTAAGGGTGGGGGGATGCTGGAGGGTGGGTGGGTACAGGGTGGACAGCAGTAAAGCAGATAAAGAAATTGGGACAACTGTAATAGTATGATCAATAAAATACACTTAAAAAATAAAAGAGAAAAAAAACAGTTACATAGATAAGCAGCTGACATCCCACAAGAACCAATGAAAGCCAGAGGCAGTAGAATGTGCTGAAAGATTCTACTTTGTAGAAAGAATCTTAGTAGAAAGAATCTACTGTGCAGCAGATTCCATGTGCTGAAAGAAAAAAAAACTGTTCAGAGAAGAATTCTATAGTCAATAAAACTATCCTTCTAAAAAGCAAAATAAAGACATTCCCAGATAAATCAAAACTGAGAAAACATTAACACATTATCTTTTATGAAATAGTATAAGTCCTCCATGCTGAAATGAAATGACATAAGATGCTAACTGTAATCCACAGGAAAAATGAAGAGTACTAGAAATAATTTTATTGATATATTTTTTCTCATGTCTTAATTTATTTAAAAAAACTAAATTTTATAAAGCTATAGTTATAATTTTTTTTGAGTTTTGATTACATGTAGATGAAGCATATATACAATATTAGTGCAAAGGGAGAATGGAACTATATAAAACAAAGCTCCTATATTTTATCAAAATTAAGATAGTATTAATCTGAGTGGATTGTGATAACCTAAGTAATCACTAGAGCAACCACTCAGGAAATACCCTTTAAAATATAATTTAAAACTAAAGAGAATTTAAATGATATGCTAAGAAACATTTGCTTATTAACACAAAATAAAACAGGAAAGAAAAAAGTAGAGGATAAAAAATACATGAGATATATAGAAAACATTTAGGAAACTGACATTTATTAATCCAACCATATTAATTACATTAAATATAAATGAACTAACATTTCAGTCATAAGATGGACTGAATGAAAAGACAGCTGGAATGAAAAAGGAGACCCATCTACATACTGTGTGCAAAAGACACATATTAGATTTAAAGACACACACAGATAGAAAGTAAAAGGGTAGAAAAAGACATGCCATGCAGATAGTAACTGTAAGAGTGCCAATTAGATACTGTGGATAGACCAATATCAGAGAAAGCAGACATTAAAACAAGTGATATTATTAGGGATAAAAGCAGGTATTCCATAAAGATAAAAGAGACAAAAACAACATAAGACATAATTATGAATGTATATGCACCCAGTCAGAGTCTGAATACACATGAACCAAACCTGACAGAACTGAAAAGAAATAGACAATTCACCAATCATAGCTATAGATTTCAATACTCCCCTCTAAGTGACATGAAAAATCGGTAAGAATATAGAAGACCTGAAAACATTATCAGCAAACATAACCCGGGATTTATTAAAAAATTCTATACCAACGACAGCAAGACACATTTTTTCAAACACACATGAAACATTCCCCAGGATAGATTATATAATAGGCCATAAAACACACCTCAATATGTTAAAAAGTGTGAAATCATACCTAGTATATTCTCTGAGCACACTTAAAGTTGAAATTCACAATAGAAATATATTTTACATTTCACTAGATACTTAAGAATTAAACATTACACTTTAAAAAGGAAATCAGAAAAGGAGTAAGACAGTATCTTCAACTGAATGAATGCAAAAACACAACATACCAAAACTTGTGGGATACATTTAGAGCTGTGCTTAGAGGGTAATTTATATCTTTAAATGCTGATACTGAAAGAAAAAGGTGCCAAAAACCTCTAATTTCCCAGCTTATGGAAGTAGAAAAAAGCAACTAAACTCAACGCAGAAAGAAAGAAATAATAAATATAAAAAAGGGAATCAATGAAATATAAAACCTAAACTGGAAAATCAATAAGCAAAAGTTAGTTCTTTGAAAAGAAGCTCCACATTAATAAACTGTTAGTTACAATGACGGCGAGCGGGGGGTAGGTGTGAAACTAATTACCAAAACCAGGAGAAAGAGGAGACATTACTACTCACTTTTTAGAAATTGAAAGGATTATAAGAAAATATTATGAACAAGTATGTGCCATTAAATTTGACACCTTACCCTTATTCAGGAAGAAATGAAATTTGAATACACTTGTATAAGAACAAAAAATTAATAAATATTGAAGCAATAAGTAGATATATATTCTTCCACAAAGGAAAGCCTAGGTGCAGATGGCTTCACTAGTTAATTCTATCAAATATTTAAGGAAGAAATAATACCATACTATAAAATCCAGTATTACCCTGGTACCAAAGCCAGACAAAATCACAAGAAAAATTCAGCCAATATGTCTCATAAATAGAAATCAAAAAAATGTTTACAGAATTATTAGCAAACTTATCCCAGCAACCTATAAAAGGATTATATGCAAAGACCAAGAAGAATTCATCATAGAAATGCAAGATTCATTTAGCATCTCAAAATTAATAAATGTACTATATCTTATTAATAAAATAGAAGTCAAAAGAGCCACACAGACATCTCATACATACATAACATGCATAGGAGAAAAATCTGACACCTACTCATGATAAAAACTCAATAAACCAGTAATAAAAGGAACCTTACTCAATCTATTAAAGAGAATCTACAAAAATCCCACACCTAACATTAGTTTTAATATGCAAGACTAAATGTTTTCCCCTTCAGATTGGAAACAAGGCAGATACTCAGTTTCACCATGTCTATTTGACATTGCACCAGAGGTTACAGTCAGTACAATGAGGCAAGAAAGAGAAAGCAAATCAGACTGGAAAGTGAGAAGTAAAACTATCTTTGTTCAGACAACATAATACTGTATGAAGAAAATAATAATGAACCTATGAAAATATGAAAAACCTATTAAAACTAGGTTGCAGAATATGAGACAAATATACAAAATCAAGTGTATTTCAATATACTAGCAATGAAAAATTAAAAAGGAAATTTTTAAAACAATTTCATTCTTGGTAGGTTAAAAAGAATAAAATATTTAGAAATATATCTAACAAGATGTACAAGATCTATGCAATCAAACACTTTAAAATATTACTGAGATTAACATGATCTAATAAATGGAGACCTATTCAATGTTCATGGATTAGAAGACCCAATGTTTTTAGTATAGCAATATTCCACAATTCACTTATATTCATTATCTTCCCTATCAAACTCTCAGCAGGTAAGCAAAACAGCAGTAGGCAGCCTCAAGTTTTTGTTCTCCACAGAAACATTGATAAACCAGTAGAAAGTATCAAAATCAACTTTCTCAGAACTCTGAAAAACCAGTCAAAGGTTCTCAGCAGTCAAGCAAACATTACCTCAAGAAAAAGGCATCCTAAAGCTTGCAGGAAAGCTTCATGGCATTTTTACCTGCCCTTTCCTCCCCAGTGAAGTGGCAGGTTTGAAGGGGGAAGTCCATGTTCTCAGTCTGGGACCCTCTTCCAGAAGGCACAAAGCAGACATTGTTTGGAAATGACTGTCTTCCTGCCTTCATTAGTCTAAGGCCTACCTGAAAGACACAGGCTCTCATCTCTGTTTTGCCTACTTTGGAACACAGGCTGGAAAAACAGTGGGTACTTCTCAAAAACTCTGCAAGCCAAGCTGGCCAGGCACAGAAGTCCAGGGAAAAAGGTTACTGTCAAACCACACCATGGACTGCCTAAGGCCCAGGAGAAAAGCAGGAGAATTTCTTAGGGAAATTAGGATATTCAAAAGTACCCCTGTACTGGGGGAATTGAGAAGGTCATATATGTGTCCAAACTAAGACAAATACTCAGAAAAGACATGAGAAAGACCCTAAGGTTTTACCTTGGGCTGAAGAAGTGCTATGGCACAGAACCCATCTGCAAAGACTAGGAGAAGACATTTGCTTGTTTTCTTTGCTTTTAGCTTCTGTCATTTAAAAAAACACCTATGGTGTTTTAGCTCAATTACTTCAGTGATCACATATGACAAGAAACAGAACCTTTGCAAAAAGAGTTAGGGAAAGTGATTAAACACAATACTAGAGCTTTCAACAATTAAATAAAAAAAAAAACACAAGGAGGGAGAGAATTAGATTTCCAGAGTTACAACACTATAATACTCAAAACCCAACCACACACAATACTCATATACTCAAGGGCACAAAACTCAGAATACTAGTTTTCAACAACAAAAATTCTGTCACATAAAAAGTAGAGAAGTATGTCTTATTCAAGGGAACAAAAATAAATTGGTAAAAACTGTCCCTGAGGATTTTACAACTGTCTTAAATATTCTCCAAGAGCTGAAGAAAAACATGGACAAAGTAAATCTGGAAAATGATACATGAACAAAATAAGGCTATCAATAAACATAAGCAATCAAAATTAACCCAATAGAAAATATGGCACTGAAAAGTCTTATAACTGAAGTGAAACTGCACTAGAAGGGCCGACAGCATGTCTTAGCAGGCAGAAGACAGAATCAGTCAACTGGAAAATAGGACAATTGATATTACAAGAAAACTAAGAAACTGAAAGGGAAAAAGAAAAAGTGAGTAGAGCCTATGAGACCTGTGGAAAAGCATCAAATGAGTGATCACAGATATTATGGGAATCCTAGAAGGAGAAGAGAAAGAAGAAAGTGTCAGAAAAATTACTTCAAGAAATAATGGCCCCAAACTTCCCAGTTGGTGATAAGACATAAATTTACTAATCCAAGAAGTTCAAACAAACTTCCAGTAGAAGAAACTCAAACAAGAGTCCTCAATGAGCCTCATTATAATCAAACTGTCAAAACTGAAGGCAAAACAGAGAATTTGAACGCAGCAAAAAGTGATTTGTCACTTATAAGATATCCTCATTAAGATCAATAGCTGATTCTCAAAAAACAAAACAAACAAATCAAAACAAAAAAAACCCAAAACACAAAAAACTACTGTCTACTGAGAATTCTATTAATGGCAACATTGCCCTTCAAAAAGAAAAATTAGATATTTTAAGATAAGAAAGAGCTTAGAAAAATGCTAAAGGGTGTTCTTCAGGTTAAGATGGAAGTACACAAGATAGTACTGAGAAATGTATGAAGAAATAAAGAACTCTGTAAAGTAAATACATGAGCAAATGTATAAATCTTCATTTGTCTTTTTGGCTTGTAATTCCAGCTTTTATTTTCTACAAAATTTAGAAGAAAATGCATAAAACAATTCTACATATAGGTTTAGAACACACAATGTACAAAAATGTGCTTTGTAGTTTTTGTATACTATTAAAGTTCAGCTGGTACCAAATCAGACTAGATTGTCATAAATGTTGGATAGTAAATGTTATCCCCATGGTAACAATGAAGAAAATATCTAAAATATATGCATAAGAAATTGTGAAGAGGCCCTGACTGGCGTGGCTGAGTGGTTTTGGCACTGACCTGAAAACTGAAAGGTCGCCAGTTCTATTCCTGGTCAGAGCACATGCCTGGGTTGTGGGCCAGATCACTGGTTGGGGATGTGCAAGAAGCAACCAATCAATGTTTATCTTCCTATCTTTCTTGCTCCCACCCCCTCTTTCTAAGAGTAAATAAATAATAAAATGAAATGAAAAATAGAAATTGTGAAGGGGATTATAACAGATTATTACAAAAAGTTAAGTGAACACAAAAGAAACCCATATTGAAGGAAATAAAGCACAAAACATTACATCATACAGAAAACAGACTTCTAGCCAAGATGGAGGTGTAGGTAGATACACCTTGCTTCCTCACACAACCAAAAGAAGGACAACAACAAATTTAAAAACAAAAAACAACTAGAACTGCCAGAAAATTGAACTGTATGGAAGTCCAACAACCAAGGAGTTAAAGAAGAAATATTCATCCAGACTGGTATGAAGGGCAGGAGATGGGCAGCTGGGGGTTGGGGAGAGGACTTGCAGCAAGGTGGCAGCTGGTGGAGTAGGTAGTCCCACATCTGCATGCAGATAAACCAGGAGGAACAACTGGGGAATGAGACAGACCTTGAAACCCAGGGTTCCAGAGCAGGAAAAGAAAGCCTCAAAACCTCTGACTGAAAAATCCTGTGAAGGTTGAGTTGGCAGGAGAAACTCCCGCTTCACAGGAGAGATCACTGGAGAGACCTACAGGGTCACAGAAACATACACAAGCCCACCCACCCAGGAATCAGCACCAGAAGGGCTGATTTTGCTTGTGAGGAGTGGAGGAAGTGACTGAAAGCCTGCCGAGAGCTGAGCAAGTGGCACTATTCCCTCTGGGATGCCTCTCCCACAAACAGTACCACAATGTAACAACGTGAGTTGCCTTACCCTGTTGAATACTTAAAGTGCCACCCCTTATTATGTTACAGGCATGCCAAGACAAAAAAAAAAAACAACCCAGCCCAAATGAAACAACAGATCAAAGCTCCAGAAAACAAATACAACTAAGTGAGGAAGAGATAGCTAATCTATCAATGCACAGTTCAAAACACTGGTAATCATGACGCTCACAGAAATGACTGAGTTTGGTTGCAAAATGAAGAAAAAAGTGAAGGCTATGAAAAGTGGAATAAAGGAAAGTGTACAGGAAACCAACAGTGAAGGCAAGGAAACCAGACTCAAATTGATGGTTTGGAGCAGAAGGAAGAAATAAACCTCCAACCACAACAGAATGAAGAAATAAAATTCAAAAAAATGAGGAGAGGCTTAGGAACCTCCAGGACAACTTTAAACATTCCAACATCCAAATCATAGGGGTGCCAGAAGGAGAAGAGGAAGAACAAGAAGCTGAAAACTTATTTAAAAACATAATAAAGAACTTCCTTAATCTGGCAAAGGAAACAGACTTCCAAGGAAGTCCAGGAAGCTCAGAGAGTTCCAAAGAATTTGGACCCAAGAAGAAACACGCCAAGGCACATCATAATTACATTCCCCAAGACTAAAGATAAGGAGGGAATCTTAAAAGCAGCAAGAGAAAAGGAGACAGTTACCTACCATGGAGTTCCCATCAGACTGTCAGCTGATTTCTCAAAAGAGACCTTGCAGGCAAGAAAGGGCTGGAAAGAAGTATTTGAAGCCATGAAAGATAAGGACCTACATACAAGATTACTCTATCCAGCAAAGCTATCATTTAGAATGGGAGGGCAGATAAAGTGCTTCCCAGGTAAGGTAAGGTTAAAGGAGTTCATCATCTCCAAGCCCTCAACATATGAAATGTTAAAGGGACTGAGAAATAGAAGATCAGAAATATGAACATTAAAATGACAACAAACCCACAACTATCAATAGCTGAACCTAAAAACACCCAAAACCAAAACCAAAAACAAAGCAAACAACTAGAACAGGAACAGATTCACAGAAATAGAGATCACATGGGGGGTCATCAGCAGAGAGTGGGAAGGGGGAGAATAGGGGACATGGTACAGGGAATAAGAAGCATAAATGGTAGGTACAAAATAGACAGGGGGAGGGTAAGATTAGTATAGGAAGTGGAGAAACCAAAGAACTTATATGTACAACCCATGGACATAAACTAAGGTAGGGGAATGATGGTGGGAGGCTGGGTACAGGGCAGAGGGGAATAAAGGGGAGAAAAATATAGGACCAATGTAATAGCATAATCAATAAAATATACTAAAATTTAAAAAAGAAAACAAATGGCAAAATGGTAGTTCTTCCCATAAGTAATTACCTTAAATGAAATGGGTTAAACTCTCCAATCAAAACTCAGCGATTGGCAGAATTGAAGTGTCCCTCAATGAATGAGTATATAAACAAAATATGATGCATCTATCTTGGAATATTTAGCCATTAAAAGGATACATGCTACAATGTCATTGAAGTCTGAAAACATTATGCCAATTAAAATAAGCCAGACACAAGTGACAATTTTGATTCAACTTAGATGAAATATCTATAACAGGCAAATTCATATCAATGTAAAGAAGAATAATGGGGCTGGGGGAAAGAGGAATGTTATTGCCTAATGACTACAGAGTTTCTGTCTGAATGATGAAAACATTAATGACAGGTGATGATGGTTGTACAAGATTACAAATGAAATTAATGCCACTGAGTTATACACTTAAAATGGTTAAAATGGTAAAGTATGTATCTATATCCAGATCAAAATCTAATCCCCACAATAAAAAGTCTCAGCTTTTTAAAACAGAAATTGAAAAGCTGGCCATGGATAGCTGAGCCTTCTTTTCAACAGTTTCATAGGAAATAAACCTTCATCCTGGTCAAGCCAGTGTACTTGGGTTTCTTTGTTCTAACAGTTTAGCCTTTACCCTAACTAGAATGATCAGAAAATGACAGGAAATACTAACCACCAAATAATAAAGAATATAAATAGTAAATTCACTGAACTGGAGTCCCAAATGGCCAATAAATACATGAAAAGATGCCAAAATGTTCTAGTAACTGTGGACCTACAAATTAAAATCATTTTACATACATCAAATTGTCAAATTTAACAGTATGCTAACACCAAGTGTTTATAGTGTTAATGGGAATACTCATACCTGTTGATGGAATTATAAATTGGTGGTACAAATTAGTAATACAAATTAGTGAACACTGAATAACAATTTTAAAATTTACTAAATTCATATATGCCAGTTTTGTACAATCTAAATATTCTACTCCTAGATATGTAATCTATGCAGAAATATCCCTCAGAACCTTGGAGGTAAGAAAGGAATGTCAGGGTGTGTTTTTGAATGCATGATGATATATTTGGGTTGTGACAATGACTGGAATTAGATGGTGGGGACCTGGGGTACTAAATGATCTAAAAACCCAGGGATGTCCCACTCAACTGTTAATTATCCTGTCTATTGTCTGCCCATAGAGAGTCACTGCATTAAAGGTACCCTCACAGATGGAAATAAGAAGAAACATTTATTAAAGTTCACTGCAGCATAATGTATAATGGCAAAAAAGAAACCAACACAACCTCCCTCAATAATGTTAGATAAATCCTAATGTATTCACACAGTGAACCATTCAGATAGCATTTAAAAAGCATTAACTAGAACTACAGATATTAATCTCAGAAACATAATTCTGAGAGGAAAAAGCATAATATGACTTAAATAACTTTATATGCAAAACAATATTTTAATGGGTCATTTCATTTTAAATTATATTTTACTGATTATGCTATTACAGTTGTCCCAATTTTTCCCCTTTGCCCCCTCCACCCAGCACCCCCACTCCCCCAGGCAATCCCCACACCATTGTTCATATCCATGGGTCATGCATATAATAAGTTCTTTGGCTACTCCATTTCCTGCACTGTACTTTATATCCCCATGGCTATTCTGTAACTACCTATTTGTACTTCTTAATCCCCTCACCTCCTCACCCATGCTGCTACACACTCCACTCCCATCTAGCAACCATCAAAATGCTCTCTGTATCCATTGTTCTCTCTCTGGTCTTGTTTGCTGAGTTTGATTTTTACACTCAGTTGCTGACAGGTATATATTCATTGCCATTTTATTGTTCATAGTTTTGATATTCTTTTCTTAAGTCCCTTTAATATAATAATGGTTTGGTGTTGATGAACCCCTTTAGCTTTTCTTGTCTGGGAAGCTCTTTATCTGCTCCTTAATTCTAAATTATAGCTTTTCTGGGCAGACAATCTTGGCTGTAGGTCCCTGCTTTTCATGACTTTGAATATTCCTTGCCAATCCCTTCTAGCCTGCAAAGTTTCTTTTGAGAAATCAGCTGACAATCTATGGGAACTCCTTTGTAGGTAGCTAACTTCTTTTCTCTTGCTGCTTTTAAGATTCTCTCTTTATCTCTAACCTTTGGCATTTTAATTATGATGTATCTTGGTGTGTTCCTCTTTGTATCCATCTTGTTTGGGACTCTCTATGCTTCCTAGACTTACATGTCTATTTCCTTTACAAAATTAAGGTAGTTTTCTTTCACTATTTTTGTCAAATAGATTTCCAATTTCTTGCTCTTTCTCTTCTTCTGGCACCCCTATGATGTGAATGTTGGGCCTCTTGAAGTTGTCCCAGAGGCTGTTTATGCTATTCTTGGAGGGGGCGGGGGGGTGTTGGATTCTTTTTTCTTCTTGTTCTGATTGGTTGTTTTTTGCTTCATTATGTTCCAAATAATTGATTTGATTCTCAGCTTCATCCACTCTACTGTTGTTTCCCTCTAAATTGTTCTATTTCAATGAGTGTACCCTTTGTTTTTGACAGGATCTTTTTAAGGTTGTTGAAATCCTAACCTCCTTGAACATCCTTATAAGCAGTGTTTTGAACTCTGCATCTGATAGATTGCTTCTGTCTGTTTTGTTTAGTTCTTTTTCTGGAGTTTTGATCTGTCCTTTCATTTGAGCCATGTTTGTCTTCTCATTTTAGCAGCCTCCCTGTGCTTGTTTCTATGTATTAGGTAGAGCTGCTACGACTCTATCTTGGTAGTGCAGCCTAATGTAGCAGGTGTCTTGTAGGGTCCAGTAGCACAGCCTCCACTATTACCCAAGGTGGGTACTTGAGGTGTGCCCTCAATGTTGGCTGAGTACACCCTCTTCTTATAGTTGAGCTTTGATTGCTGTTGAAAGGTCAATGGGATGGATTTAACCAAGCCAGTCAGCTACAAGGAGTAGCTGTGATCACTGATGACCAACCTCTGCCCTCTGTGGAGGATAAGCTGTGCAGGGGCAGGGTGATGGTGCTCCTACATGGTCTTTAACTGTTCACTGGGTACACAGGCTCTGAAGTTTCCCAGGTGGCACTGGCCAAAGTCAACCCCTCCTGTGTTCTGCCCAGGGCCACCCTGAAAGCGCTATAAAGCAATCTGTGATGGCAGCTACTTGTGCTGGGATTGGAGATTCCCAGGTGAAGCCAAACTGTTCATCTAGGCTGGCAGCCACTAGTGCTGGGCCTGGGGCCACTAAGCAAGTGGTGGAGGGGCTGGGTGTTCACTGAAGCTGGCTGTTGCTTCTTTGATAGGGTTTAGAGAAGTTGTGCACAATGAGGCAAGACCAGCCATTCATATGGAAAAGTCAGAGTTAACAGTTTGGGTGGGCCCATAAATTGGATGGGATAGAGTCTCAGGGGATCACCAGAGCAGGGCAAACAGTGTTAGCTAGATTGATGGAGTTTCATATATGGCACTTGCCTTCTGGCTCTGTGTTGGGGGAGGGCTCAGAAAAGGGACAGTGGACTCTGCCTGCCTTTCTGTGTGGGAGAAAGCTGTCCTCCAGCTTCTGCCTTGCTGCCAGATACTTCTGTTCCTCCCTGTATGCCTCTGGTGCATTTCAAGCTGCTCTCCCAGTGCTGAAGCTCAGAGGGAGTAAGTGTGAATAAGTCCGTGTGTGGGTTCAGGAGGAACTGCTTGGGACTCTAAGTTTCTTCCACCAACTCAATCCCTGCTGGTTTTTGTAGCCAGAACTTATGGGGACTTATCTTCCTGGCACTGGAACCCTAGGATGGTGGGTCTGGGACTCCTTGCTCCCAAGGTATCCCTCCCGAATTTTTAGCCACCACCCATGGATGTGGGACAGCCAGTTCCACATCTCCACTCCTCCTGCCAGTTTGAATGGATGTGGTTTCCTAAATTCCATAGTTGTGATACTTTCATTCAGCTTGATTTTGACAGTTCTGAGTGATGGTTGTTCTATATTTTAGTTGTAATTTTGATGTGGTTGTATGAGCGAGCAAGCCGCGTTTACCTACACTGCCATCTTTACCAGAAGTTAATGGGTCATTTCTAAGACAAAATGTATGAAAGCATGCATGGTAATATTAAACATAATATTGAAGATGTGAGATAATTTGTAGGAGGAAGAAAGTAGAAAAAAATTTTGGAAGTGTCAAAAGGCTGTTCAAATACATCTGTAATATGATAAATGAACAAAGGAGTCCTTGGGCCAGGACAATTGATAATCTTATTCATTCATAGAACAAGTATAAAAGACTGAAGGTACATCACCCAAACTTTCAATTCAAAAAGTTAGAAAAGGCTGGCTCAGCAAACTCAAGGTTTAATGTAGAAAAATGAAGATGAGGCTAGCTGACCAAACAAGAAAGCAACCAATCCATGAAATACCACCCACCACTGTAACTTGAACACAAATAAAATCTCTGGCAGGTAGTTTTTGAAAAGACAATGGAATAGATAAATTTTGACAGCAAAAAAGAGAATAGGAAAAACAAATAAGAGGAGAATGTAGAAATTACATTATTATATAATACCATTACATTAAAAACCTGGACTGAAATGGATAACTTTCTAGAAAAATGTAATTCATAAAAATTGGCCTAAGAATAAATTTTTAAATGGAATAAACCAGTAACAATAATAGAAATTAAAGATAGCAGTAATAATTTATACCCACAAGAAGTACCAGGGTCACAGTGGTTTATAGGTAAATCATATTATACCTTTAAGGAGCAGCTAACTTCCACTTCAAAGGAACTACTCCAGAGCAGACAACTCATTGTGCAAAGTCAGATGTCAAAAAAGTCAAGGTCAGCTATCAAAATTCTAGATCCATCTTACTTACCATTATAGGTAGAAAATCTCTAAATATAAACTTTAAATTGTTCTTTTTAGTAGAGAACAATTTAAACTTATTTAGAATGATACACCCTAAGGATATCATATAAGTGGACTCATACAGTATATGACTTTTTGTGACTGGCTTATTGTACTTAACACAATGTCCTCAAGGTTCATCCATGTTAGAATTTCTTTCCTTTTGTAGGCTAAATAATATTCCATTGTATGTGTATGCCATATTTTGATAATCCATCACTGGTCAGTGGGTGCTTGGTTTGCTATTGTGAATAATGCTGCTATGTGCATGGTTGTGCAAATAACTGCTTCAAGACCCTGCTTTCGAATATTTTAGGTATATGCCCAGAAGTGGAACTGCTGGGTCAAGAGATGACTCTATTTTTAATTTTGTATGAATTTCCATACTATTTTCCACAGCAGCTATGCAATTTGTTTGTCCCCCATTTCCGGCATTCTGTCTTACATTGTGTTTAGTTGATTTTTTTTTGTAGTGAAGTGTTTAAATTCCCTTAAATTGTCCTTTTGTATATATTCTGTAGCTACTTTTTGTAGTTACCATGGGGATTACATTTACCATCCTAAATTTTAACTTGTAGCAGCTTACCTTCAATAACATTTTCTAAAATTAAGTAAACAAGATTTTAAACTTTCTTAACCTGGAATGAGATACCAATCTAAAATCTCTGGACCAAACCACAAACTTAATAGTAAACCATTAGGAATGTTTCCATGAAAATGAAATAAAATAAAAAGAGACCTAATGTAATTTCTACTGGAGTTGCCAACCAATGCAATAAGAAAAAGAAATGAAATAAAATATAGTAAAGGAAGTGATGAAACAATCTTATTTGAAGAAAAACATGATTTTAAAATATTTAGAACAGTCAAATAATCAATTCACAAGCTATTAAAAATTAGTTCAATAAAGTGGCTGGAAAGAAAGTCAATGTACAAAAATCAATTGCTATGACTGATTAGCAAATGCAATTTAAAAGTATCTTTCCAGGTCCAACCATGCTGTCACAAAGGGTGAAATTTTCTTCTTTACAGCAGAGTAGTATACCATTGTGTAAATATCCCATAGTTGTTTTATCTACTCATCTGCTGATGGATACTTGGGCTGCTTCCATATCTTGGCGATTATAAATAATGCTGCAATGAACACAGGGGTGCTTATGTTCTTTCAAATTAGTGTTCTGGTTTATTTGGATAAATTCCCAGAAGTGGAATCACTGGGTCACAGGGCAGTTCCATTTTTAGTTTTTGGAGGTATCTCCATACTGCTTTCCACAGTGGCTGCACCAATCTGCATTCCCACCAACAATGCACAAGGATTCCCCTTTCTCCACATCCTCACCAGTACTTGTTGTTTGTCGATTGATGACAAGCAAAATAGACACAGACTCATAGAGAGCAGGCTGACAGCTTTGGCAGGGGGATTTAAGGGGTAAAGAGATGGAGCAAAAAGGAAAAAAGACTCATGGACATGGACAACAAACAGTGTGGTGATTGCAGGGAGAGGAGGAGTATATAAGGTGGGTAAATGGTAATGGAAAAAATACAATTAAAATTATAAATAAATAAATAAATATTAAAAAAAAAACAAAAAATAAAAGAATCTTTTACTTAGGCATAAAAATTCTAAAGTACCCAGGTACAAACCTAGAAAGAAAAACAAAATTTTATGCAGAAAATGAGAATAACTAATAGTTTTAATAAGCTGAAAGGTTACTTCTAAGTTAAGTTTACAATCTTTTTTTATGATATATTTTCTTTTTTAAAAGATTTTATTTGTTTATTTTTAGAGAGGGAAGGGAGGGAGATAGAGAAAGAGAGAGAGAGAAACATCAATGTGCGGTTGCTGGGGGTTATGACCTGCAACCCAGGCATGTACCCTGGCTGGGAATCGAACCTGCGATGCTTTGGTTGGCAGCCCGCGCTCAATCCACTGAGCTACGCCAGCCAGGGAAGTTTACAATCTTAAGAAACTTTAATGTGAAACTAGTGGTTTTGATATACTAAATATTATTTCCACACTCAAAGCAGAAGTGACTACTTCTCTGTATGCAACAAAGCCAGCCAAGGATAAAAATAACTCCACACTGGCAGAAAAAAAAATAATGATTAACAGATCGGAATTCCAGTCCCCAGGTGCCTGCAACCCTGTAACTGACAAAACACTTTCTTTCCTGTAGTGCCATAGAGCAGGTACTGATGCTGCACTTTGTTTTCTTACCTTTTTGGGAGATGAATCCCCATCCTGTAGCCCAGCAGGTAAGGTTCTGAAGGCTCACGTCTGGGGTGGCAATGCAGATGGGGAGTACAGCCTCAGAAAACACAATGCGAGTTTTCAGTTGCACTAGAGCAACGTCACCTCCGATAGGGTGGTGTGCTTCATATGTGTCATGCAGGATCACCTTATTCACCTCAAACCACTGGGTGTAACTGCCTGCAACCATGAGGTCCACAAGGCCCACGTACATATCATAGGCCTCCATATCCCTGTTCCTGTGGGGACAGAGAACAAAGGCACTGTGGCTCAAGTACCTTGAACCTAGGGAAACGCCACCATTAGCTCACAGACACAGGCAGGTCTGGAGCTCCAGAGGCAGCCTGGTGTCCCAGCTCTCAGCCAAGATGGGGAAAAACAATTCCTTGCAAGACAGTGGGGACTTGGTTGTCTGCAGAGTTGCCCCCAAGGAAGTCCCGACCTGGGCCCATGGGGGGTGGGGGAAAACATCAGGACCTACTGGCCACCAGCAGCCCAGGATGGTGAGCTTATCAGGTGTACAGAGGACTGTTTAGAGGCCTCTGCTCAGCTCTCATCCCTTTGTACCGCTCCCCGCCAGCCCCCCGCCCCCCACCACATTTGTGTCCTAGCTTGTCATCCTGTAGTGAGTCTCCCCTCCTCTGATGGGTCTCCTTACCTCTCAATCCTCTGATGGGTATCCTCACCTCCCCTCTCATCCTGTGATTTGGCTCCACACCCGTCTAAAGACGCAGACGGCCCTGAGGATCCCTCCACTGTCCGGGGCTGGCAGGAGCTACAGCACGCTGAGCTGTGTGGGCCCCACTCTCTCTCTAAAGCTAAGAAGTCTTGCTCCATGTGTCTCCAGAGCAAGCCTCCCGCACTGGGCCTCCCTGGAACAGCCCTGGCACCACTCACTCACCTGCCGAAGCAGTGGGCTGCCGACAGGACCCAGTACTCATCGATGATGGACCCACCGCAGATGTGGAAGCCCCTGTAGTGCACGCTGACCTGCCATGGCCACTTTTTCTCCGGGGCGTCCATACCGCCCAGGACCTTTCCCTGCACATAACGCTGGCCACAGGCTGCGTGGAGCAGAGTGGTGCGCATGAGGGGCAGTTCCGCGGGGGCAGGCCGGCCTCCGCTAAGGCAAATGGAGGGGGGGAGGGGGGTGTCAGGGAGCAGAGGAGAGAGGAGTGTAGGAGGCGGGGTGGCGAGGTGGGAAGAGAGGGTGAGGGAAAGGGCCTCTGATGTGGTGGGGTGGAGGAGGGAAGCACCATACTGCCCTCAACCACTGCCTACCCACGTCACGGCTCAAGGTGAGACCCTCGCCGTTAGGGGGCCTGCGCAACATGGCTGCGTCCCAAGAGGAGGGTAGAAGTAGTTGCAGCAGCAGCTGCAAGAGGAGGGTGGAGACTGTGTGCGAAGGTTCGGGCCCAGCGTAAGAGCGGAAGAGCAGGGAAGCCATGCGTCAGAGGACCCGGTAGAAGGGCGGAGCCACTGCTCTCGCAACGGCTGCCGGCACTTGATGCCTGTTGGCGCCAGAGCTTGAGCAGGAGAGGCGTGAGGGCTGGCGCACGCGCAAGCACCTGACCATGCGGATGCGCCCGAATCCGCACGTGCAGAAACCGCCCGCACAAGCTGGAACTGCCCGCACGTGTTCCACTGCCCTTTAGTCTTTATGTGTTAGGGCACCCACTAGAACAGTGGTCAGGGGTCTCTAGTGACCTCGGAACATGTGCCGAGAAGGCTGTGGTCTGTGTTCTCCAGTGGTTTCGCTCTGGTGAGCTGGCTGGCTCTTGGCTGATACAATAGGGATAACTTCCCACAGTGTCTTCCAACATGCAGCCAGCAAGACCGGGTTTGGTCATATGTTGCTGTATAACAGAAATGTGCAAGCGCAATTGCTCATGTTGATTGTATGTGCTAATGTGACATTGAACAAAGCAAGTTATACGATCATCAGAGGAAAGTACATGATACCACTGAACCCTGTGAAAACTTCAGAGCTCTTTCTTTTATGACAGCAGGTGCACAAATGAACAGGACTGTGTTCCGATTAAGACCTCATTTACAGACACCAAAATTTGAATTTCATTTGATTTTTGTATTTCATAAAATATTCTTTTGTTTTTCCCCAATTGTTAAAAAAATGTAAAAACCTTTCTTGGTTCATGAGTTTTACAGAAATAGTTTGCCTGCCTCTGGGTGTTTCATATGAGGGGGGACCCCTCAAAAAATAGAATTTATTTATAAAAAACTATGCATTTATTATTACATGTTTAAACTTTAGTCACCTTCAAAGTACTCTCCATTTGATGCAATACACCTATCAAGATGTTTTTCCACTGCTCAGAACGTTTTTTAATTCATTGATTTTGATGCCTTTTAGTGCTTCTGCTGTTTTTTGTTTCACCTCTTCTGCATTGGCAAAGTGTTTCCCTTTGAGGAGTTTTTGCATCCCGGGAAACAAACAAATAAAAAAGTCACCTGGGGTGAGACTGGGTTAATAGGGAGGGTGGGGCACAGGGTGAGTTGTGGGGTGTTTGGTCAACAACTGCTGAACATTCAGCATGGTGTGGGTAGGTGTGCTAGTAAATCCCCCATCAGGAAATGTGCAAACACATTGAAAGAGTCTTAAAAAAAATTTAACTCAAGTCAAACACAGCCTCTCACAACACCAGCTGGTACACTGGTATAGATAGGTTCCTAAGACACTCAAGCAGGGGAAGCCTGTACTACAAAGGAGTCTGCACTACAGGAGATAATCCTGGTTTTTCGGGTTCCCCACAAGGACTGTCTAGAAGAAAACCAGCCATTGTTATGGATTGTACAACACTGATGTAACCTGGCAGCCAAGGAGAGTGGACAGGAATGCACAGACATGAACAATAATGACTTCACTATACTAGTAGTGGGAGCAGTAGATGCCATTGAGTGAGCATGTGTACTGTGTGGCCATAACATTTAAAATGACTGAATAGAGCAATGAATCTGAATCAAATTTTGGGTTAATTTTGAATGTTCCTACATGGAAACTACTGCGATGATTCGTAAGGCCACAGCTATGGACAAATGGTGATTGGCAACTTCATCATAACAATGTGCCTGCTCATGCATCATATCTCCTGTAGAATTTTTTTGTGAAACATCAAATCAACCAGGTGACTCAGCCCCTCCACAGTCCAGATTGGACACCCTGAGACTTCTAGGTTTTCCCAAAACTAAAATCGTCTTTGAAAGGGAAGAGATTTCAGACCATGGATAAATTTCAGGAAAATATGAGGAGGCAGCTGATGGTGATTGGGAGAACTGTTTGAGGTCCCAAGGTGCCAACTTTGAAGGTGGCTGAGGCATCATTGTCCTATGTACAATGCTTTTTGTACATTGTATCTTCTTCAGTAAATGTCTCTATTTTTTATATATGTGGCTGGATACCTTCTGGACAGATTACACACACACACACCTATTTATTTAAATAGATTTTATTTTTATAGGAGTTTTGGGTTCACGGCAAAATTAATAAGAAGATACAGAGGTCAATAATGGGGGAGGCTATGCATGTGTGGGACCAGGGGGTATTGGAAAATCTCTGTACCTTATATTTCTTGATATTCATCCCTTGTCTTTTACAGATGTTCCCTGACTTACAATGATTTGACAAGAATTTATTTGACTTTACAACAGTGTGAAAGTGATACCCATAAAACCATTCTTCTTTTCTCTTTCATTACAGTATTCAATAAATGCATGAGATATTCAATACTTTAATATAAAAGAGCCTTTGTGTTAGGTGATTTTGTCCAATTGTAGGCAATTGTAAGTGTTGAGTATGTTCAAGTTAGGTTAGACCAGTGATTTGAATTCACAACACACACACTAATTACTCAAATTTTGCAGCCCACTAAAATATATGTTTTGCTTATTTGATAAAAAAATAGGCATAATTTTGATTCATTCACACCGAACAGCTATCATTGTGTTGGCTATTGCCATTTTTTAACTTGACAATCCAGGTATTGCATGTTTTAAAAATTCATGTAGCATACTGATTGAAAATCACTGGGCTAGGCTAAGCAATGATGTTT
The DNA here is from genome assembly GCF_004126475.2 of Phyllostomus discolor. Taxonomy (NCBI): domain Eukaryota; kingdom Metazoa; phylum Chordata; class Mammalia; order Chiroptera; family Phyllostomidae; genus Phyllostomus; species Phyllostomus discolor. Next base: position 58,145,676 of record NC_040910.2, on the reverse strand, counting down.
GGTAGGTTAGTTGTATTAAATGCATTTTTGATTTATGAGATTTTCAACTTATGATGGGTTTATTGGGATGTAACCTCATCATAAGTAGAGGAACATCTGTAATGCTAATAATTTCTCTTTGTTCATTGTTACTTGCATTTTGATATGTTTAAAGTGTATTCATAATTGCTCAATGGAGAATTTTTATGATGGCTGCTTTAAAATCTTTGTCCAATAATTCTGTTGATTGCGTTTTCTTATTGCAGTTGAGATTTTTTTAGTTCTCAATGTGACAAATAGTTGTGGACTATATCATATGCATTTTGAGTATAATTTCATGATGCTGTGGTTTCCACTTAAGTCTATTTTAGCAGGCAGTCAACCTGTTAAGTTCAGAATGCATATCCTGGCTCACTATAGTGGACTGTGGTTCCAATGGCAGTTTTGTTTATAAAGTTCTGCAGGGGGCTGTTGCTAAGCATTCTATAGTGCACAGTACGCATTCGAGAGCAAAAACTTTTCCAGCCCCAAATGTCAGTAAAGCTGAGGTTGAGATATCTTGGCCTGCAGGCTTGACTGGGGCCACCTTGCTGCAGGGGAAGGGCTTGCCTTCCGCCACCTCTTCAGTGCCTTTCAGAGGACAGAGGGATGCAGCTTTCCTCATGTTTGCCTCAAGAACAGAACAGGTTTCTTTTGGGTTGGGCCACCCTTTCCTGGACTTTGGCTTTTCTTATGGCCAGTGTGTGTGTGGGGGGGGGGGAGCAGGGTTGAGTCTGTTGGCATTTCCAGGTTGCAGGCTTCTATAATCCTGAGTTGGAGCCACAGGCAGAAGAACTCCCCACTGGGATCTTCTTCTGGTCCAGAGGTCCCAGAGCTAGTCTACCTTCTTTTGTTCACCTTTCAGAATCTTTCAGTAGGTGACTTGTGGTGGTGTGATTGGTGGCAGTAGTAAGATGGAATGTATTCATGGTTCTTGTCTTAAATCTTAAAAAACTGGAAGTACTTTGTAGCTTTAAATTTTTTCTTTTCCCAGCTGAGTTTGTTTCTCAGAAATTTCCATTTTTCCTTTTGATTGAGTTGGTATTTATTTTTCATGTTAGAGGACATTCTTCTAGAGGCCCTTCTTGAGATCTGACATTCCTTTGTCTTCTGTTGGAAATCACAACTGTTAGAATAAAAAGGGATTGGAAGCTCTGGGCTGTGGGCATTGCTTATTTACTTGGAGCTCCCTGGTGAGAGAAGTGGGTGAGTCATTGGAGCTGCTGATGTCAGTATCTCTGTGACACCTCTCTTGGGCGTGTCAGCATCACAGATGATCAAAAGACCTTTCCTGCACATCTGGGGTCTCACTGCAGTGCTCTAGCAGCTTAGGTGGAAGGTGTCTATGCCTAAACATTTTGCGTTAAGTATGTTCACCATCTCCTAACCATCCAATGTTGGCACCCAGGCCTTAAACTGTGTCTGGGACTCCCCATGAGGGATCACTTGTTTCACTTTTTGCAGAAAATGAAATTCCAGATTTCTGCAATAGGAAGGTACACTAGTCCAGAAGTATGGTGTAGGGAGAAGACTTAGGGCTATGGTAATTGTGATCAAATAGTTCCTGCCCCAAAGACTCCTAGGGTTAGCATTCCTTCCCATTGTCAGATCTAGACATACTGGTTCTTTCTGAGAAGTCTATGTTATAGATCCTGAGGTTTTCAGCTTTCTTTATAGCTCACTCAATTCTGTTAGGTCAATTACTATTTCTAGATATGCCATCCAGCCATCAAAACCTTTTCTGTTAAGGTGTAACTTACACACAGTAAAATTAATCTAATTATACAAGTTTTGACAGCTATACCACCACCAGCACAGTCAAGCAATAGAAGAGTATCACTGTCCCCAGTCCCCTGTGCCCTCTTATAGTCAAACTCTCCTACCCCCAGCCCCTTGAAATAATGAATCTAGTTTTCCATCCACGTAGTTTTGCCTTTTCTAGAACATCATATATATCATCTTTAGAGTCTGGTTGCCTCTACTTAGCATAACACATTTGAGATTCATCCATACGATGGCCAGCAAAACCAACTTGGCCTCAGATGTTATTTTCCAAAGGGTTTTTAACTATGAATTTGACTTCTGTAATACATACAGGACTGCCCAGGTAATTGGTTTCTTCTTTACTGAGTTTCAGTACTTTGTGTCTTTCAAGAATATTATCCTTTTCACTTGAGTTGTTGAATTTATGGGCATAAAGTTATTAGTAAATATTACCTTTTTGTCCTTTATATGCCTGTAGTAATGACCCTCCTTCATTTCTGATATTGGTGGCTTCTGATTATTGCTTTATATACATGTATGAAGGCTATTGTTTCTTTGTTTTTGTATACTGCTTTACTGGATTTTCTTTCAATTTGTGATAAGATTGATTCTTTCACATTGATTGTCTTTTCGCTATTGAGTTGTAAGATGTTTATATTTTTTTATTTTTTTAAATATATTTCATTGATTATGCTATTACAGTTTTCCCATTTTCCCCCCTTCACTCCCCTCCAACCTGCACACTCCCTCCCACCCACAGTCCCCCCCTTTAGTTCATGTCCATGTGTCATACATATAAGTTCTTTGACTTCTCCATTTCACATACTATTCTTACCCTCCCCCTGTCCGTTTTCCACCTTCCATCTATGCTACTTATTCTCTGTATCTTTTCCCCCTCTCTCCTCCTCCTACTCCCCTGTTGATAACCCTCCACGTGATCTCCATTTCTGTGGTTCTGTTCCTGTTCTAGTTGTTTGCTTAGTTTGTTTTTGTTTTTGTTTTGGTGTGGTTGTTAATAATTGTGAGTTTGCTGTCATTTTACTGTATGTGTTTTTTTTTATCTTCTTTTTCTTAGATAAGTCCCTTTAACATTTCATATAATAGGGGCTTGGTGGTGAGGAACTCCTTTAACTTGACCTTATCTGGGAAGCACTTTATCTGCCCTTCCATTCTAAATGAAAGCTTTACTGGATAGAGCAATCTGGGATGTAGGTCCTTGCCTTTCATGACTTGGAATTCTTCTTTCTAACCCCTCCTTGCCTGTAAGGTCTCTTTTGAGAAATCAGCTGACAGTCTGATGGGCACTACTTTGTAGGTTGCTTTCTCCTTATCTCTTGCTGCTTCTAGGATTCTCTCCTTCATTTTTACCTTGGCTAATGTAATTATGATATTCCTTGGTGTGTTTCTCCTTGGGTCCAACTTCTTTGAGACTCTCTGAGCTCCCTGGACTTCCTGGAAGTCTATTTCCTTTGCCAGATTGGGGAAGTTCTCCTTTATTGTTTGTTCAAATAACTTTCTCACTTGTTGCTCTTCCTCTTCTACTTCTGGTACCCCTATAATTCGGATGTTGGAACATTTAAAGATGTCCTGGAGGTTCCTAAGCCTCTCCTCATTTTTTTGAATTCTTATTTCTCCATTCTTTTCTATTTGGTTGTTTCTTTCTTTTTTCTGGTCTACACCATTGTTTTGAGTCCCAGTTTCCTTCCCATCACTGTTGGTTCCCTGTTCAGTTTCCTTAATTTCACTTAGCATAGCCTTCATTTTTTCATCTAATTTGCAACCAAATCCAACCAATTCTATGAGCATCCTGATCACCAGTGCTTTGAACTGTGCATCTGATAGGTTGGCTATCTCTTAGTCACTTAGTTGTATTTGCCGTGGAGCTTTGACTTGTTCTTTTGTTTGGGCCATTTTTTTTGTATTGACATGCCTGTTATGTATGAAGGGTGGAGTCTTAGGTGTTCACCAGGGCGGGGAAACCCAGTTGCTGGGTTGTGATGCTGTATGCGGGGCAGGGGTCCGAGAAGGAACAATGGTGCTTGCTCTGCTCTCTGTCAGATTTCAGTACCTTCCACCACTTCCCCCAAGCAAACTGGGCCCTTCTGGTGCTGATTGCCATTTGGGTGGGCTTGTGTATATTCTAGGACCCTGTGGGTCTCTCCAACGAACTCTCCTGTGAGGCTGGGAGTGTCTCCGGGCACCTCAACCACCACAGTTGTTTTCAATTGGTGTATGAGGCTTTATTTCCCCATTCTGGGACCCTGGGTTGCGCAGTCTGCCTTGCTGCCCAGTTTCTCCTGGTTTATCTGCACGTGAATGTGGGACCACCTGGTCTACAAGCCACCTTGCACACCAAGCCCCTCCACAGTCCGCTGCCTCACTGGGTCTGCTTGCTGCTGCCTGCAAGCCTGGGGTGGGCCAGCCACCACTTTTTTTTTTTTCCTGCAACCCATCTCTGGCCAGCTGCCCAACTCTGCCCCTCCTACCAGTCAGGATGAATTGTATCTACTTTATCTCCTTGGTTGTCAGACTTCCATACAGTTCAGTTTTCTGTCAGTAATGGTTGTTATTTTGTTTCTAAATGTTTCTTGTCCTCATTTTGGTTGTGCAAGGAATCACAGTGTGTCTACCTATGCCTCCATCTTGGCTGGAAGTCCTGTTTATAAATTTTTGACTCAACTCTCATCAGATGTATGATGTACAAATGTCTTTTCATAGTAGTGTGCTGTCTTTTCACCTTCCTGAGTGTGTTCTATAACACACAAAAGTTTTAATTTTAAAGATGCCCAATTTATCTATTTTCTTTTGCCATTGATACTTTGGGTTTTATATCTAAGACACCATTGCTTAACCCAAGATTGTGAAGATTTACTCCTATGTTTTCTTCTAAGTGTTTTTTATAAATTTAGCTTTTACATTTAGGGTTATGATCAATTTCTAGTTAAATTTTCTGTGTGATTTGAGTTAGGGATCCAATTTCTTTCTTTTGTTTGTGGATACCTGTTTATCCCTGTACCATTTTTTGAAAAGACTAATCTTTTCCCTTTGATTGTCTTGGAATCTTTGACAAAAAACAATTGGCCATCAATGTAAGAGTTCATTTCTGGACTCTTAATTCTGTTCTGTTGATGTATGTTTCTATTCTTATGCCAGTTTCACACTACCTTTTTAAATATATATATATTTATTTATTTACTTTTAAAGAGAGAGGAAGGGAGGGAAACAGAAAGGGAGAGAAACATCAATGTGTGGTTGCCTCTCCCATGCCCCCTACTGGGGACCTGGCCTGCAACCCAGGCATATGTCCTGATTGGGAATCTAACCAGCGACCCTTTGGTTCACAGGCCAGTGCTCAGTCCACTGAACCACAACAGCCAGATGGCCACACTGTCTTAATTACTGTAGTTTTGTAGTAACCATGTAATCATGAAATGTTAATCTTTTTCCAACCTCTTTTTTATTCCGAGATTGTTTTGGCTATTTTGAGTCCTTTTTCATATGATTCTTTGGGTGAGCTTGTTAATTTCTAGAGGAAGTCCAACTGGAATTTTGATAAGGTTGCAATGAATCTGCAGATTAACTTGGAGTGTATTACCATGTGTATGGGTTGGATTGTGTCCCCTGAACAGATATGTTGAAGTCCTAATCCTAGTACCTCACAATGTGACTTTATTTGCAAAAAGGGTCATCGTAGATATAATTAGATTTAAGGTGAAGGCAAACTGGAATAAGGTGGGCACCTCAGCCAATATAACTGGTGTCTTCATAAGAAGAGGAGAGAGAGGGATACAGGGAGAAGTAGGCTTTGTGAAGACACAGAGGCACAGAGATTCACAATGTGAAGATGGAGATAGAAATTGGAGCAGTGCATTTACAAGTAGAGGAATTCCAAGGATTGCCAGCAATCACCAGAAACTAGGAAAGAGAAGTGTAGTAGACACTCCTTCAGAGCCCTCAGGAAGACCCACCCTACAGATGGCTGGATTTTGGACTTCTGGCCTCCTGGACTGTGAGATAATCACTTTGTGGTGTTTTAAGCTACTGCATATGTGGGAATTTGTTACAGTATCCCAAGGAAACTATTATAAATTTTGGTAGAGGAATAGAGTCTAACAAGCTCAAAATGTATGGAGAAGGCAGTAGCCTGGAAATTCTGGCAATAGTTGAAGTTACAGTCTTGTATCTGAAATCTGTAGGACAGGTCAGCCTGCCTGAAACTGGGCAGTGTTTCTGTTTTGGTTTTGAGTGAGGCCTCTTTCTCTCTAGGAAACCTCAGTTTTTGCTCCTGAGGCCTTTAGTGGACTGGATGATGCCCACTCACATATTGAGGGGAATCTCCTTCACTTAGAGTGACTGAATATAATTGTTGATTACTTCCACCAAAGACCCCTCAACAATATTGAAACAACACCTGAACAAACAATGGGCACCGTGGCCCCGTCAAGTTGAAATACAAAGTTAACCATGACATTCCTCCCTTTCCAAGATCTCCCAATCCAGACTTAATCTCCAGATAAAGGCAATAACCATGTCTCCCTTCTGTGTAACATAACACAGACACCCTGAACAACTGAAAAGCACTAGCCCTTTCCCCAAGAGAGGATGCAGAGCCCTCAGGTAAGGAGGCATGCTTTTCTCCTTAACATCCTGTAACACATATACACATACATGCTTGTGTGTGCACACACACATACACATGCACACAAACACATTCATAACAAAGGGAAAAAAATACTCATAACTATTATAGTCCTGGTTTCTTCAAATGGTCCTGGCAGGGACTTACAGCTTTCCTCTTCCACTACTCATTACATAGTCCCTTTGCCTTCAGCAAGCACCTTAGCTGAGCATCGTTTTTACTTTCTGGGGGACTCAAACCTTCTCCCCTGAAGGATCTGGGCCATCAGCAGTCCCGCCTAAGTCAGGGTGTTGCAGTTTTTTTATTTTACTTGTGGGGTATGGTGACACCAGAGACACTGTAAGGGACCTCCAGTGGTTTTCACCTCCACTTTGGTTATCTGGTAATCAGGATCAATCACCCAGCTAGCACAACTTCTCCTTTTTGCCTGTTGATTCAGAGACATGAGGCAGTGAAACAAGCTGGGCAACAGCCTTAACTTGCCATTCAATGGCCTTGTTGTTGTGCTTCCTTTTGACAGCATCCCTTCCTGTGAGCTAAGACCCCTAGACCAGGGTCAGGACAGTAATACATAATGTTAACAGTATTAAATCAGGTCCAGGGACATGAATGTATTTTTATTTATTTAGATTTTTGTTTCTATATGTCTATATATTTTAGTTTCTAAAATCTATGTATAGAAACATATATAGATTTTGAATATCACGATTTCTTAGAAATCTTGCGTTTCTTTGTCAAATTTATTCCTAAAGATTTTACCCTTTTTGATGCTGTTGTAAATGCAGTGATTTCCTAACTCTATTCTGGATTACTGTTGCAGTGTGCAGAAATGCATCTGAGTTCTGTGTATTGATATCAGGTCCTATGACTATTATTAGTTACAACATTCTTCAGTGGATTCCTTAGGATTTTTGTACATGCAAGATCATCTTGTCGGCAAATATGGGTCATTTTACTTCTTCCTTTCCAATCTTGATGAGAAGTTTAATTTTCTTTCATTTCTTTTTCTCAGGTAATTTCAAACAGAAGTAGCAAGAACAGGCATCCTTATCTTGTTCCTGATCTTTGGGGGAGAACTTCCAGGATTTTATCTTAACTACAATGAGAGCTGTGGGTTTTTCCTAGATGCTTTTTATCAGGTTGATGGAATTTCCTTATATTCCCAATTAATTGAAGTTTTTCTTTTAAATCATGAAGGGGTGCTGGATTTTGTCAAATGCTTTTTCTGCATCTATGAAATAATCATGTAGATTTTCGGCCTTTATCCTATCCATACAGTTAGTTACATTGGTTAATTTTTAGAGGTTCGCCCAACCTTGCATCCTTGGGACAAATCCCCTACTTGGTCATGGTGTATGTTAATATGTTACTGGATTCACTCTGATAGCATTTTGTTGAGGACTTTTATGCCTGTATCATAAGAAATAATGGTCCATAGTTTTCTTGTGATTTTTTTTTCTTGACTTTGGTGTCAGGGAAATACTAGCTTCAAACAATAAATTGAGAAGCATTCCCTCTTGTTCTGTTTTTTAAAAGAGTTTGTGAAATGGTGGTGTTAATTTTTCTTTAAGTGTCTGGTATAATTTACCACCAAAGTGATCTAGGCCTGGACATTTATTAATGGGAATGTTCTCAATTACTAATTCAATGTCTTTACTTGTTCTGGGTCTACTCATATTCTGTATTTCTTCTTTTTTTTTTTTTAAAGATTTTATTTATTTATTTTAAGAGAGGGAAGGGAGGGAGGAGGGAAGGAGAGGGGGAGAGAGTGAGAGCGAAAGAGAGACAGAGACAGAGACAGAGACATCAATGTGCGGTTGCTGGGGGTCATGGCCTGCAACCCAGGAATGTACCCTGGCTGGGAATCGAACCTGGGACACTTTGGTTCCCAGTCCGCACTCAATCCACTGAGCTACGCCAGCCAGGGCTGTATTTCTTCTTGAGTCAATTTTAAGATTGGCCAGTTCATCTAAGTTATCTCATCTGTTGGTGTAGCTATTCTTAATTTCCCTTCTCACCCTTTAATTAATTAATTAATTAATTAATTTCTAGAGAGAGGAGAAGGGAGGGAGAAATAGAGGGGGAGAAAGATTGATGTGCAAGCAAAACATTGATCTGTTGCCTCTTGTGCACTCGCAACTGGGGACCTGGCTGACAACCCAGGCATGTGCCTTGACCTGGAATCAACTGGGAGACCTTCAGTTTGCGGGACAACACCCAACCCACTGAGCCACACCATTTAGGGCTCCCTTCTCATCCTTTTAATTGTTAGGGTCAGTAGTGGTGATTCTACTTTCATTCCTGCATTTAGTAGTTTCAGTGTTTTCTCTTTGTTTCTCTTGGTCAGTCCAGTTAAATCACATTAATTCTTTAGGATTGAACAATATATTTAAATATCAGCGAGAGGCACTTCAAAACCATTATTTCCCAGTTCTTCAGGTTATTTTCTCCTGTCCGATATTGGGCTAATAATTTAAGTGCTGGGTGATTTGGAAGTGTACTTGCTTCATGAGGAATGAATCTGGGACTTTCCCTTAGGAGATATGATGATTTGGGGGGTGAAATGCATATATTCATCATAAATATTATGCATCCATAAATTACTGTTTTAAGTGTTTTGATGAGAAATGCATTGTGCATTTAATGCAATGTCTTCCTTACCCTTCTTTCTGAAGTGATGCAGCTTTGGTTGCTATTCCTTCTTTCACCCTTCCTATAGGAGAGAAAACATACCCCTGGATCCTCTTGGGTGGAGAGGGAAGCCAGTGCTACCATTCTGACACACCATGGCACCTATAGAGCCCCCTTCTTCTTGCAAGTTGCCCTGCTCTGTTCTCATGGGGCTCTCGAAACTCCACTCCTGTGTCCCTCCAGAGGACCATGGGGTTCTGTTGGTACAGGTCAAATGTAAAATTCCTAGGCTCTTTCATGTCATAACCCATTCAGGTCTCCATCAGTAACTCAGAGGCAGCTCTCCTGACCAGTAAGCCCATTCTTGCTTGCAGGCCACCCCCAAACACCCTGCATCCCAGCATGCAGCTTGGGACCACTGCCCTTGGAGGCTTGCTGCACCCACATCATGTTTTCAGGGACTCAACACCCTGACCTCACCTGCTGAGCCCTCCCCATACCCCCAGCCTGCAGCACCCATGCCTGTGGATGGTCCGCAGACAGTCTGTGCAATTGGAAGAAGATAAAGGGGATTTGGAGAAGAAGCTGCCCTGTTTGAAGAGGCAAGGGGATGAAGATCTTGAAGAGGGTGGGTAAGCCTCTCACAGTCCCCAGGGCGGAGCTTGCACCCTTTTGGGGTTAGATGCGGGAGGTGGACTGGACAACTCCTGCAGAGTGATACTGACCTGTCCACACAGCTGGCGACATAGATGAAACATATGGATATAGCCTGTTTCCTTTATCCCCAAGCAGTTTGGTCCAGATAATCATTCTAACTGATGGCCATTTTTCCCCTAAGTATAACACCCTGGGAAGAAGGAAAGAGTTTGCTTTGAGTTAGGGAAAAAGTGGGTTTGTCTGTCTCCTGTACCCACAACCCAGTCCCCAGGATTTCATGGCCAAGTGACTGTGTGCTGAACTGGGAAGCAGCCAAATGCTGGATCTGGCTCACCCATGCAGGTGTTGAGACAGGCCTCAGCCCTGCCCCCCACTGCTCCCAGGGCTTCCAGAGCCCACGAGTGGTGTCCCCACATACAGAGCTGGAGCACTGCAGGACACAGGAGGCCTGGTGAAGACGGCACCTATGCTGCCATTCCCTCTTCCTTTGGGCCACTGTGTTTAGCAAAGCATGTAGCCCTGGGCTCTTCTCACTAGTGCTGGGGCCTCAGGACTCTGGGCACCCCTGGCTAGGGTGGGGAACTTAATTTTCTGCCTGCCAGTCCATGACTTGGGTAAGTCCCTGCGGGTGCTTTCCTATCTATCACTCAGACCAGGTGTGAGTGGTGATCCCAGAACCCATCATCCCGTACTTAGACTCTAATGCAAGCTCCTGTTTGGTGTCAGCATGCCCTCATAAGCTAAAACATTTGAAAAATGTTAGCTTTCATCTCTCATTTCTGCCATGAGCACCCATGCTTCATGGAGGCTCTCACTTTACAAGAAACCTTTGTTCTATTGTCTTGGCACACAACAGGTCATCTTGGACTTTCTTAGATGAAGACCAAACATAAAGGATCACCAAGGTGCACATGCATTTCAGTCTCTGGAGAAACTCTGAAGTTATGCCTGTTGCAAAGGCCAGGGTGGGGGAACTGGAGGAACGTTCCTATTATTTCTTCAAGCCACAGTGAAAACCATGACCTGTGAGCAATAAAGCAAAAACATGTCCTTGACAGGGAATGGATGGAGAGCCTGCTAGGGTGAGTGTGGACCAAGGTTTCACCATGCACCTGTGACTTGTGATGAAGACCCAGGTGAAATTCTCACTTCTCAAACATGAGCACATTAGTGAGCCTAGGGAACAGCAAAACTGAAGTAGATTATTGCCCAGGCAGAGCAGGGGAGTTGCTGCAGACAATGTCAAACAGATGATGTGAGCCAGAACCCCTTCCTAGTCCCAAAGTCAAAGCAATGTCCTGAGCTCAACCCAGGTCAGAGAGAACTGGGTAATACACTTGTGATTATTTGGGTGCAGCCTCCATTGTTTTTGTTTTGGATACTCTTGTTAAGAAAGTGTCTTTCTTTTTCCACTTTACTAACAGTTTTAAATCATATATTAATGATGGTCATTATTAAAAACCTTTGTACTATACTGAAATGAAATTGTTTCTCTTTTATTAATGTGAATTATATATATTGCTTATATTTTATGATTCCATCATTGCCTCCCTGCAATGAAGAAACTAAAAAGAATAAAAGGAAAGGGGTGAAAGAGATGAAGTAAGTGTGTTCTGTGTAGAGGACCTTTTTTAGTTTAAAATCCAGAAGAATCTAATGACAAATTATTAGAAGAATAGAAGAGTTTAATAAGTTGTCTGGAGATGAGGCAGGATATAAACATTCATATGCATAGACATGAGCAACAAACACAAACTGATATGACAGCATTTACCACACAAAAATGCCTAATGCAGCATGAGAAAAATTACAAAACTGTATTGAGGTGTTGAAGACAAACAAATGGAGACATGTCCAGTGTTTTGGATATGAAGGTTTAATGTCCTAAATATAACTATGTTCAAACCAATTTATAGATTCTTTGCAGTTCCAATAAAAATCCTTGCATGATTTTTTGGTATAAATCAATCTTTCTGTGAGACTGTTACAAGCCTTAGAGTCACTCTGCATCTCAATTTTCATTGTTTAGATCAGCCCTTAACATGTGTTGCTAAGGTAGCTTTGTTTTTTTAGCTATGATCAGAGAGCACTATTTTAATTTTTTAAATATTTACATAGTTTTTAAATGTACACTAAAAAGTTGTATTAAGTTACAATTGTTGACCATCTTCACTGAGCGTCGCTGTGGTTTCCCGCTTCAACAATGCTTGGATGAACTGGTGCTCAGCCCTCATCCCAGCCAGTCCCCCAGATGCAGCCCTCTGCCACCTCCTCACAGCCCAAGATGCCCCCCACACACACTGCTCCAGTGCCATGCAGCCAATGCAGCCACAGTGATGACCGTGTCCCCCTTGCAGATGCACCAGAACTGCCACCAGGACTCAGAAGCCACCATCAACCGCCTGATCCACCTGGAGCTCCTGCTTCCTATATCTACCTGTCCGTGTCTTTCTCCTTTGACTGTGATGATGTTGCTTTGAAAAACTTGGCCAAATATTTTCTTCACTAGTCTCATAAGGAGAGGGAACATGCTGAGAAAGTGGATGAAGCTGCAGAACAAATGAGGTGGCCGAATCTTCCTTCAGGATAGCAAGAAACCAGGCTGTAATGACTGGGAGAATGGGCTGAATGCAATGGAGTTTGCATCACACCTGGAAAAAAGTGTGAATCAATCACCACTGGACTTACACAAATAGACCACTGACAAAAATGACCCTCATTTGTATGACTTCACTGAGATGCAGCACCTGGATGAGCAGGTGAAATCCATCAAGGACTGAATGCCCACGTAACCAACTTGTGCAGGTCGGGGGCCTCTGAAACTGGCTATGACAGAGCATCTCTCTTGACACCTGGGAGATAGTGAAGAGAGCTCAGCCTCAGGCTGGCTTCCCACAGCCACGGGGCCTGGGGGACTTCCTTCATCACTAAAGCAGTGCATGAGTGTTGGAGTTACCTTTACCTTTTCTATAAGTTGCACCAAATCATCCACTTATGTCTTTCAGTTGTACCATTCTTAAAATAAATTTGCTACCCTCCCAAAAGTTATAATTCTTGTGGCTAGGGAGGTACAAGGAGAATACAGCAGACAAATTTTCCCTTCAAGATACACAGTTGTGTTATGATGCTGTAGTAGGTAAAGCACAGTGGTACACAGGCAGGGATGAAGTGGGCTGGTAATAGGTAAGTGATGATGGAACAGAGCCCAGCGCTAGAGCTGACACATTTGCAACTTTAATCCATGCCTGAGGAGGGGGCCTCTTCAACATGTGGTCCCTGGAAAGGTGGCTTCCAGTGGAGAAAAATGAAAGAACCCCACCCCACACTATACAAAAATAAATGTAAATGACAAAGACAACACTAAAACTTTCAGTTTAAATTATGAGTAGGTTTTCAGCAATTCCAAACATTGCAATAAGGGCATCCTGATGAAGACAACTAAAAATTCATGAAAGCCATTTCCCCAGAAGCAGGAAATGTCTAAAACATGGTGACGAAGCCCTAGACCTAAGGGAGCAAGGAGATCCAGAGGTGAGTCAGGCACACAAGGCTTTTCTGCCCTTTCAGAAATGCAGCTTCATTGACTTTGTGTCACTTTGGTACTTTTCTGGGATTAGGGAAATAAAGGCAGGAGCCAGGACCCTCTGTGGGTGTGGCCACAACAAAGCACACCTGCTTGGGTTTGAAACCAGATGCGATCCAAGCAAGTGTGTGATCCAAGGGGTACCCCTTGGATACCCCTTGTATCCAAGGGGTGAGCCAGCAGGGAGGTAGCCCACTTAGGGACTACAGCCCAGCCCTGAGTCACACATGTGGCTTGGAAAACCTCAGCTCAGACTTGTGTAATGTAACTCCACATCAGTAGTGTGCCCTGTGCCTTGAAGAAAGAAACAAAAATCCTCTTAGGATAATGGTAATGTCACCCTTAGCCTTAAAGTATTTCTAAAAATAACATATAAATACTGTTCCAGCAATAAACAAAGACAACCAGAAATGCAACATAATACACTATGACTGAGAACCAGCAGAAAACAGACCTGAACCAATTCAGACACTTGAATTAACAGCCAAAAACCTTGAAACAAATGTGCTTGTGATGTTCAAGGGGATGAAATGAGGCTGGTAAATTTCTGCAACCACTGGGGAGTAAATATTTGACAAAGGAGGAGATTTGGAAAAGAACCAAATAGAACTTTCAGAAATGAAAAATAACAAATTAGAGCTCACTGAATGACTTTAACAACAGTTTTAGACACAGATGAGGGGAGCTGTCCATGGCTGAGAAGAGGAGTCAAAAGAAACTACCTGGAATAAGAAGGGAAAAAAGTAAAATTCATAAAAAAACATGATTTGACTCTAGTGCTATATGTGACTATTCCTAGAAGAAGACATGCTATTTTTGTTTTGATTTTGTTTTAAATAAAATAATAAGACAAACTTCTACTTCTGTCTAAGATGAAGTAACAGGGACTAGATTTATCTTCCATCTGAAACAACCAAAACCACAAAAAAAAAAAAACAAACAAACCCTGGCCCAGTGCCTCAGTTGGTTGGAGCATTGTCCTGCACACCAAATAAAGGTTGTAGGTTTAATACCTGGTTGGGGCATATATAGGAGGTAACCGATTGATCTCTCTCTCTCTCTCCCTCTCTCTCTCCCCCCCTTGCCACCCTCCTTCACTCTCTCTCTGAAATCAATAAACATATCCTCAGTTGAGGATTTTAAAAAATACAAAAAGAATAAATACAGGAGACTGATTTTCAAGACCTGAGCATCAGATAGTGAATGATGTAATCCCTGAGAAACAGAAAATAAATGGAATTAGCTTTTTGACTGTTTCAGTTTCCAGACCACATCAAAGGAACCCAGCTGGAGCCTAGAGGAGCGAGCACCTGAGCGGTGGTTCCAGGTCTTAGGGCAGAGAGAGAGCCCTATCCCTGTGGGTGCTCAGCTGAATCTGGTCAGCATGCACATGTGAGAAAACTGCCCAAAGCTGGGTAAAGAATCTCCCAAAATAATGAGAAGGAACAGTGCTCTGCTCGTGCTGAGCTGGGAACAGTGCCTGTCTCCCCAGCCACGAAAAGCTCCCAGCACAGGGTGAGTGCTCATGAAGTTGTCACCTCAGCAGCAAGGAATAATTAACATTAGGCTGAGCACTATACCAGACCCACTTGACAAATCATAAAAGCAAGACCTGAAATATCTATTTGTATTCAAGTAACTTAAGTGTATTCCAGATCAAAAGATGTGGAGGAATACAAAATACCCAACACCCACAAGGTCAAAGTCACAACGTCTGGCAGCTGCTCAAAGGATACTTGGCATGCAAAGAAGCAAGAAAACACAACCCATAATAGGGAGAATTTTTTTTTAGCAGGAAAAAACAAATGTTGGTGAGAATGTGGAGAAACTGGAACCTTCATGCACTATTGGTGGGAATGTGAAATGGTGAGGCCACTGTGGAAAATAGTAAAGCAGCTCCTCAAAAATTAAACATGGAACCAACATATGATCCAGCAATTCTATTTCTGAGTATATACCCAAGAGGTTTGAAAACAGGAAATTGAAGAGCTATTTGTGCAGCCATGTTGAGAGAAGCATTATTCACAATAGCTAAAATGTGGAAATAACCCAAGAGCCTACTGATGAATGAATGGATAAACAAAATGTAGTCCATCCATATAATGGAATATTTTTCAGTCTTCAAAAGGAAGGAAATTCTGACATAGGCCACAACATGGATAAAACTTGAGGACATTGTGCTGTGGGAAATTAGCCTATGACAAAAAAACAAGTGTATGTTTCCAGATACATGAAATCCCTAGAGTAGTCAAAATCATAGAGACAAAATATAGTGGTGGTTGCTAGGGGCTGGAGGCAGGCAACAATGGGGAAGTATTATTTAATGGCTATAAAGTCTTTTTAAAGAATCTTTATTGTATTTTTTTACATTACCTTTTAGTACCATTATACCTCCTTTGTCCTGGCTATAGAGTCTTAATTTTGCAAAATTGAAAGAGTTCATGGTGGTGATGGTTACACAATAACGGGAATATAATTGATGACACTGAACAGCACATTTAAAAATGGTTAAGCTGGTAAATTTCATGCTATGTGTATTTTACCACAACAAAATATGGGGGGAACAACAAAGTTCTAGTATATGCTACAACACAAATCAGCTTTAAAAAATTAGCTCAGTGAATAAGCCTGATACAAAAGGATAAATGATGTATTATTCCACTTATCTAAGTGTCCTAGAATAGGCAAATTCATAGATGCAGGAAGTGATATAGAGGTTTCCAGGGGCTGGAGGAAGAGGAATGGAGAGTTGTTTCTTAAAAGTTACAGAGACTGTGGTTGGATTACGGAAAAGTTTTGGAAATAAATAGTGATGATGGTGCACCACATTGTGAATATAATGTAATTAATGTCATTGAATGATACAGTTAAAATTGTTAAATGGAAAATGTTATATTATATATATTTTACCACAGTTTTAAAATTAATAATGTAATCTACCCAAGATCACTGAGTTATACAGTTTAAATGGGTGGGCTGTATGTTATGTGGATTACATTGTAATAAAGCTGTTAAATTTTATTTAATTTTAATTTAATTTTATTGTTGTTCAAGTACAGTTGTCTGCATTTTCCCCCCAAATTTTTTTAATTTAAAAAAACTTGAAAAAAAGTTACTGCTAATATCTGTGGCAAATATAAAAGCAAAAATTCTCAATAAAATACTAGCAAATTGAATTCAGCAGCACATTAAAAGGATCACAGTGAGTGCACCCTGATCAAATGTGAGTTATCCTGAGGAGACAAGGATGGTTTGACACATGGAAGTCAATAAATGTGATGCACCATGTTGATAGAATGAAAGAAAGAATCATAAGATCATCTCAATGGATGCAGAAAAGGCATCTGATAAAATTCAACACCCACTCATGATTTTTAAAAAACTCTTAGTAAATTAAGCAAAGAACATACTTTGAAAAAATAAAAGCCATATATGATAAGCCCACAGCTAACATCAAACTCAGTGGTGAAGGTTGAGATTTTTCTCTAAGACAGTAACAAGACAAAGGTGCCCATTTTCATCACTGTTATTCACACAATACTAGAAGCCCAAGGTAAGAAAATCAGGAAGGAAAAAGAAACAAAAGATATCAGAATTGGAAAGAAAGAAGTAAAATTGTCTCTATTTGCAGATGACCTGATTTCATATATAGAAAATTCTGAAGATTCAATCAAGAAACTTGTAGATCTAATAAATGAATTCAGGAGAGTTACAGGATTCAATATTAACATACAAAAATCATTACTAGTTCTATACACTAACAACTACTTTGAAAAAGAAATAAGTATGTCATATTTACAATAATATCAAAAACAATAGAAAAGAATAAATTAAACAAGGAGGTGAAATATCTCTATGTTGAAAACTACAAGACATTGATGGAATAAACTGAAGAAGGCACAAATAAATGGAAAGGTATTTCGATTTCAATGGATTGGAAGAATTAATATCATTAAAATGTCAACAGTAACAAAAGTTATTTATAGATTCAGTGCAGTTGCTATGAAGATAACAATGGCATTTTTTTACCATATTAGAAAAAAACACTCCTAAAATTTACATGTAACCACAAAAAAACATAAATAGTCAAAGAAATCCTGAGAAAGTAACAAACCAGGAGGCATCACACTTCCTGACTTTAAGCTATACTATAAAGCTATAGTCATCAAAATAATATGGTAATGGCATAAAAGCAGACAAATAGACCAATGGAAAAGAATTGAGATCCCAGAAATACACCCAAGCTTATATAGTCAACTAGTGTTTGACAAGAAGCCAAGAATACTCAATGGAGAAAAGGCAGTCTCTTCAATAAATGATGCTGGTATAACTGAGTATTTACATGTAAAAGATGAAATATTTTGGACTCCTATGCTACATCATTCACAAAAAAAAAAAACTTGAAATGGTTTAAAGATTTAAATGTAAAACCTGAAACTATGAAACTCCTAGAAGAGAACAGAAATAAACCTCCCTGACATGGGTCTTTGTGATGTTTTGGAAGACAGGGATCTGACACCTAAAATGCAAGCAACAAAGTGAAAAATAAACAAGAGTGATATCAAACTAAAAAACTTCTGCACAGCAAAGAAACCATCAACAAAGTGAAAAGACAACCTTCAAGTGAACAAAAATATTTGCAAACCATCTATCTGATAAGGGGTTAATATCCAAAATATACAAAGAATCTTACAACTCAGGAGCAAATAACCCAATTTAAAAATGGGCAAAATGCTCTGGCTGGTGGGGTTCAGTGGACTGAGCACCAGGTTACAAGCTGAAGGGTCACTAGTTTGATTCTCAGGGCACAAGCCCTCGGTTTGGGACCCGGTCCCCAGTGGGGAGTGCATGAGAGGCAACCACACATTAATGTTTCTCTCCCTCCCTGTCATTCCCCCCTTTGCCCCTCTAAAAATAAATAAATGAAAATTTTAAAAAATAATAAAAATAAAAGTAGGCAAAAGACCTGAACAAAATATATGAAAGTCCAACAAGTACATGAAAAGATGCTCAACATTACGGGTCATTAGGGAAATGCAAATTAAAACCACAATGAGATATCATCTCAGGCCTATTGGAATGGACACTGCCAAAAAGACAAGAGACAACACATGCTGGCATACATGTGGAGACAAAGGAACCCTTGTGCACTGTTGGTGGGACTGTAAATTGGTGCAGTACTTATGAAAAACTGTTATGAAGATTCCTCAAAGAGTTAAAATTAGAACTACCCTATGATCCAGCAATTCCACTTCTGGGAATATATCCAAATGAAATAAAAACATTAACTCAGAAAGATATCTGCACCTCCATATGCACTGAAGCATTGTATATGATAACCAAGACACAGGAACAACCAAGTATTCATCAGTAAATGAATAAGTAAAGAAATTTTGAGATATATCCATTCTATATGTACATATGTACAATGGAATACTATTCAGCCATAAAAAATGAGAAACCCTATCATTTGTGACAATAAGGATGGAAGTTAAATACATTATGCTATGTGAAAGTCAGCAGGCAAAAGAAGGTATGATCTGACTCATACATGGAATCCAAAGAAATTCATAGACAGGAGCTCAGACTTGTGGTTACTAGGGTGACGGGTGAGGGGAGGGGAAATTAGAGGAAGGTGGTTGAAAGGTACAAAGCTCCAGTTATAAGATAACTATGTATTAAGGAGGTAATGTACAATATGGCTGTAGCTAACACTGCTGTGTGACAGGTAGGAAAGTTGTTATGAGAGTATATACTAAGAATTCTCATCACAAGGAGAGCATGCGATTCTTCTTTGTTTTCTTCTTACTCTTCTTTCCATTGTATCAATATGAGATGATGGGCATTAGCTGATTATCTATAATTGTGGTCATCATTTCACAACATGTAAATCAAGCCATTGTGCTGTATGCCTTAAACATGCTTGGCGATGTATGTCAATTATTTCTCAATGAAAGTGAAAAAAAATACAATTTATCTCTTTAAAATTTTTAAATATATTTTGTGATTATGCTACTAAAGTTGTCCCACTACCCCACCTTCATTCCCCTCCAACTGCACACCCTCTCCCACCAACATTCCCCCTCTTTAGTTCATGTCCACGTGTCATAAATTTTCTAGCTTCTACATTTACCATACTATTCTTGCCCTCCCCCTGTCTATTTTCTACTTACCATCTATGCTACTTATTTTCTGTACCTTTTCCCCCTCTCTCCTCCTCCCACTCCCCTGTTGCTAACCCTCCATGTGATCTCCATTTCTGTAGTTCTGTTCCTGTTTAGTTGTTTGCTTAGTTTGTTTTTGTTTTTGTTTTGGTGTGGTTGTTAATGATTGTGAGTTTGCTGTCACTTTACTGTACATGTTTTTTATCTTCTTTTTCTTAGATAAGCCCCTTTAACATTTCATATAATAAGGTCTTGGTGATGATGAACTCCTTTAACTTGACCTTATCTGAGAAGCACTTTGTCTGTCCTTCCATTCTAACTGATAGCTTTGCTGGATAGAGCAATCTGGGATGTAGGTCCTTGCCTTTCATGACTTGGAATACTTCTTTCTAGCCCCTTCTTGCCTGTAAGGTCTCTTTTGAGAAATCAGCTGACAGTCTGATGGGAACTTCTTTGTAGGTTACTGTCTCCTTATCTTTTGGTGCTTCTAGGATTCTCTCCTTCATTTTTACCTTGGCTAATGTAATTATGATGTACCTTGGTGTGTTCCTTCTTGGGTCCAACATTTTTGGGACTCTCTGAGCTTCCTGGACTTCCTGGAAGTCTATTTCCTTTGCCAGATTGGGGAAGTTCTCCTTTGGTATTTGTTCAAATAACTTTCTCACTTGTTGCTCTTCCTCTTCTCCTTCTGGTACCCCTATAATTCGGATGTTGGAACATTTAAAGATGTCCTGGAGGTTCCTAAGCCCCTCCTTATATTTTTTAATTCTTATTTCTTCATTCTTTTCTGATTGTACATCTTTTTTCTTCCTTCTCATCCACTCCATTGGTGTGAGATCCAGCTTTCATTCCATCATTATTGGTTCACTGTACATTTTTCTTCATTTCACTTATTGTAGCCTTCATTTTTTTCATCTAATTTGCAACCAAAATCAATCAATTCTGTGAGCATCCTGATCACCAGTGGTTTGAACTGTGCATCTGATAGGTTGGCTATCTCACAGCTGCTTAAAAGTACTGCTTGTGATGTTTTCATTTGTTCTTCTGTTTGAGCCATCTTTTTTTTTTTCCTTTGGTCTAGTCAGACCTGCTACGTATGAGGGGTGGAGCCTTAGGTGTTCACCAGGGCAGGGCACCCCAGTCTCTGGGTTGTGATGCTGTGTGTGGGGGTGGGGTCTGGGAGTGAACAATGGCACTTGCCCCCCTCTCTGTCAGACCTCAGTCCCTTCCCCTGCTTCCCCCAAGCAAACTGGGCCCCTCTGGTGCTAATTCCCGTGTGGGTGGGCTTGTGCACCCTATGGTTTTTTCCAGCAACCTCTCCTGTGAGACTGGGAGTCTCCCTGTGCCTCAACCCCCACAGGTGTTTCCAAGTGCCCCAAGGCTCTATTTCCCAGTGCTGTGGTCCTGGGTTGCACACAGTGCCTTGCTTCACAATCACTGCTTCGCTGGGTCTGCTGGTTGCCACCACTCGACCGGGATCTGCCAGCTGCTGTTTGTGTACCCAGAGTCCGCCTGCTGCAGTCTTGTGCATCCCAGGATCCCTTACAAACCTGGTCCCACATTCTCTGCTCTCCGCGCCATGACGAGCCTGACTGCCCGACTCTGCCCCTCCTACTGGTCTGGATGAATGTGTTTATTCCAACTTCTTGGTTCTCCGACTTCCATAAAGTTCAATTTTCTGTCAGTTCTCATTGTTATTCTGTTTCTAAATTGTTGTTGTCCCTATCTTGGTTGTGCAAGGAGGCACAGTGTGTCTGCCTATGCCTCTTTACATTTTTTTTTAAATAAGGGTAACTTTTAATTTCCTGTCTGGCATGTGAGAAGCTGGAAACGGGCACTCCATCCTCACAAGCATCTAAACCTGAACAAACTGAAATTCAGCAACTCCTCTTTGGTCCTTCAGAGAAATGAGGTCATAGGGCAAACCCCCCAAACTGGGGAGACAGGTGAACCCAGAGAATCACAACTTGCCAGAGCAGAAACACATGACCAGAAAGCCCTGGGTGGAGAACCAGTGCTGGGCAGGAAAACCTGAGCTATAACTGACAAATGCTAGAGGCTCAGTGTGGACAAGACAGAGTTCAATACCCCAGGGGCCCACACTTCTGTGAACTTAGCCTCTGGGAGCCATACCAGGTCCTCCCACTGAAGGTGGGAGAAAAATCCCCTCCTGATTCAGGTGGGGTGCTGGGGGAAGTAGCCATTGTGAATCCCAGAACATCAGTTCTTCCACAAGACCTGCCCTCAGGAGAAGTCCTTGCCCCAGAGCCTGACCCACCAGGGGAGGGAAATGACCACCTCGGCCCCTGTGTCTTCCTGGTCCCAACCAAGGGGGGCTGAGAAGCACGTGTGGAGGTCACAGCCCAGGATACAGGCCCACCAATCCTGAGATATTCTCATAGGTCTATGGAATGCTCTCCTACCTCATACCTCACCACCACATATAGTAAATCAATTATAGTAAAACAATTTTTAAAAAGTTTCCTTCTCAGGCAATATTTAATAAGTCTTTAGGGAAGCTCAAAGATCAAAGAGGACAGGTGAGACAAAATAAGGACCCACGGGCAAGTCTGTCCTCTAAGAAGATAGCTACAGCATCAAGAAAACCAAACTTCTCACTAAAGATTGTTTTTACCTCAGTTCCATTGACTCATGTCACCTTTGACACACACAAAAAAACCACAAAACAAAACAAAAAAAAACTAAAGGACAAAAACACAGTTTGAAGAGACAAAGCAAACATTAGGATGAGACTCAGATGTGGCAAAGATGCTCAATTTATGAGATGCGGAATTTAAAACAACTGTGATTAATATGCTAAGGGCTCTAATGGATAAAGTAGACAGCATGCAAAAGAAATGCAAAATGTAAGCAGAGATGGAAATTCTAAGGGAGAATTAAAAGGAAATGCTACAGATCAAAACATCCTAACAGAAATGAAGACTGCTTTTGATGGGCTCACTAGTAACCTGGACATGGCCAAGGGAACAATCAATGAGCCTGAAAATACATCAATAGAAACTTCCAGCCCTGGCTGGAGTAGCTCATTGGATTGAGCGCGGGCTGGGAACCAAAGTGTCCCAGGGAACCAAAGTGTCCCAGGTTCGATTCCCAGCCAGGGTACATTCCTGGGTTGCAGGCCATAACCCCCAGCAACCGTACATTGATGTTTCTCTCTCTCTCTATCTCCCTCCCTTCCCTCTCTAAAAAATAAATAAATAAAATATTTTAAAAAAATAGGAACTTCCAAAACAGATGTGCAAAGAGAAAAATGAAAGGAACAGAATGGCCTAGACCTGTGGGACAATAAAAAAAGGTATAACATACACATAATAGGAATATCAGAAGGAGAGAAAAGAATAGAAGAAATAGAGCAACAATAGAGCAACTGAGAATTTTCCAAAACTAATGACAGACATCAAACCAAAGATCCAGGAACCCCAGAAAACACCCAATAGGATGAATACCAAAAAAAAGTACACACCTAGACATATTATATTCAATGTAGCAGCAAATTAAAGACAGAAAAAGTCTTAAAAGAAGTCAGAGGGGAAAATCTTACTTATAGAGGAGCAAGGGTAACAATTACATTAACTTCTCAAAACCATGCAAGCAAAAGAGTGAAAGAAAATATTTAAAATGTAAAAATTTTTTTACTGATTTAGAATTCTATATCCAGTAAAATTATCCTTCAAAAGTTAAAAAATGGAAATGAAAACTTCCTCAGAAAAACAAAAATTAAGGAATTTTGTCACTAGTAGACCTAGCTTGCAATAAATATTACAAGAAACTTTTCAGAAAGAAAGGAAAATGATATAGGTCAGAAACTTGGATCTATATAAAGAAGCATTGGAGAAGGAGTAAATAAAGCTAAAATAAAATATGTTAAACATTATTCACAATAGCCAATAATGGTATCCTCAAGGCAGTGACTAAAATATTCAAAGTGCTGAAAGAAAAAAACTGTCAACCAGGAATCTTATGTCCAGGAAAAGCTTTAAAAAATGAAGACACAAGCCCTGGCTGGTGTGGCTCAGTGAATCGAGTGCTGGCCTGTGAATGAAAGGGCCCTGTGAACAAAAGGGCAGCTGGGTCAATTCCCAGTCTAGTGCACATGCCTGGGTTGTGGGTCATGTCCTCAGTAGGGGGCGTGGGAGAGGCAACCAAACATTGATGTTTCCCTCTCTTTCTCTCTCCCTTCCCTTCTCTAAAAATAAATAAATAAAATCTTTAAAAAATTAAAGACATTAAGAAAAACCCTTTCCAAGATAAATAAAATCTGAGGGAATTTGCTGCTAGCAGACCTACTTCACAAGATTTACTGAGGAAAATTCTTTGGGTGGAAAGCAAGTGACAGCAGGTGGCAACCTGAACACCCTCTGAAAAAAATGAAGAGCTCTGGTAAAGGTGATCAATTGCTTGAAGCAATATATATATAATTGGAAAGTCAGTGACATAGGAATGTAATGTATTTTATAATAAGAGCACAAAGTTGGTAAGTGGGTAAAGAAATCGCATCAGCAAAGACAAATTCATAGGAAGGCATAAACAAACTGTGGTACATTGATACAGTAGAGCACTATTGCAAAATGTGAAGGAAGATTACTGATAAAAGCAACAGCAGGGATGAAAATTTCAAGAACCAATGCATCTGGTGCCTTTTTGTTTACTAGATCTTCCATCTGGTTCTCTTTTCTTTTGCATTTTTCCTGCAACAGCAAGAAGAAACCAAGCTTCCCCTTGAATACTTTAGAAACAATTTTTTCCAAGCATCTTTCCAAAACCTAAGAAGGATTCTCCAGCCTCCAGTCACCTGTAGGCTTCTCGACATTCCCACCGATGCTTTTGTTCTCCTCCATGCCATCTAGGCTCATCCTGCCACACTTCTCAGAATCCTTCCAACACCCTCTGCCTAATTCCAACACCCTCTGCCTAATTCCTAATTACACACTTACGTATTTAATGAGGCAGCAGCTCATGCTTGGCACCAAAATCTGTATTTGTTTTCTCTCAGTGCATAGCAAACTCTCAGAAGTGTAACAGCTTACATAAAAACACATGTTTAGTATCTCACAGTTCTATAGGTCAGAAATCTAGAATGGTGTGGCTGAGTTCTCTACTCAGGGCAACACAGGACTTTAAAACAAAAAATATTACTAGAGATAAGCAATACCATTTAAAAATTATAAAGTGGTCTTTTATCATGAATTATATCACGTATCATAAAGATACAATAATTATAAACATATATGCATCTAACAACAGAGTTCCAAAATTTATGCAGCAAGAACTGACAGGGAGAATAGATGAACAATACCAATCTGAGTACTTTAATAACTTGCTTTTAATAATGAGTAAAACAACTGCATTGGAGACTAACAATGATGAACAAAACTGAAGTGATTACATGAACTGACAAGATGGAGCTGAGGTCTATAGAACACTTGGCCCAACAAAAGCAAAATACACATTGTTCTCCAGACCACATGGAATATTCTCTAGAACAGACCATATGCAAGGTCAAAAATGGACCTCAATGAACTTAAAGTTTTCAAATCACACAATTGTGTCCTGTAGTCAAAATAGAATTAAATCTGAAATGAATAAAATCTGTGAAACTCCCAAATATATGAAAATTAACCAGTATACTCCTAAATAACCAATGGGTCAAAAAATATTACAAAGCAAGTGAGAAAATACTTTGAGATGAATAAAAATGAAAGCACAACATCACAACATGTCAAAACATAACAAATGTAGTTAAAGCAGGTCTTTTTTATTTTAAATATATTTTATTGATTATACTATTACAGTTGATCCATTCTCCCCCCTTGAATCCCCTCCACCCTGCATACCCTCTCCCACCCACATTCCCTCCTTTAGTTCATCTCCATGTGTCATAAGTTCTTTAGCTTGTACCTTTACCATACTATTCTTGCCTTCCCACTGTCTGCTTTCTACCTACCATCTGTACTATTTATTCTCTGTACCATTTCCCCTCTCTCCTCCTCCCACTCCCCTGTTGCTAACCCTCCATGTGATCTCCATTTCTGTGCTTCTGTTCCTGTTCTACTTGTTTGCTTAGTTTGTTTTTGTTTTTGTTTTAGGTGTGGTTGTTAATGATTGTGAATTTGCTGTCATTTTACTGTACATGTTTTTTATCTTTTTTTTCTTAGATAAGCCCCTTTAACATTTCATAAAATAGGGGCTTGATGATGATGAACTCCTTTAACTTGACCTTATCTGGGAAGCACTTTATCTGCCCTTCCACTCTAAATGAAAGCTTTACTGGATAAAGCAATCTTGGATGTAGGCCCTTGCCTTTCATGACTTGGAATACTTCTTTCTAGCCCCTTCTTGCCTGTAAGGTCTCTTTTGAGAAATCAGCTGATACTTCTGGACAAGATGGAGGCATAGGTACACACACTGTGGCTGCACAGCCAAAATAAGGTCAGCAATGATTTAGAACCAAGATAACAGCCAGATCTGACAGAAAATTGAACTGTATGGAAGTTGGACAACCAAGGAGTTAGAATATACATTCATCCAGACTGGTAGGAGGGCCGAAGTCAGGCAGCCGGGTGGAGAGGGGTTGAGGCACAAAAAGCAATGCATAATGAGTCATGCACCCCGAGCGCACAGGCAACTGGCAGACCCAGTGAGGCAATGACTGAAGCAAGGCACTGTGTGCAAGGCTCCTGGCTGTCCAGGTTTATCTGCCACATTCCTGTGCAGATAAACCAGGCAAAATTAGCAGCGAGACAGATGGCGCCACCCAGCAGCCCAGCCCCAGGAAATAGAACCTTGGGACACTAATTGAAAACACCTGTGGGAGTCGAGGTGGTGGGAGGGACTTCTAGTCTTTATATATATATATATTTTAAATATTTCATTTACTTTTAGAGAGGGGTGGGAGGGAGAAAGAGAGAGAGAGAGAAACATCAATGTTCGGTTGCTGGGGGCCATGGCCTGCAACCCAGGCATGTGCCCTGACTGGGAATCAAACCTGCGATGCTTTGGTTCGCAGCCCACACTCAGTCCACTGAGCTACACCAGCCAGGGCAAGACTTCCAGTCTTACAGGAGAGTGTGTTGGAGAGACCCACAGGGTCCTAGAATGTGCACAAGCCCACCCACACAGGAATTAGCACCAGAAAAACCCAGTTAGCTTGGGAGAAGTTGCAGAAGGGGCTAAAATCTGACAGAGCAGAGCAAGCACCATTGTTCCCTCTCAGACCCCGCCCCCACATACAACATCACAACCCAGAGGCTGGGTTGCCCTGCTCTGGAGAACACCTAAGGCTCTGCCCCTCATATGTAACAGGTGCAACCAGACCAAAAAAAAAAAAAAAGGCTCAAACCGAAGTACAAATCAGGGCCCCAGAGGCAATAGTCTTAAGTGACCAAGAGATAGCCACCCTATCAGATGGACAGTTCAAAGCACTGGTAATCAGGGTGCTCATAGAATTGGTTGAATTTGGTCACAAATTAGATGAAAAAAAATGAAGGCTACGATAAGTGAAATAAAGGAAAATGAACAGGGAACCAACAGTGATGGGAAGGAAACTGGGACTCAAAACAATAGAGTAGAACAAAAGGAAGAAAGAAACAACCAAACAGAAAAGAATGAAGAAACATGAATTTTTAAAAAATGAAGGGAGGCTTAGGAACCTCCAGGACATCGTTAAATGTTCCAACATCTGAATTATAGGGGTACCAGAAGTAGAAGAGGAAGAGCAACAAGTGAGAAAGTTATTTGAACAAATAATAAAGGAGAACTTCCCCAATCTGGCAAAGGAAATAGACTTCCAGGAAGTCCAGGGAGCTCAGAGAGTCCCAAAGAAGTTGGACCTAAGGAGGAACACACCAAAGAACATCATAATTACATTAGCCAAGATAAAAATGAAGGAGAGAATCCTAGAAGCAGCAAAAGGAGATAGTAACCTACAAAGTAGTGCCCATCAGACTGTCAGCTGATTTCTCAAAAGAGACCTTACAGGCAAGAAGGGGCTGGAAAGAAGTATTCCAAGTCAAGAAGGGCAAGACTTACATCCCAGATTGCTCTATACAGCAAAGCTTTCATTTAGAATGGAAGGGCAGATAAAGTGCTTCTCAGATAAGGTCAAGTTAAAGGAGTTCATCAGCACGAAGCCTTTATTTTATGAAATGTTAAAGGGGCTTATCTAAGAAAAAGAAGATAAAAAACATGTACAGTAAAATGACAGCAAAGTCACAATTATTAACAACCACACCAAAACAAAAACAAACTATGCAATCAACTAGAATAAGAACAGAATCACAGAAATGGAGGTCACATGGAGGGGGAGTGGGAGGAGGAGAAAGCAACAGGGGAGTGGGAGGAGGAGAAAGGGGGAAAAGGTACAGAGAATAAGCAGCATAGATGGTAGGTAGAAAATAGACAGGGTGAGGATAAGAATGGTATGGGAAATGTAGAAGCTACAGAACTTATGACACATGGAGATGAACTAAAGGAGGGAATGTGGGTGGGAGAGGGTATGCAGGGTGGATGGGAGTGAAGGGCGGCAAATGAGACAACTTTAATAGAATAATCAATAAAATATATTTAAAAAAAAGAAATCAGCTGACAGTCTGATGGGAACTCCTTTGTAGGTAACTGTCTCCTTTTCTCTAGCTGATTCTAGGATTCTCTCCTTCATTTTTACCTTGGCTAATGTAATTATGATGTGCCTTGGTGTGTTCCTCCTTGGGTCCAACTTCTTTGGGACTCTCTGAGCTCCCTGGACTTCCTGGAAGTCTATTTCCTTTGCCAGATTGGGGAAGTCCTCCTTTATTATTTGTTCAAATAACTTTCTCACTTGTTGCTCTTCCTCTTCTACTTCTGGTACCCCTATAATTTGGATGTTGGAATGTTTAACGATGTCCTGGAGATTCCTAAGCCTCCCCTCATTTATTTGAATTCTTATTTCTTCATTCTTTTCTGTTTGGTTGTTTCTTTCTTCCTTTTGGTCCACTCCATTGATGTGAGTCCCAGTTTCCTTCCCATCACTGTTGGTTCCCTGTTCATTTTCCTTTATTTCACTTATCGTAGCCTTCATTTTTTCATCTAATTTGTGACCAAATTCAACCAGTTTTGTGAGCATCCTGATCACCAGTGCTTTGAACTGTGCATCTGATAGGTTGGCTATCTCTTGGTCACTTAGTTGTATATGCTGTGGAGCTTTGATCTGTTCTTCTCTTTGGACCATTTTTGTTTGTTTTGTCGCGCCTGTTACATATGATGGGCAGAGACTTAGGTGTTTTCCAGGGTGGGGCAAATCAGACTCTGGGTTATGATGTTGTATGTGGGGGCGGGGTCTGAGAGGGAACAATGGTGCCTACTCTACTCTCTGTCAGATTTCAGCCCCTTCCACCGCTTCCCCCAAGCAAACAGCCTTTCTGGTGCTGATTCCCATGTGGGTGGGCTTGTGCACATTCTAGAACCCTGTGGGTCTCTCCAACGCACTCTCCTGTGGGGCTGGGAGTCTCTTCCAGCACCTCAACCCCCACAGGTGTTTTCAATCAGTGCCCCAAGGCTCTATTTCCCAGCCCTGGGACCCTGGGTTTCTCAGTCTGTCTCACTCCCCAGTTTCACCTGGTTTATCTGAACTCGAATGTGGGACTGCCTGGTCAGTCAGCCACCTTGCGCGCAGTGCTTTGCTTCACAATCAACACCTTGCTGGGTTGCCACCCTGGGTTCAGTGTCTGCCAGCCACCACCTGCATGCTCAGGGTCCGCCTGCTGCACTTTTGCACACCCAGGATGCCTTATGCGCCCAGTTCCACTGCTTTTTGTGCTGCAACCCCTCTCCACCTGGCTGTCTGACTCTGCCCTTCCTACCAGCCTGGATGAATGTGTCTATTTTAACTCCTTGGTTGTGCGACTTTCATACAGTTCAATTTTCTGTTGGTTCTGGTTATCTTGTTTCTAAATTGTTGTTTTCCTTAGTTTTGTTGTGCGAGGAGGCACAGTGTGTCTACCTATGCCTGCATCTTGGCTGGAAGTCCTCCAAAGCAGGTCTTAAAAGTAAGTTTATAGCATTAAATGTGTACATACAAAAGAAAATTCTCAAATCAATAACAAACTTTCACCTTAAGTAACAGGAAAAAACAGAAAATAAACTCAAAGCAAACAAAAAAAAGTAAATAATAAAAGATTAGAGGTCCTGGCTGGTGTGGGTCACTTGGTTACAGTGTTGTCCCATATAACAAAAGGTTGTGGGTTCGGTGTCCAGTTATGGCACACACCTAGGTTATGGGTTTAATCCCCAGTTGGGGCACATATAGGAGGCAACCAATTGATGTTTCTTTCTCACATCAATGTTTCTTTCTCTCTCTGTGTCCCTCTCTCTACAAGCAATGAACATATTTTTTATTTTTTTAAGATTAATCAATAAAATAGAAGTAGAGAAAATCAATGAAACCAAAAGTTTTTGTTGTTGTTGAAAATATCAACAAAGTTGACAAACGTTTAGACTGACAACAACGAAAAAAGAAAGACTCAAATTAATAACCTTGGGACAACTTTTAAAGTTGCTTTACGTATGGAGAAGCGGGTTTGGGGGAAGCAGTTCTTCTCAAAGGGCCGTACCAGAGCTCCTCTGTGGTGAAGGAATAGTTCTGTGCCCCAAAGGTGGGATGTTACCTGAACCTGTCTATAGGATCAAGTTGCACAGAAACACACTCAAACACATATGCACACACAGAAATGTAGGTTTTAGAAAGGTGAAAATTGACTAAAGTTTGCAGTCTAGTCCAGTATATTGCTCCAATGTCAATTCTGGTTTTGACATCATACCACAATTATGTAAGATGTCACTCTTGGGTGAAAGGTACCTGGGACTCTCTGTAATTTTGTACTTTGCATGTTCCTGCAAGCCTGTAATAATGTCAAAGCAAAAATTTTAAATGGCTTTCAAAAAAACATTTAAAAAATACCTGTTATCGGGAAACAAAGTTAAAAAGAAAAACAAAGAGGGTATTTTTTGAATTTCCAAAATATTTGAAGTTCATAAAGTGGCATCAATTTAAGCCCACAATAGTCACATAATTGACATAGGCTTTCACTGGCCAGGCCTGCGTGCCATCACCTGGGACCTGCATGTCATCACCTGTGTGTAAAATGTACAAAATGAGCAATCCTGACTTTTGGTTCTTTTCTGTGGATCCTAAACATATAGGCTACTTGTTATGGGGAAAAGATTAACCTGAATTGTATAAAATGTGTTTAATTAATGTCACAAAATTAGATTTTAAAAAGCTTGTTCTTAGGAATAAGGTGCCAATAATAACAGGGACCCTGAATGTTGGGATCTCCAGAGTGTGCGACTGGAATGCCAGGAGACCACAAGCTGTCTTCTGAGTTCTTTCTCTTCTTTCATCTCTGGATGCCATTGAGTAGTTTCTCAGTTTATTTACTGAAAACCATTCATTTTTTAAATATTTCACTACTACAAGTAATGTTTCAGGCACTTTATTGTCATATGCCTTGTGGTAAAACATACATTGCAGTAAACTACACATAATACAACATTCACTGCCCTGACAATCTTTTAAGTGTTCCATTCAGTAGCACTAAGTGCATTCCCAGTGCTAGGGAGCCAGCCCCACCTTCCATCTCCAGAACTTTTTCATCTTCCCAAATAGGAGCTGTGTACCTGTTGTTAACTCCTGCCACTCGCACCCCCAACCCCTGGGAACCTCTATTCTGCTTTCTCTTTCTATAATTTATCTATTCTAGAAAACTTATCTAAATGAAATGATACAATATTTGTCCTTTTGTGTCTGGCTTATTCCATTTACCAAGGTCCATCCAGGCTATAGCATGTTTTAGAATTTCCTTCCTTTTTAAGGCTGAATAAGATTCCATTGCACAGATAGATCACATTTTGCTTCTCCATTCATTTGTCTATGGACACTTGGGTTGCTTCCATATTTTATATTGTGAATAATGCGGCTATGAAGATGGGTGCACAAATACCTGTTTGTTTCCCTGCTTTCAATTCTGTTGAATATATAGACCTAGAAGTAGAATTGCTGGATCATATGACAATGAGAAGTTTAAATTTTTGAGGAACCACCAACTTTTTCGCAGCAGGGTCCCCATTTCACACTCCCAGTGGCAATGTATGAGAGTTCCAATATCCCACATTCTCACCAGTACTTGTTATTTTGTTTGCTAATTATTTTAAAAGCCATCCTAATGGATGCGAGGTGGTATCTCACAGTGACTTTGATTTGCATTTCCCCAATGATTAGTGATGTCAAGAATCTTCTCATGTGTTTATTGGCCATTCACATATCTTCTTTGGAGAAATGTCTATTCAAGTCCTTCACCCATTTTTGAAATGATTGGTTTAATTTTTTGTTGTTGTTGTTGTTGAGTTTTAGGAGTTCCCAATGTGTCCTGGATATTAATCCCTAATTGGATATGTGATTTACAAATATTTTCTCCCATTCAGTGGGTTGTCTTTTCACTCTTTTTATTGTATGCTTGATGCACAACTTAAATTTTTTTTTATGAAGTCTGACAAATGATGTTCCGGGGTCTTCTGAAAGTTGCATGCCTTCTACCTTCCAGGTTCCCACCTCAACCTGATCCCAACCTATGGAGTCTGGCCTCTGCCTTCAACCCACACAGCGGCCTGGCAATAGTAGTCCCCCCAGTCTCGCCTCCAACTCTCCCATTCTTACCTGGCCTGATTCACATCTGCTCCAGGTAATACCTGTACTACCTCAGACCATGGTCTTACCACCCACCACTCTGTCCCACCTAACTCGACTCATGTTCTCAGCCTTTCTCCTGTCCTAATCTGGTCTATGCCAACCTTAAGGGGCTTTGAGAAAACCTGCCAGTCACTGGCCACCCTGGACTCACCTCAGCAATGAGGACCCCAGTCCTACCCACAAGGCCCATGCAGGTCTGAGCCCTCAGTGCACTGGGGCCCTGGGTCTCAGCATGCACTTTCTCTCCTGTGGCCTCATCAACCTGGTGGGGCCTCATCATTAGACTGAGGCCTGAGCTGAGGACAGGTGCTTTGCAGGACCCCACCCTGAGCCCTGTCTTGCTCACAGCACAACCCCCCCCCCCCTCCACTGCTGCAGCTCAGCTAGACTCATGGATGGAATGGGGAGGCACCCTGCAGCCGAGCACAAAGAGGGACAAGCCTATCCTGATGCCCTTTCTGGCCCTGGCCACACCACCTCCAAAATCTTCCAGGGAGTTAAGTGCTTGCAGCCCACTTTGTCTGTAACCTCAGGAGGACTTGCTGCAACCCCTGAATCTGAATTGGTACCATCACTCAGTGGCACCTGTGGTGCTTGCCACAGGTGGTCTTCTCCCCCCAGAGAGCCACCCCATTCAGGCCCCTCATAGTGTCAGCACAAAGCCTCCAGATCACCAAGGGCAGTGATCCTCCATCACAGATTCTGGGGATCAAAACCAGCTCTGCGTTTCAGACTCTAGACATCTGGAGAACCACACAGCCATGAATTAAAAGTGGATCCTGAGCCACTACCACCAGTAGAGAGGCCGTCTGTCCACCAAATTGGTCATTAGTGACACATCCTCAACTGTTCTCCACCATCAGAGCAGGTCCCTGTCAACTTGTGCCCATCCCCATGGAGACCAGAGAATTCGATGCGAACTGTACCTTTTTGCTACTGACACAGGGCAGAAAACACTGCAGCCAAATGCCCTGGCCCCAAGCAAGGGCAGTGGGTTCTAGGCAGGTCTAGCAGGGATAGGGGCTTCTTGACAGGTATCTGGGGAGGTAGGGGTTGGTTCTAGGACAGTCCAGAGAAGCAGGGGTCCTAGACAGGTCAGGACTCTAGGATAGGTGGAGGGAGAGGGTACCCCAGCTCTCCACACAGGTGTTCTTCTTCAACCCCTGACCTCCTGTACCCCACTCTCCATACAGGCATCAGGGCTCTAGGACAGATGGAGGGAGAGGGTTCTAGGACCATCACCGGGCAATAGCATTCTAGAATAGATTTGTGGGGGGCAGTGGGTTCTAACCAGGTGTGATGGCAGGGACTCTAGGACAAATGGGGCAGGGGTTCTGGGACAAGTAGGAGGCAAGGGTATCTAGGCTAGGCCTGTGGCTGGGAGGGAGCTCTAGAACTCCTCTGGTTGGTAGCTAGGGTTTCTATTTGGATACCGAGCCCCTCCCCTACCAGGTCAGCACACTAGGAGCAGTGGGACAGACATGCTACACCAGCCGTCTGCCTTTGAACTCGGGAAAAACAGTAGGCAGACTCCCATGGTGCAGAAAGTGTCTGCTGGTGAGATTGTGGTCGCTAGCACCTGGCCGCCTCCTGAGCTCCGCGGCGGATGAGTTCGCCAGCAGCCCGCAGCGCGGGCTTGACTTGCCCTGGGCGTAAGGGACTGGACAGCAGTGATAATAGGAAGCCATGGTCACAGTGTAATTGCAAAGGCAGCTTCGACTGTGGCAGTTGAAGGCCCCTCACCCTTGACGCCTGCTTGGTTGGCATCAGGGGTACTCTGATGGCTAGGGTCCCGTGGGAGCTACAGGGCCAGTGCACAGGGGATGATAGCGCCTCCAGCGAGGTTTGGCTCCCCGCCCCCAGTGCCCGAAGGCCACGCCCCGCTCTCCGACTGAGCTCAGGGCCAAGGCAGGGAGAAGGGCTTCGGAGTGGTCAGCTGCGCGCTGCCCTCCGCGGAGCAGCCAGGTTTCCTGCGCACGGGGGAGACCGCGCTCTCGAGCCGGTATCGACGTCCGCGCGTGCATACTTAACCCGTTACCTCTACTGCCTCGGTAGCTACGCAGCCAGGACTGTTCAGCCTCCTCCAGGACCACAGCCCACCAGTGCCTGTGTGACCCGGGGAGGGCCCCTCAAGTCCACGCCTAGGGGGCAGGCAGTTACATGTAGACGTAGGGGAAAGTGGGTGAAAACCCACTCAACGCACGGAGGGAGCCTCCACATGAGCGGCATACCCTTTTTTACAGAGGTCAACGGTCTGAACAACCCCTAAACAGGTCACTTTCCCACTGTTACAAATAATCCCCGTTCCTGCACACCACAACTCATTCCTGTAGGATTCATTTTTTAAATGCATTGGCTGGCGGGAGTGCCAGCATTGTCAGAGGCTGGTGGACAGATTCCCCTAAAAAGGTTCTACTAGTTTAACTCCCGCCCATTAGAGGGCCATGGGATTTTCTGAAAGGGACAGAGCTGCTTCACAGCGCTTAGCAGCAGTGCACACCCCATGCCCAGTGTTGCTTATTAGTGTGTTGGCATGGTGTTGTTTTTAAAGACATCACAACTCTAGCTCAAGAGTCAGCAAACTCATATTCACACCTATTTTGGATGTCCTTTCAGCTAAGAAAAATGTTTACATTTATAAATAGGGAAAAAAGAGTATTTTCTGACATGGGAAAATTATATGAACCTCAAATACCAGTGAGAATGAATAGGGTTTGACTGGAATGTGATCATGCTCAATTGTTTACAAATCATCCTGCCTGCTTTTCTGAGACTGCACAAAGGTGAGGGCACAGCCACGGAGCAGGGCCCCCTTTCATAGAGAACCATCTCTGGACCCACAGCGGCTCCTAAGCCAGGACCATAAACTGATGCAGTGAAAGTGAGTCCGGAGCCAGCCTGTTCCTTTCACCCCCTGCCCCTCTGTATCCCAACTCCTCCCCACAGGTGTTCTCCTTCACCCCTGACCTGCTGTACCCCAACTCTCCCCCACAGGCATTCTCTCTTCCTCATGTTTCTCCTATACCTCACTCTCCCCCAAGGACCAGCTTCATCTCTGCATGTGTTCCCTATACCCCAATAGTCCCACATGCCTGCACCTTCACCCCCATGTCCCCCATTTATCCCCCACTGAGCTGCTCACTCCACCCCCCACATCCCCACCCATACCCCGTATGGCACCCACTGACCTATTATTTCCACCCACATGTCCCTTCCAGTACCCCAATAGTGCCCATTGGCTGGCTGCCTCCACTACCCCCTGTACATCACCTGTCCTCACAGCTCAGCCCCTTCAAAACCACGTTCCCTCCTGTATGACATCTGTCCCCCACCGGCTGGCTCCTTCCACCCCATGTCCTCTGCTGTATCCCAATTGTCCCCAAATGCCTGCTTCTTCCACTCCCAGGTCTCTCCTTTACCCCTACTCTCCCAAGCCTTACTTATACCTGCCCATGTCCCTTCCAGTATGACAACTGTCCCTGACCTGCCAGATCCTTCCAGCCCCATGTCCCTCTAATATCCACCCCCCACACACCCTGCTATGGGGACCTCCCCAACTTTAGCCTTTCCTCCATGAGCTTTGTGCTGAGCAGGGCACCCATTAAGGAAGAGGCCTGTCCTGAGACAGGCCACACTGACTGTCAGAGGCCATGGGCTCTTGAGTGTAGGCATCAGCCCAGGTGTAGCCACTGCTGCCCCCTGCCTGACCCACATGACCCACACTGCTCCCTCAGAGCCTGGACAGAGGCCAAGCAGCAGGTGTCTTGTGCTAAGCTCGCTGGGCTAGTTAGGAAGCCTGGACTCTGCCACACTCCCCCTATGGCCCCTACGGTCCTCCCCAGATGCAGCCCTCAGCCGTGGGCCTAAGGCTAACCAGCAAGAGACAAAGCCCGTGTCCCTGGGAGACAGGGAGTGGGGAGGGTACCTGGGCCCTGAGCTGAGTTGCAACTGAACCAAAGGAGGGCATGCCTGCTCAGGAGGCCTCCCTGGGCCTCTGGGGCCTGATGGGGCTCCTGTGCAGAGAAAGCCTGGGGGAGGAACAGTTTGCCTGGGGCTGAGGACAGGCAATGACCACAGTGACCACAAGGCCACCTCTGGCCAAGGACTCCCAACTTCAGTCTGCCTGATGAAGCCCTGGACATGGTCTGCTGTGGGCCTCAGTTTTCCCAGCTGTAGAGCTACCCAGGCCTTCCCTGGGAGATGACATGAGCAGGAACCCATGGCCTGCTCCCCTTACAGACAGCTGGTTCCCATCAAAGCAGGGCTCTGCCCCCCGTAAGTGAACTTGTCAGGCAAATGCAGAAACCCGATTGTCTCCTTTACCTACTTCTAGCCCTGGGAGCAGGCAGAGCTGCACCTGCCTCCCCAGTCAGCTCATGAGGACTCACTCCGAACAGGCTGCAGCAGCAAAAGCTCCAGGGAGAACAGCTGGGACGTGACCCTTCCATCAGAAGAGCCATATGAAGAGCCCCTCCCACGGGCTGGAACCCAGGGCAGGCCCAGGCCACTTGCCCCCCTTTCAGGGCCAGACACCAGCTCATCCTCTGGTGCTGGCATACTGGGCGGGGCTGCAAAGGGTCCCCTTGCCCTCTGAGGACCCACCAGCAAGAAGGAGGGCAAAAGCTACCCAGGCCCCCAGTAGTCCACCTTGCATGTGCCCCTGGGGTCATAACTGGAGAGCTGTCGTGACCTCACATCTTTACCTGCCCCAGTCCCATCTTTTCTCCCTACTCACTGGCCTGGCCATGTCTGCCCCTGCCCTGGCAGAGCCCTGGCCACAGCCGCCTGTACAGGCCAGAGCCAGGGTGACCAGAACCCAGTGTTCTTCCTTGCCACAGGGCTCCCTGCCTGGGGGTGGCTGTGTGCTTCCCATGCCACCACAGTGGCTCCTTGCCATGGCACAAAGGCTAAAGGGACAGTGAAGGACTGACCCTCAGACAAGCTAGTCCTTGGGATGTGCCGAAACCATGGCCAGGCTCCATACCTGTATGGGTGCCATGTGTTGTGTGGGTGTGAAAGTCATGCCCTGTGTCCTTTCCTTGGGGCCACCGTGAATGTGCCAGGGTGCTTGGCCTGGGGAGGGTAGAGGCCAGTATTGGTGAGACCCACCAGATAGCAGAGGCCTCAGCCCAACCCCCAGGTGCGTGCAAATGCCGTCCCAACTCTTTACCTTCTAGATCAGGACATGATGCTCACACCTGGCTAGATGTGCTACTCCTGCTCTGGACCTAGCCCTGACCTGCCCCTGTAGCCTCTCGGTGGAGCCCTACTGGGTGAAGGGCGACCAGGGCAGGAGCACAGAGATCCTCTGTCTTTCCCTGCCATGGGGCACATCCCCCAGGACTCCCTAACCTGAGGCCTGCAAAGTGGCACTGGCCCTGGCTGATGAAAAGCTGGAGACCCACCCAGGTCAAGAAGAAACTCTACCTTGAGGTCCTGAAACTCTCACGGTTGGAAAGAAGGCCCCGAGGCAGCACAGGGGTGGCTGCTCGTGGCCTGGAGGGTCCCAGTCATGGGGTTGAGGGGCCCGGAACAAGTGTCAGCCAAGCTGTGCTGGAGAATCAGCCCAACCCCAAGGGAGTCCAACAGGTACTCTGGAGATGGCAGTGGCCTCGGCCTCCCTGCTACACACTGGGAGCCAACCAGGACCCCTCCCAGGTGGGATTCTTGGGTGCAGATCCAGTCCGGCCCTGGGCTCTGTGATTCCAGCAGACCTGGAGCCTGGAGGGTCTCTTGTTCCTAGGCTCTGAGACCTCTTGACCCTCAGGTAACGGTCACCACTGCCCAGGAGTTCTGCCCAAACACCCATCTCTCCTGAGGGGCCCACCTGTCCATCTGTTCCATCTGTGCTCTGGGCTTGTCCCCCTTACTGCCCAGACCGTGGCCCTCAGCCTCCATCTGATCCGGCTCTCCACCACCTGGGGCCAGGGCTCACCTGCCAGTAGCATGTCTTTGCACTTCCACTCCATTCCCTTCAGGCATCACTGTGGCTGCAGAATAGTGCCTTGAGGGCATGGCCAGACCCCCCGGCCCTTTGTCAACCACCCAGGGTGCTGGTCCACACCAGACACACAGGAAGCATGTGGGAACATACACACTCATGTGTGCACACATGCAATCACACACAAACACTTTGTAGGCATGCAATCACACATGAGCCCTGGCATACATGCATGCATGCACTTGTATGCACGTGTGTGATTGTGCACTCACAGTGTATGTGATTCACATGCAGTGAGTGTACACACTGTAACTATACACATGTGCACTGCACATTTGCACCTGTGCTATGCAGATGTAGATGTGAACAAAGTAAGCTCCATCACTGTCCTGGATTTCATTTCATGCTTCAGGCCCATGCTGTGACCTTTGACCCACCTCACTATCCTCAGGGAGCATATCAAAGCTTTCTAGTTGATCATTATCTGTGTTTCTTTAAATGTGGCCATAAATATTTTTGTTAAGAACAGCAGGAATGGAATGGCAACCAAGATGAATATCAAAGTGGAGACAGTATAGATTTTAAACAAGCATGTGTCACAAGACCATCAGGAGGGGTGGCTGTGGCTTTAGTGAAGTCTGTGTCTGTGTGTCCTGCTGCAGCACCCAAGTTCAAATGTAAAAAAAAGGTGCAGTACTGCGGCTCTGTGAGCCGGGATAATCCGCACAGACCTGCTGGGTCATCGGTCCTGCCCAGCCCCACCTTTCCATGAGTCACCCTGTAATCAAGTGCATTATACTCTTGGAGTTGCCTGCTTCATTTGTCTGTCTGAAAACACCTCATTTCAGCAGCCATTGCAGTTTTGCCTCACTGCCAGACACATGCAGTCACCCATGAACATGTGTGCACTTGCACACACGTGTGTGCACACACATTTGTGCTTGTGCTGGCACACATGCATACATGTGCTCCAGCCATGCCAGCCATGCCTGCCTTCACTCTCTTTCCTTCTCTGGACTTTGAGTTCAGAAATCCCCAGCCCTTCTGTCCCTCTTCCTGGTCAGCTCATTGTCAGTTCCTATGAGTTCCCTCTGTGTAACAGGCAGCCCTCAGGTGAACCCTCAGTTGATGGCAGTGGCCATCTTGAGGGCAGGACTGTTGTGGATACATCATCTCCCCAGCAAATGTCTGCCCAGCTGACAGGCAGTGACATGCCCTGACTGAGCTGCTCCAAGGGCTCTGGGGTCCAGAGCGAGCTGTGTGGTGTGAGAGCTAGGCCTTCATGCCTGCACACACGGGCTCGGCACCAGGTGCAAGTGCAGGAGCAGGGGCTGCCCAACAGTCCCAGGGCTTTGACAGGACACACTCCCGGCTAGGACCGTCCTGGATGAATGGGGCTGGACCAATGCTCTGGATTGTGAGTATGGGGGTACCTATGCCCAGCCCTCTGCAGGAAAGGCTCACCTGGGTTGAGCAGGGAGGCACGGGGAGGGCAGGGAGATGAGATGGAGCAGTGTTCTCCCCATGAGTGGGGTTCCTTTCAGGATAGACATAGGTAGCACTGGTGAAGAAGGGCCAGTGCCAGCACATGCAGGCTGCCACCAGATTGGCCTTAGAGAGACTTATATAGTGTCACCCCCATTGTGCCATTGGGGAGACTTAGGCCCTGACAGGGAGAGTGAATCAGAGATGAAGCTGGGCAAGGACTCGGGAATCAAATACTTGGGAAAACAGAGTCCTGG
Source organism: Phyllostomus discolor (assembly GCF_004126475.2). Classification (NCBI taxonomy): domain Eukaryota; kingdom Metazoa; phylum Chordata; class Mammalia; order Chiroptera; family Phyllostomidae; genus Phyllostomus; species Phyllostomus discolor. The sequence goes on along the minus strand of NC_040910.2, from coordinate 58,105,795 downwards.
CGGGACTGAGGGAACAGTGGTGGCTCAGTTGCAGGGGCAGGTCCTGGCACAGGGACAGACATAGGAGCAACAGGATGGAGCTGGGGGTCCCAACACATACTAGGCAACCAAGGCCAATAGAGTTCACAAGGATTGCCAAGTCTACTCAGGGGAAAAGAATAGCCTCCTCAACAAATGGTGTGGGACAGCTGGGTGGCCCCATGCGGAGAACACAGTTGGACCCTGACTGCATATCACCCCCTGAACCAGCCAAAATGGACCTGGGACTTGAAATTATAAAATACTTAGAAGAAACCACAGGTGCCCATCTCCATGACCTGGGATTTGGCAATGAATTCTTGTCTATGGCACCAAAAGCACAAGCAATGAAACAAAAATAGGTTAGCTGACCCTCATTAAAATCAAACATGTCTATGAATCAGAGAACATTATTGAGTGAGTGAAAAGACAGCATGCAAAATGAAAGAAAATATTTACAAGTCACACATCAGAAAAGGGTCTATAAAGTATGCAGAATATATAAAGAATTCTTACAACTTAGCAACAAAAAGACACACAACTCAGTTAAAACGGTCAGAGGACACCAACAGACATTTCGAGCAGTCACACGAGCAGCCAGCAAACTGGTGGAAAGCCCGCATCACCTTCAGTCACCAGGCCCATCAGACCCACCAAGTCACTGTTGCCTGAGGGTGCGAGAGGGTGCGACTGAAAACAAGACAGAACAAAAGGAATAAGCTGTGCACGAGGGTGTGGGGGTATTGGAACTCAGTACAGTGTTGGTGCAACAAAAAATGGTGCATTCACTGTGGAAAATACAATGATGATGGAAAAAATACAATTAAAATTAAATTTAAAAAAGAATATGAAAATACAATGGTGGTTCTTTTTAGAAAGTAAAATAGATTTACCATGTGATCCAGCAATCTCACTCCTGGGAACAGAGTTTCTGGGATTGACTTGGGGGCCCAAGCAAACAAACACACCCGTGTTCATAGCAGCATTTTCACAGTCGCCAAAAGATGAAAACAGCCCCATGTACCACAGTGATGAACACATAAAACTCATGTCAAAGAAAAATAGCAAATGAAGCCACTTTAGCATGGAGCCAGAGCTGCCATGCCCAAGGAACTGCCTCACATGTCTTATGCCTCAAACCTTTGGGATGTCAAAGCAAGGCAGAGTGACCTTCGGAGGGGGTCTACACCGGCGACAGCATGGATGAACCTCAAAAACATGGTGCTCAGTGACAGGAGCCATACACAAAAGGCCACACTTTGATTCCACTTACAGGAAATGTCCAGAGCAGACAAACCCACAGAGACAGAAGGCAGGTCGGTGGCTGTGAGGGGCCCAGGGAGGGCGGTTGGCAGGAACTGCTGATTAGAGATGGGGCTTAATTGGGTTTCATGCAAATGTTCTGGAACTAGATAGAGGTTGTAGCTTCACAACACTGTGAATGCATCAAATACCACTCAACTGGTCACTTAAAAATGGTTCATTTCCTATTAGGTGAATTTTACTCTGTCCTGGAGGGGTGAGAGGACAGCATGGGGTATGTCTTCTTAGGAACAGTGCAGATTGGGGAGGCCAGGAGAGACCTGAGCCTCACCCACACCTCTGCATCCCAGACCCCCACCCTGACCCTGGATATGGATAAGAGGCTGGTGGAGAGTCAGGCAGGGCCAGGCCATACCTACCCAGGGCAGCTGGCTGGGTTGCTGTATCCCCCTCAGCCTGAGGGTGGGGCCGAGGCCCTGGCAGGCCCTGTGGGCTGGGTCGGGGGTCCAGTGCCACTGCATGCCCTGAGCAGGCCAGCCAGTCTGGCACTCCAAGTGACACCCATCTCAGGGTCTGGGAGCCCCTCAGGGGAGCCCCAGAGATGGCCACACTAGTCGGCACCCCAAGCAGCCCTCACTTTTGAGACCCTGCCACAGGAGAGTCCCCTGTCTGCCATGCCCTGACCCCAGATGCTCCCTCTGTGTGCAGGTCCTGGGGAGAAAGGAGCACTTCTGTCCCTTTTCAAGGAGGGGGCTTAGTAGCCAGGTACAGGTGGAGAAAGGTATTCATAGGCTTCAGGGTGGTCAGAGTCCCCAGGGTTTTGACATCAGCCTGTTTGGGGGTCCAGAAACCTGTGTGTGCCTCACAGCCTAGATGAAGTGGGGAGGGGTCAGAGGCCCCCTGACCCTGTGGAAGTGGTATGAGGAGCTGGAGAGAGTCACCGGGGTCTGGGGGTGGACCACCTTCTCCACCTCCTTCAGTGACCAGAGACCCTTGCGATGTGCTGGGTGTACCAGCTGTGGCTCCTCTGTCAGCAGCTTTGCAGGGGAGGCACTCCCAAAGCACCACTGGCTTGCAGATGCACCTCAAGGCACAAAGGGAGGCCCTCCTGCCATGTAGATCCCTCCCATTGAATCCCAGTACGAGGGCACGGTTTTTTTTTTTAACCGGAAAAATATTCTAAAGGAGTTGTCTAAGTTTGATTTGGAAATTACTAATTTCAATTTAGCAACTTTCTGTGTATATTTACAGGCCAACATATGCATTGGGAGGTCTCAGGCATGCTGGCAGTTCCTAGGAAAGGCTGCAGGTCCCAGCACTGGGGGACAGGGTCCAACATGGCAAGTCCATACTGGGGAATGATGCATCTTGATCTCCAAGGGGCTTTGCAGGTGGGATGAATATATTCAGATGCAGACTGAAGTACACATGTGGGTCCATGCACACGCACACCGGTGTATGTACACACAGAGACACACAGGTCCATGCACACAGACACATGTGCATACCCACAGTCATCCACAGGCTCCTAGAGGGCCACTGCCCTCCCTGAGCTGGTGACTATGCTGGGAGAAGAGCAGGAGGAGCCCAGCCCACTGGGCCCTCTGAAGCCCTCTCCTTGGGCACTGAGACAGGCTCATCTCACAGAGATCCTGGCCCCTCCTATGCTTGACACCTGTCTGGGGGGTTGAAATCATCTACTTTGAGAACCCCACCATTCAGGACTTTGGGGAACTTTAATGCAACAGCATGGAGCCAGAGGCTGCAACATGGGGTGAGAAGCTAGGCCCGAGCCTGCCTCCTTCCAGCCCCTCTGAAGGGTGGGACCTGGGGGCCAGGTGGCTGGGAGGCACTGTGGAGGAGCTCTGAAAGAAGGAGCCATGCAAGCTGGCTGGGGTCTGTGCCCAGTGTGGACAGCAGGAGAGAATAGTAGCCAGGACTGCTGCCTGGGAGGGAGTCTCTGGGGAGGCAGGGGGAATGGATGAGTTTATGGTCCTTGGGGTAAGGAGTCTCAATAGGGCATGCAGGGTCTGAGCAGAATGTGGTATGTAAGCAGGGGCTGCAGACCCACCTGGGCAGAGAAGCCAGATGTTGGGGGCACTGGGAGACCCCAGCCCTTGGCTGCCCAAGGCCAGTTAGGGCCTCTCTTCTCCTTGCACAGAGAAAGCACATCATCACTAACGCAGCACTTATTCCTTCAGTCCAGGAGACTCAGCCAGTCTCGGTGGGGGTGAGAGCTGCTCCAAGAGCAAGGGGGCTGGCTAAGAGGGTGATGGAGGAGTTCCAGCCAAGATGGAGGCATAGGTAGAAACCTTCTACTTCCTTGCACAACAAAAGGAGGACAACAACCAAGCTAAAATCAATAAACAACCAGAAGTGCCAAAAAATCAAACTGCATGGAACTCTGACAACCATGGAATTAAAGAATAGTCAAACAGAACAACCAGACCAGTAAGACGGCAGACAGAGAGAAACTGAGGTGAGGTGGTAGGCCATAGGGATGGGGCAGGCTGTGCCAGAGGGGCTGACATAAGGCGAAACTGAGATTCAGAGGTGGCTATGGAATACGGTGGTTGTCGCCGTGGGAGAAACTCCCAGTCTCACACGAGTTTATTGAAAAGTGTGCTAGAGATGAGCAGGTGAGATGCACTGTTTCCTCTCTGGCCCCTCCCCCACAGGCAGCTCTGAAGCCACAGCAAGGAGGTTTGCCTTGCTCCAGTGAATACCTAAGGCCCCACTGCCTTACAGCTTAACAGGGGCCTCAAGCGAAGAAATAGGGCCAAAATGAAAGAACAGAGCAAAACCTCAGAAAGAGAGCTAAGCAAAGGGAATATAGTCAATCTATCTGATGGAGAATATAAAGCCCTGGTCATCAAAATGCTCACAGAATTCATTGAGCTTGGTCCAAAAATGAAAGAACAAATGAAGGATACCCAAAATGAAATAAAACAAAATATTCAGGGAACCAACAGTGACAGGAAGGAAACCAGGACTCAAATCAATGATTTGGAACAAAAGAAAAAAATAAACATCCAACCGGAACAGAATGAAGAAACAAGGATTCAAAAAAGTGGAGAGAGTCTTACAAACCTCTGGGACAACCTGAAATGTTCCAATATCTGAATTATAGGGGTGCCAGAAAGAGAAGAATGACAGCAAGAAATTGAAAATTTATTTGAACAAATAGTAAAGGAAAACTTCCCCAATCTGGTGAAGGAAATAGACTTTCCAGGAAGTCCAGGAAGCCCAGAGACTTCCAAAGAAGTTGGACCCAAAGGGGAACAGACCAAGACACATCATCATTAAATTACCCAAGATTAAATATAAAGAATCTTAAAAGCAGCAAGAGAAAAGGGGACAGTTAACATACAAAAGGAGTTCCCATAAGACTATCTGCTAATTTCTCAAAAGAAATCTTGCAGGCAAGAAGGGGCTGGAAAGAAGTATTCCAAGTCATGAAAGGCAAGGACCTACATCCAAGATTGCTCTATCCAGCAAAGCTTTCATTTAGAATAGAAGGGCAGATAAAGTGCTTCTCAGATAAGGTCAAGTTAAAGGAGTTATCATCACCAAGCCCTTATTACATGAAATGTTAAATGGACTTATCTAAGAAAAGGAAGATAAAAAATATGAACATTAAAATGGTAACAAACTCACAACTATCAACTAATGAACCTAAGAAAATGAAAGAAAAAAAACAATGGAAACAAAAACTAAGCAAACAACTAGAACAGGAACAGAATCAGAGAAATGGACATCCCATGGAGGGATTTCAATGGGGAGGGGGAAGGGAGGAATAGGGGGGAAAGTACAGGGAAGAAGAAGCATAATTGGTAGGCATTAAATAGATGGGGAGAGGTCAAAAATGACATAGGAAACAGAGAACTCAAAGAACTTATATGTACAACCCATGGACATGAACTAAGGGGGGATGCTGGAGGGTTGGGGCTGTGGAATGGAGGCAGGATAAAGGGGGAAAACTGTAATAGCATAATCAATAAAATACACTTTAAAATAAATTATTAAGACCAACTTAAAAAAAGTTAAGTGACTTAAAAAAAAAGAGGGTGATGGGGCACGTCAGGCCAAGGCAGCTCAGGAGTTGCCTCAACAGCAGGAAAAACCCCACAGCAATCCAAGGCCTGGTGGTCCTGGACAGATCACATCCCTGGGGTCCAGGACACTGGGCAACACAAGACAGGAGTGGCCGCTGCCCTTGACCCACCTGTGAGGGACCTCCAAGGGTCCCCAGATCCCACCCCACAAAAGGGGGAGTTGCGGGGGCGCATGAGAGGGTGGCTCCACTCTTCCTGGAAGCAGATCAGTGTAGTTCCGGTGAGGCCATAAAAATTTTCTAAATGACATTTCTGGACAATCAATGGGTCAGAGCAGGCTGGGGTGGGGGAAGCCTGGGAGCTGCCCCTGCCCTCCTCTTGCCTGTAGCCCAGGCCTGACGGTCCACCCCTGCCACCCCACCCTGTGAGGCCCACAGCACCCCTCAGTGTCTGGTGTCCCAAGTATAGATTTTACTGAGAGAAACAGGGATCATGGTGACCTCCTGCCCTTTGCTGGGACAGAGGAAGGGTAGGTGGCCAAGAGATGTATAGCCATATGGCCACAGACATTTCCCTCCTTCTCCAGGCCTGGCCTCCCCCGCCACTTCTACCCAGCCAGCTCTGACCCAGCTTCAGCTTCATCAGCTTCATCAATGCTCCACGAACATTTGGAGTTGCTCCCTTTCACATGGCTGCTCCCTCTCACCCAGGCTGCTCCCTTTTATTTAGGCTGCTCCACCTCCACCAGGCTGCTCCCTCTGACCCAGGCTGCTTCATCTCAATCAGGTGACTCCAGGATGCTCCCTTTTATTTAGGCTGCTCCACCTCCACCAGGCTGTTCCCTCTGACCCAGGCTGCTTTATCTCAATCAGGTGACTAAGCTGGAAAGGGCCTGGAGAGGGAGGAAAATGCCTGTGACCATATGGCTGCACAGCTGGAACCATGCCTTAGCCACCCATCCTTCCTTTGTCCTAACAAAGGGCAGAGATGGTGACACAGGGAGGGTCCCCCAACCATTCTCAAAGTACCCTCTCTGATCCCCAAACCACACTTGCCCTGTGAAGACAACCTCCAATGACCCAGCAATGGTCCTTGTCAATGCCAAAGCTGTGGCATTTGTCTGGAGTGTGAAAGACACAGACACAGCTATGGGAGATCACAGTGTGGTGACCCCAGGAGGAAGCCTGTTCTGTCACCAGAGGCACCAACGCATGCCAGGCATGCCCAGTGCTGGTCACCAATGTGGTTCAGAGCAGTTCCTGTTGGAAGGTTCTGTGCCTTACATGGTGACACCATCAAAAGATGCAGAACAGGAGCTTGTGCCTCACCTGTGACACAGGGACTGACAGGGGAGCACTGGATGTCACCATTGCCATCATTGTGTTTTCCATTTGCTTTTACTCCCAGCTCCATCTGATGTCACTGTACTTTCTCCTATTTTCTTTCTTGTGACTAACCTGTTTTCAGAGGAATTTTATGTGTCCTTTCTAAGGTATCCTAAGATCTTTGGCAACAAGGTGCATTAAGTGAATGCTGTGTGTGTGTCAGCCTGCATGTGTCTGCACATTTCCATGTGTCTGCATGTGTCTGCATGTTTTTACAGGTCTGCATGTTTCCACGTGGGTCTGCATTTCTCTGTGCATCTTTGTGTTTCCTTCTGTGTGGGTCTGTGAGTTTCCATGTGCCTTCAAGTTTTCATGTGTCTGCCCATCTGCCTGTTTCTACATGGGTCTGTGGTGGTCCTCATGTCTGTATCTCCACATGTGCTGTGTGTGTCTGTCTATATGTGTGTGCCCCATGTATGCATGCCTCTGTGCACATATAACAAAGAGATAAATAACTTCATAATTACATCTGAGTTGGCAGGGGATAGAGAAGTCCCAGGTGACTGTCCCATGCCCAGGAGCCCTGGGATAGAAGGTATGTATCCACGGAGTGGCTGCTACAGTAGACCAAGACATGGCCTGCTCCTCTTAAGTCCAGTGCCACAAGAAAGAAATTGTGTGGCAAATGCTGCACAGACAGAAACATTGCACATTACAAATGAACCTGCTGTGACAGGAGGGCATGAAACTGACCAGCAGTCTGGGTGTGCATTGCTCCCGGGGCATGTGTGGCTGGAAACTGCCAACAGCTCTCAGAGTGGGGGCATCCAGACGCACACTCACCATGCCTGTCTGCAAGTCATAGTTTTCCTGAAAACAACGTGCCTTTTCTTCTGTGGATTAAAACTAACTAGAGAAGAAAACTACCTTCCAGCATTCACGTCCCCCTTCTTTCCTCTCTCAAAGACTATCTCCTAACCCAGTTGTGGGCACATCCCTCAACACCAGCTCTGGAGGGAGGCACAGAGCTCCACCCCCCAACCCCCCGCTCAGGCCTTGCGAGGATGTGTCTGCACAGTTACTGCTGAAGATGGGTCTGGTTCTTTGGGGCCAGCTATTCCTCACAGAAATTGGTGTTTGGTTGTCAACCCTTCATTAGGATGAAAACTGCAGGTGAAAAGCAACTCCAGGGAGGAGATCTGGATTCCAAACTGGATTTCAGATTCATCTGTGGGCACACTCAGCCTGTGTGTTTACACTGCACTATTCATGAAGAGGGCAGGAGGAGGTCCTATCACCACTGATCTCAGCAGCAGTGCATTTCCTTGGTCTCACAGTACATCCAACTGTGTGATTTTTAGACTTGCCTTGCAATATCGACACATTTCAATTAAGGTGATCCAGAAGCTTGGAAGAAAGAGAGGAGGCAAATGTGTGTCCCATGGCTTAACACAGCTGCTTGCCTATAAAAAAAAAACAGCAGAAGTGAGCAAGGAGCATCCAACACTTGCAAGGCCCTGGAGCCCTCCCTAATCTCTGCAGGTATTTAGTTCCAGGGCTTGTAGGTCACGGAAACAACAGGCGGGTTCCAGGACGGCAGCCCTGGTGCACCTACCCTGCCTCCACCTCAAAGATCAGCCCCTGGCAGCTCAGAGGCACAAGGTTTCTGGAAAGAACCTGCCTATCTGGGAGCCTACAGCATGCCCACGTCCCTCCAGGGACACCACAGCCCCTGTGGCCTAGTCCCCTGGCACTCTGGGGAGAGCCTCCCACAGCGTTTCTGCACTTTCCTGGTCTGTCTCCTCCTCAACACGGTGAGAGCTCCCCAGGCATTATTCTAATTGTAAGTGTTCCATAGGGATGTTTAATTTAAGCCAGCATGATCCTTTTTGAGAGGAACTGAGCACAAACCACTAATTAGCTGATGATATGTGCATTAATTACAGTGGTTCCTCATTATTCAAGATTCAGTATTTGTGACTTTCCGTACTTTTTAATTTAGATTTTGGAAAATGCTCTCAACTTGTTCAGCCTCTTTCAGTGGAGACCTGGAAACACAGGACTGGAGTTGGGGAGAATGCCTGCCCTCCCGAGCAGGTGGGCTCTGCACCCCTCTGAGGGCGGCTTAGAGGGGCAGCTTGGAGCGCCCATTTCCTGCTCTCATCTCCAGGGGGCGCGGTGGAGCCAGGGTCTCAGCCTCCCGGCTGTAAGCGAGAAAAGATGATGTTGCAACAAGGGGTGTCTCCTCCTCTTAACCCTCACGGGCAGCCGCTGCCTCAGCTCTGGGCAGGCTGCCACTCACGGAGAGGATGGGCGGGCAAGGGAATGCTGTCCCGGGTAGAAAGCGGGCCCCAGGCCCTGTTGGGCCGACAGCCCTGGGCGCCCTGCAGTGGGGAGGGTCCGCAGCGCTCAGGGAGCAGCCCGCCAGCTGCCTGGGGGGTCCCGGGCTGTGCCCACCTGGAGCCTGTAGGTTAGCAGAGAGAAAGCGTGAAGGGGCGCTGGGGTAGCTGGATGGGGACGATGGGTCCGCAGCTCCTGCCCTTGGAGGGTAAGTTCTTTGGAGAGTACAGGAAGGAGCTGGGTCCTGTCGGACCGGCACCCTGGTCCTCCCCACCCATCCAGGGCTCACCCGGAGTTTCCCTGGGTGTTGCTTTGAGGAGAGGGCCCCTCAAGGCAAGCATTCCCGGAGGAGGAAGCAGCTGGGGTGGCGCCGCGGGAGTGCGGGCAGTCCCGGAGCCCCCTCCTGAGCACACGCCTGCCCGCCTTTGCCTTTGCGTGGGAACAAGGGGAAGGCTGGAGCTCCTGGGGAAGCACTGCCCCTCTGGTGGGACCACCTGGACTTGCACTCCCTGGGGTTCCTCAGGTCCAAGATCGCGAAGCACCGTTCGAGTCCCGTGTCCTGGGAAGCTCCTCCGGGTATGGAGGGCCAGGTGCTCGGTGACGCTCTCGGAAGACGAGGGGAGCAATGCAAGGGGACACAGAGCCCAATATTGTGCAAAGTGCTGCATCCGCAGAGGGTGAGGAGTGGGTGGGAGGCACAGGGGGAGACCCTGCTCAAGAGCCTTCCCCTCTCCGCCCCCGCCCCCAGACCACCGGGCTTCTGCCCTCACCCGTTCCCATAGGAGATGCCAACGTGCCGTGAGAGCTGCGCACTAAATGGCTTGGGCACAAGGTCCCCAGACCCCTGACTGCCCCTCTAAGAAGACTCACATTTCCTGGTTCACATGTTACAACTAATGTTCAGTGGACAGTGAGCTGCCCCTGCCCAGGGCCTTGCAGCTTCCTGGGGACACACTGCCAGACATGCCCGCCTCTGCCACCATGAGGTGGGACTAGTCAGAGCACACCCTCCCCAGGCACACCCACCCACCTAGATACCCACCACATGCCCTCCCCTCACAAACACAAGTACACACCCACACACCCTAACTTTTCACACACCCATGCACACACACATACACACCCAAACCCACACACTCCCTACTTCCCACACCTAAACCCTCACACACGCCCACACACTCATGTGTATACCCACACACCCTCCAACACACACCTGACACTGCACACACACACACACACCATGTACACATGCACACACCGGATATACATACCATGCATGCCCACTCCATGCACTCACATATACACACATAGTCGTAACCCTCTATCACACCCACCCACTCATATCATATACACACTAACAATGCAAGCACATACCATGCACATACACCCCATACACACAATACCATGCACACACAATGTGCACACTACACACCATGCACACACACACCCCATAACACCTATCCACTCACACCCCATACACAATACAATGCACACACACACACACACTCACACACTCCCAACTTCCCATACCCAAACCCTTACACATGCCCCCACACACTCATGTACACACACAAACCCTCCAACATACACCTGACACCACACACACATACACACATACACCCCAAATACACATACCATGCACACCCATTCCATGCGCACTCACCAGATAAACACTCATACTTGTAACCCTCTATCACACCCACCCACTCACACCATATACACACTCACTTACAATGCAAACACATACCATACACACCCACTCCATGCACACACTCCATACACACACACCACTTGTCCTAAGATATGTCTGCACCCAGCACCAGGATCACTGACGACAGCCCCCAGAGAGCCTGGTGAGTTACAGGGTAGAACACTCCCCCACTGGTCCCTTCACCCTGGACACAGGCCAGCCCTTCCTCTTTCACATCATACAGCTGTCCCCACTGCACCTGTGAATGGTGCCAGGCATGTGTCCCCTAACTAAACATAGCTCTGGAGTCGGGAGGGAAAAAGGTCAGTCCTAGGCAGGGCTCCTGATTAGTCTCCTGTGCAAATCCTGATGGTCAAGTCCTGAAGAGACAGAGGTTAGGGGTTGAGGGGTCAAGAAGTCCATAGATGTGGTCAGAAGTGGAACGCTCAGCAAGGTGCTAGGAGCCTCCAGGGTGGGCTGATGCCTTCCCAGGCTGTGGGCATATGTGTTTGTCTGGAGGGCCCCACAGTATGGGCAGGTACCACTGTGTCAGTGAAGTTAGTTTCCAGATCATCTGTTGAGGCTCCACCCTGTCCCCTGCCGAGGCCTGGCACCTGGAAAGTGTGGGTCTTTTGTTCTCCCAACCCAGATGCTTACTAAAGACTTACTGCATAAAGAAAAATGGCTCAGCATCCAGCCCCTCCCACCTTCCACACACTCTGGGTTCCAGCTGCAGTGAGATACTATGGAGCTCTGCGCCAGCCTCATGCTGCTCCCCTCCATCCTGTCTCCTAACCCCTCTGCATGGATGCTCTTCCTCCACCCAAGTCCAAAGCCCCTGTCCGTGCCACTCTGTCCCTCTGCACCACCGTGGCCACCAGTAGGCTCTCAACCCCAGGGAGCTGGCCAGGAGGGCCAGTACAGCGTGCCCTCCCTGCAGGCCAGTATGCTCAGCAAATGAGTGAGTTATACACTTCCCCCTACACAGAGTTTACCTTAACTCTTTTCAGCCCCATGTGGATAGCAGGGCCTCAATCTGTACCTCATTTCTATCATACTCTGAACATAAGGAAAGAATTAAGCTTGAAAGAGGTATCATTTCCAATCTAAGCAGATTTTTGTTTTGGAACCTTCTCCTTTGAAAATCACAGAAAGCCAATCCTGACAGAAATGCTTTCTTCTGCAATTGCAGAGTAATTTATTTGTTTTTCCAGGCCATGCACTCGCTGGGATGGCATCTGGAGATAAACATCTGCTTTTGATGAGAGTCTGCCATTTAGTCACGTCGGGCATACGGTTCCTTTGGCCACACAAATGCAAAGTGCCAGGCCCACTTTCTAAAATAAGAGACTGGTCAGAGTTAGGCCAGGTGTGGAGTCTGCCACAGGGTGGCTGACTATGGGAAGGAACCTTGGGAACATCCACCCTTCTCTCCCAAGGATCCTGCTCCAGACCGTCTGCTTTCTGCCTCTTTGCCCCACCTCCCACCCCATGAAACACACCCAAGCTGGGACTTCGAGGTTTAGGGCAATAAAGAGTTATGTCTAGGAGAGGCACGCCCTCAGAGGAGGCACTTCTCTCCCCTGCCCAGCTGGGCTTCAGGTGGCCATGGCCCTAACGGAGTTAGGTGCTGGCTGTATGCCTAACTTGTACCTTACAGATGCAAAGGACTCCCACTTCAGTCCCATGGGCCCAGGGTGAAGGGCAGAGGAGCCCAGCCACACATAGCTCTCATGAACACACCCAGGCCCTAACTGGCCCTCCAGTGTCATTTCTGGACTTCCTTGCCACAACCACCTGCTAAGGGATGTTTGTTGAACAAATCGAGACCTCAGGGCCAGCCCAGAGGGCCAGACTTGTCTCTGGCTCAAATGTGAGCACTTTAAGTCAGGGGCCCTCTTATAACAAGCCGTGAGGAAGGCAGGCTTCAACCCACAGCTTTATGAGGAGGACATAAGAGGCCCCCTTGTCCATCTCTCTGCAAACATGAGGCCATCTTTCTGCAGCCACTGTTTGGGAGCATCCTGATTTCTGGAAAAGCTCCAGTGACAAGGAGCTCACTACCTGTGCGGGATGACTGCCAGAAATGCTCAACATGTATGACACCAAAATGCTGTGGGAAGGAACTAAACATGGGGCACCTACTTCCAAACAGGCAAGATTCAGACCCCAGAGGCCAGGAGCTCCTGATTTGCCTCCCAACCAGGGATGCCAGCTCCTCATCAGGACCCGGGCCAGGCAGCCTACCTCTTGCACACGTGTGGTGTGCAGAGGACTGAGGGACCCCGAGTGGAGCAGAGCGAGCTCAGCAGAGTCCTGGCCCCCAGGCCGCCATCTTTCCCACAGTCCCATGCCTTTGCACTGCTGCACCTGGAACAGTGGCACACTGGGGTGTGCCCTCTTGGACCCTGACTCCCTCCCCTGGTCACCAGGAGCAGGCAGCTACCTGCAGACTGCTGCGTGGTGTCTGGAGCCTACATGACCTCCTGTGTGTCCTAAATTCACTGCTGTAAACACTGTGCACTGCAATAGAAACCACTGAGTAAGAAACATGCAGAGTGTGTGGAACCAGAAAGAATCTGTGGCTGGGGCTGGCATCCACCCAGCCATTTGCACTGGACGTCCCCAGCCACTCCTCCCTAGCCCAAAGCGGATTCTGGCCTGGCTGTCACCCTGCAATCAGCTGGCCAGGAACTACAGCAAGAGGTTCCTGCGGAGGCAGCAAGCGCCCATTACCTCCCCGCTGGGTGGAAAGTGGGCCCTTATGTTGGGCTTCTGCTGCTCCCTCTGCTGCTCAAACACAGCAGCTCTCCCAGACCTCGGAACTAAGGGGCTCCAGGAACAGGAGTGGCTTCGCTGTCTCCCGGTTCCTGAAGCCACCTTAGGACACAGATGATGAACAGAGAGGTGGGAACAGCCTGTGTTGCGGCTGTCTGGTTGTGACAGAGAGCTTTCAGGGTCCCCATGTTACATATGCAGAAAGGGATGTTCAGAGGTAGGAAATAACTTTCTGAGGCCCCAGCACCAAGGCTCAACCTCCCTGTCCTGTAAGTGAGGAGTAAGGGCCAGCCTTGGGCAGCTCTCAGGCCAGCCTTGGGCAGGTCTCAGGTCAGCCTGGATGGTGAGACAGAAAGTAGAAGATCCTAAGACACTCCTACATTCCTGCCTGGTGGACACACAGCTTCTTCCAGTTATTCAATAGAATACTAGGTGCTGCTGCAGGATTCTGCAGATGGAATCATGGTCTGGATCAGAGGAGTTGAAGATCAATTCTCAGGGGTGCCTGACCTGATGCACAAGGCCCTTTAACATCAGGGTTTTCTCCAGCTGACCACAGAAGGGAAGTCCAAGAGTCCTGGCATAAGAAGGGTTTTACTACTGCTGCCAGTGTGGCGATGCAGGGGCCCCAGCCTGAGGACCATGCGTAGCCACAGGAGCTCAGCATGGCCCAGCTGACAGCCAGAGTGGAAACAGGGCTCTTGAGCCCTCTGCCTAGGAGCTGAATTTTGCCAGCAACCTAGATGAGCTCGGGAGAGCCCCAGATGAGCCCAGCCCGTACACTCTCTGATTTAAGAATGCTGGCCTCCATGATGGTAACAGGATAACTTTCTGTGGTTTCCAGTGCCTAATTGTGCACCTTTGTTATAGCAGCCCAGGACACGAATACCTGGATGTAAGAAATACCTACAAATGTAGGGGTGCTTTGGAATTAGATAGCAGCTTGAAATTTCTGGGACACAGGGTAGAAAAAGCCTAGACTACCTCAACTAGCCGGTCAGTAGAAACACGGACACTAAAGCTTCTGCCAGCAAGGGTCAGGAGGAAGCAAAGAGCATGTCACTGAAGCTGGGCCATCAGGGGGCGGGGGAGGGGCGGTTGGGGGCTGGTTGTAAAACTGCAGAGAATTTGCCTGAAAAGTGAAAAGCAGAACTTGTAAACAACAAACCTGACAAAATGTCTAAGCAAAATGTTGACGGTGAAGCCTGGTTTCTCCTTCTTGTGTATAGCAAAATGTGAGAGAAAAGAAATAAATTGAGGAAGGAAGTGTCAAGCAAAAATGAACCAGCCCCTGAGGATTTGGGAAATAGTCTGTGTAGATTGCAAAAGATGCTCGGGCGAGAAGACTCATATCTGGGAAAGGCTGCCCTGGAGAGAAGGCTGACAATGTGGCCAGGGAGGGTAAGTCTATGCCCTGAGGCTGCACTCAGCCATCATACAGGAGCCCCAGACGGACGGGGTGCCTAGGAGAGCTCTGCAGAAGACGACCTTCTCTGCAGTGTGTGTCCCCATGACAAACAGGCCACCCACAAGGTGTTTGAGCATGTTCTATCGGCAGAAAAACCACCAGCTTTAGACCAAAAGGGACAGAGTGAAACAGGGCTGCTGGACTTCCAAAACTCTACAGGCAGGAGGTAAGGTGACTGCACTAGTGAGCCGCAAGCGTGGTCCCCTCCACCAATGACTATGACCATGGAGTTGTAGGTGCAGAGGGCAAGGCCTGGAATCCCCAGGCTTCTTCTCAGCCTTGAAACCTAATACAACCCACCCTGCTCAGGCCCGGAGACTCTTTCCTTCCTCTACCTCCATCCTTTCCTTCCTGTCTTTTTTTTTAAGTTCACTCTTTTGAAAGATCAGTTTAAGGCTCACAGCAAAGTGAGTGGAAGGGACAGAGAGTTCCCATAAACTCCCTGTCCCCACATACATACAGCACCTCCCGCTGTCACCATCCCACAGCAAAGACTGCATTTGTTACAGAAGATGAGCCCACACCCACACACCATCATACATAGGTACAGAGGCCCCAGTTCACACAAGGTACAGCATCACTTGATGCTGTACACCCCCATGGCTGTGGACCTATGTGCCCGCCGTTACAGCATCATGCAGAGCAGCTTCATTGTCCCGAGAACCCTCTATGCTCTGCCAGTCCATGCTCACTCCCCACAACCCCTGGCAACCACTTATTCTTTTACTGTCCTATAGTTTTGCCTTTTCCAGAATGTCATTTAGTTGGAATACAGTATGTGGCCTTTCCAGATGGGCTTCTTTCACTTAGTGATATATATTAAAGGCTCCTCCATGTCTTTTTATGGCTTGATAGCTCATTTCATTTTAGAACTGAGTAATATTCCATTGTATGAATGTAGCAGTTTGTTTATTTATTCATTCAGTCCTTTGGATAACAGTCCTTTATCTGATGGGTCTTTTGCAAATATTTTCTCCCAGTTTGTAGCTTGTCTTATCATTCTCTCGACAGTGTCATTATCGAAGCAGAAAACTTAAATTTTAGTCAAATCCAGTTGGGCCTTCAATATTTTATCTAAAATCATCACCATAGCAAGGATGTCTAGGGTTTCCCCTCCGCTGTCTTCTAGGAGTTGGACAGTTTTGTGTTTTACATTTAGGCTGATGGTCTCTTCTGAGTTAATTTTTGTGAAGGGTGTGAGGTCTATGTCTAGCTGAATTCTTTTCTTTTCCTCCCTCCCTCCCTTTCTTTTGCATGGGGATGTCCAGTTGTTCCAGCACCATTTGTTGAAAAGACTACCTTGGCTCTATTGTATTTCCTTTGCTCCTTTGTCGAAGATCAGTTGCCTATATTTATTATATATTAAGTGGGTCTATTTCTGGGCTCTCTGCTCTGTTCCACTGATCTGCCTGTTCTCTCACCTGTCCCACACTGCCTCAAATACTGTGCCTGCACAGGAGTTGTGAAGTTGGAAGGGTCAGTGCTCTGACTCTGTTCTCATTCAACATGGAGTTGTCTGTACTGGGTTTTTTGCCTTTTCACATAAACTTTAGAATCAGTTTGTTGGTACCCACAGGAAAGCCCATGAGGCTTTTGATGAGGATTGCATTGAATCTATAGATCGAGTTGGGAGAACTGTCATCTTGACAATATTGAGTCTTCCTATCCATGAACATGGACTTTATTTAGTCCTTTGATTTCTTTCATCATACTTTTGTAGTTTTCCTTGTATGGATTGTACATATTTTGTTAGATTTCTACCTAAGTATTTCATCTTGGGGAGTGCTAATGTAAATGACACTTTTAAATTTCTGATTCCACATTTTTATTGATGGTACAGGGAAGCTATTGACTTCTGCACATTAACATTGCACCCTGTGACCTTGCTATCATCACCTGTTAGTTTCCATAGGATTTGTGCATTTTTTTCCAGGTTTTATACACAGACAATCATGTCCTCTGCAAGCAAGATAGTTGGATTTTTCCTTTCTAATCAGTGTACTTTTTTCTTTCCTTTTCTCATCTTATTGCATTAGCTGGGACTTTCAGTGTAATGTTAAAAGGGATAGTGAGAAGGAACATCCTTCCTCATTCCTGACCTTAGTGGGGAAGCTTCCACTTTCTCACCATTAAGTATGATGTTAGATGTACATTTTTTGTAGATGTTCTTGATGAAGTTGAGGAAGCTCCCTCTGCTCCTAGTTTGCTGGGAGCTTTTATCATGAATAGGTGTTGGGTTTTGTCAAATGTTTTTTCTATATAGATTGATGTGATCATGTGATTTATCTTCTTAGTTTGTGGATGTGATGGGTTATATTGATTTTTGAATGCTGTACTAGCCTTGCATACCTGGAATAAATCCCACTTGGTCATTGTGTGTAATTATTTTATGCATTGTTGATATGTTAGCATTTTGTAGAGGATTTTTGCATTTATGGTCATGATATGGATCTGCAGTTTTCTTTTCTTGCTATCTCTTTGGTTTTGTTGGCCTCACAGAATGAGTCAGGAAGCAGTCTCTCTCCTTCTATCTTCTGGAAGGGATTGTAAAGAATTAATATGAATTCTTCCTTACATGTTGGCAAAGTTCATCAATGAACCCAACTAGGCCTGGTGCTTTCTGTTTGGGGAAGTTATTGAGTCAACATTTTTTTTTTAAAGATTTTATTTATTTATTTTTAGAGAGGGAAGGGAGGGAGAAAGAGAGAGAGAAACATCAATGTGCGGTTGCTGGGGGCCGTGGCCTGCAACCCAGGCATGTGCCCTGACTGGGAATCAAACCTGCGATGCTTTGGTTCGCAGCCCGCACTCAATCCACTGAGCTAAGCCAGCCAGGGCGAGTCAACTTATTAATAGGCCTATTCAGATTGTCTATTTCTTTTTATGTGAGTCTTGGCAGATTGTATACTTCAAGGAATCAAATTATTTCATCTAGGTTATCAAATTTGTGGGTATAGAGTTTTTCATAATCTTTTATCATTTTAATGTTTATGGGTTCTACTTGTCCTTTGGCAAGGTGATTTTTTACCCTTTGGTTTCTTTCAAGATCTTTTATCTTTGATTTTCTTAAGTTTGAATGCAATGTGCCTAGGTGTGGTTTTTGTTTGCTTTTGTTTTGGCATTTATTCTGCTTGGTGTACTCTGAGCTTCCTGGATCTGTGGCTTGGTGACTTCCATTAATTTAGGGGAAATTCCCAGTTATTATTGCTCCAAATAGTTCTGGTGGATTCTGTCTTGCTTCTCTGCCTGTCTTCCCATCACACATATGTGTCATCTTTCGTAGTTGTCCACAGTCTTTGGACATTCTGTGCAGGGTTTGCTTATGGTTTGTTTGCTTGTTTGTTTGTTTGTTTGTTGTCTCAGTTCTCTTTGCTTTTCCATTCTGGAAGTTCCTCTTGACATGTCTTCTGGCTCACTGATTGTGTTCTCCACTGTGTCCAGCTTACTGAATGAGCCCACCAAAAGCACTCTTCATTTCTTACAATGTTTTTATCTCTAGCACTTATTTCTGATTCTTAAGAATTTCCATCTGTTTACATGGCCCATGTGTGTTTGCATGCTGTCTACTTTACCCATTAGAGTCCTTACCATGTTAGTCACAGTTGTTTTAAGTTCCAGTCTGACAATTCCAACATCCTTGCATGTCTGGTTCTGATGCTTGCTGTCTCTTCAAACTGTATTTTTTGTCATTTGGTATGCTTGTAATTTTTTCTTGATAGCCAGATATGTGTTGCATAAAAGGAACTTGAGTGATGTGTCCGTGAGCTGTGGGGATGGGGAAGCATTTTATAATTCAACAAGTAGGTCTCAGGATTGGTGGGCCTGTATCCTGGGCTGTGACCTCCACACGTGCTTCTCAGCCCCCCTTGGTTGGGACCAGGAAGACAAAGGGGCCGAGGTGGGCATTTCCCTCCCCTGGTGGGTCAGGCTCTGGGGCAAGGACTTCTCCTGAGGGCAGGTCTTGTGGAAGAACTGATGTTCTGGGATTCACAATGGCTACTTCCCCCAGCACCCCACCTGAATCAGGGGGGGATTTTTCTCCCACCTTCAGTGGGAGGACCTGGTATGGCTCCCAGAGGCTAAGTTCACAGAAGTGTGGGCCCCTGGGGTGTTGAACTCTGTCTTGTCCACACTGAGCCTCTAGCATTTGTCAGTTATAGCTCAGGTTTTCCTGCCCAGCACTGGTTCTCCACCCAGGGCTTTCTGGTCATGTGTTTCTGCTCTGGCAAGTTGTGATTCTCTGGGTTCACCTGTCTCCCCAGTTTGGGGGGTTTGCCCTATGACCTCATTTCTCTGAAGGACCAAAGAGGAGCTGTTGAATTTCAGTTTGTTCAGGTTTGGATGCTTGTGAGGATGGAGTGCCCGTTTCCAGCTCCTCACATGCCAGAGCAAAACAGGAATTGGGGTACCTCTCTCATGTCCATGTAATTTCTCTCTGAAGTGACTCATCCACCCCTTCCCTGTGGCAGCAGCTCATTTGCCTTCTGGTCCCACAGCCTGAGGTGGAGAGGAGGCTGCCCAGGGAGGGGCTATCCCATAACCTCACTGGAGTTAGAGACTAGCACTATGATCAAATGAGGTTTTTGGACAAAGATCTGCTGTGCAATGATTGAGACTTTTGGAGATTTTGGGATGGAGCAAATATATTTTATATGTGGAATGGATGTGAATTTGACAGGAATAGAGGGCAGACTATCATTGGTGGAAGTGTTGCCTGGAAATATATGTCTGAGTTCTAATTCTAGGAACCTGTAATTGTGAACTTACTTGGAAAAGGTATCTCTGCAGAGGCACTAAGGTTAAGGTTCTTGAGATGAACAGGTCATGAAGAATTATATGGAGTTAAGGAGGAATCTGAAGTCAGTAGACAGTGAGGGGTGGGGGATGAGACCCTACTCATGGCAATGTCCTGGTGTTGGGCAGTATGACAAGGCAGAGCTGAGCAGGCTGTAGGCGTTCAGTCACCTCGGGCCAGTCTGGGATGCCAGGAAGGCAGACGTCTGTCTCACAGGATAAGACATGACAACTTCCCTCATGCCTGGCACACTCCAGCAATGTGAGTGATGGGGCTGCTGGTTCAGGTACTTCTTGGACTTTGGTCTGTGCTAGAGAGATCAGGACACCCATACCTCATAGGACAAGAACCCTGGGAAGTAAGGCATCGTGTGCTCAGCAGGAAACTCCCACCCCAGGTAGGAGCCAGTGCACTCTGAGAGGGCCCATGAATGGGCGGGTCTGCACCTGTGCACTCGGGTTCTATCATGTGCACCCTGAGTAGCACTGGCCTGTCCTGGCACACCTCATGATGTGGGACCCTTTCTCTTCTGGCCACACTGTCTCTCCTGCAGGCTTGCTTTCCTGAACAGTCAGGACCTACTGTGTAAATGGAGGACCGCTGCTGCCAGAGACTCAGGTGTGGACCCTGGGCGTGTCCATCCCCTCAGCTGGAAGAGGCATGAACAGAGTCTCTGCAGGGACACTCTGTGCATGGAAACAGACATGAGCATCTGATTTTCAGAGGCAGCACTTGCTGGGCATTGGAAATGAGCCCTGCACTTGTCCTCTGACCTGCTCACATCATCCTCTTTCCTACTCTTCCCTCCCCAGCAGGGGTCTCAGTGCCCTTGTCCTACATGCAGAACTGAACTTCCCTCCAGAGCATCACTTCCATGGGAAGGTACAGCCCAAGGCTCAAGCCGGGACTTATGGAGCTGTGCCTTCTTTGCTTGTCCTCACCCCATGGTGTGGAAGCCCAGCCACTGGCTGCTTCCCTTCCCCCAGGATGATTGCCTTGGGCAGTGGGGCAGCCAGAGAGTGCAGAGGAAGGGACTCCAGGGCAGCAGTCCAGAGGCATCCGTGCACACGCTGGCCACTTGGGTTTCTGCAGGCACACGACAGACACTGGCCCTTCACTCATCTAGGAAGTGTGTCCCTGCCCTACTGCTCCAGCCTGCTTGAACAGAAGGGATTGTTGGGGGGAAGTAAGTAGCTCGTCCCTCAACTCAAATTCTTCCATCCCCAGGATGAGAGGAAGAGGCAGAGGTCGGGATGAGATGGTGAGTCAAATCCAAAGAGCCCTGAGGAGTGGGTGCTGCTTCAGACCCATGACAGAACGCGCTGGAGGGTTCTGTGGCTCAGGTACCCTAGGACAGCAGCCGTGTGTCATGGGATGGTGGTCACAGCTTCAGGATGCGTGTCTACCTCCATGGGACCCTGGATGTGCAGTCAGGACAAGAGCACAGTTTGGACCAGTCCTGCTCCCAGCTCCCTGCCCTACAGCCAGGCTCCTTATCCAGGTCCAGTGGCCTTCACTATGGCTACCTCATGTGGTCCATGTGGCTCTCCAGCATGAGCAGCTCTTGGTGTCTGCGAATGGTCGCCTGCCCTCTCTGCCTCTCTGAGGACTTAGAGGAAGGGCAGAGCCTAACGGCCTTCTGGAAAGCAGGAATGCCCCCGCCCTCAGACAGGCTGCAGGACTAGCCCTGTGGCTTCTCACTTTCAAAGTAACCCAGAGAAACTGCCTCCCCGGCGAGCCCACTGCTGTGCCAGGTTCCAGCCAGTGCCAAAGCTGGACGTGCATGTAGAGATCAGTTGCAAATGTGAAAACTGATGACAATTTGTGTGTCTTTCAAGTTTTACCCAAACCCACAGCTAACAAACGGGCAGCAGTAGGTGGAGGGGTTCCTCCCAGGGAGGCCAATGGGCCTCAGAGGGCTCCCCCACTCTGTCATGTGGTCTCACAAGGTTCCTGCCTCAGCAGGACAGCTATCTCCAGGCAGGCACTTCATCAGACCCCAAACCAAACCAAAGCCCCACCCCGACAGACTGCATACAGTTGGCTGTTTCGTGGTGTTTGAAAATGTCTCAAGGGCTGATGGATTTTTGTTTTTTCCTCTCTCCTAAAATTTCTGTATGCTGACTTGGGGCATCCAGAGAAAATCACTGTGAAAACTGGCATGGGCTGTCTGGCTCTTCTCTGCTCCCCACCACACCCCTCTTCCCAGCCCCACTGTTAAAGGGCCCCAGACAGAGGAGTGCAGCCAGGGAAAGAGGCCCCAGGCTGTGGCCCTGGGCTGGCTTTGGCACTGGCAGCAGAGTCATGTGGAGGGCTCAGGCCATTCCAGTTTGGGGCCAAGGGCAGTGAGTCACCCTCCAGGACAGACAGTGCTGAACAAGTGCAGCTGCAGCCTGGGGAGGTCACAGCCCCAGGCAGGTAAGCAAACGCAACCTCAGCACAGCATAGCCGCCTGCACACTGAGGGCCCATTTGAATTTTCACTGGTTGAAAGAATAATATCAAAACAAGAATCACATTTGTGACACATAAAATTCTAGTTTCACAGGCAGTTTTATTGGAACACAGCACACCCACTGCCCCCGAGTCCATGCTGCCTTCCTGCAGACAGCAAATCTGAGGTGTTGTGGCAGACCCCATACAATTTCAGAGGATGAAGTGATTACCACCTGTACTCTCAGAGGAGGCCTGCCGAACCCTGCCCTAAGCAAACAAGAGTCAGCCCTTTCTGATGAAACACTGGAGCTGTTTTGGTTCAGTTTGGCTCAGTGTGAGTCTCACAACTGCGTTAGAGGCAGGACTTGCACTATGTTCACCTCCACATGATGCATAACTGAGCTCAGAGCACTGTCTTAAGAACTGCAAACACCATGCAGGGCAGCAACAAACTGATGCCATTACTGATAGAATCGGCAGACAGGCTCTGGGGCAGGAATATGGGTGTGGAGAGCCCCACCCCCCCGCCCCCGGGGCCAACGTCAGTGTCAGAGCATGAGCTCCAACGCAGCAGAGGGGAGCAGGACCGAAGACACAGTGTGCTGCCAACAGCTCATTGAAGCCTCCATCAGGCTCCAGAGGGTCTGCTGGCTTGGTGTGACTCACCTGTGGGGAGCCACCAGTGTCCATTGGGATGCGAGAGATCCCAGCTTGCCTGCTAAACTCCTTCCTCTAGTCCAGCAGGAGCATCATAAGGTCCCCTCCTCTCATGTCCTTCCCCACGGCCCAAAATGAAGCCAGTGAGCCAGGTGAGGGGCAAGGAGAGAGGAAGACGGAGACTTGGCAGTGGGAGCACCACAAGGTGCTCCTATCACGTGGGGTGTGGGAGTCAAGGAATTGGAATTTGTGCCCCTAGGTGAAACGGGGGTGCCTAGAAAGGTGGAGTTGATGCACTGGGGTGGGAAGCAGTGGGAGGGAGTGGTAAGTGCCTGGATGTAGAACAGGGCTGTAGTAGTGAGTTCTTGGTGCCATAGGAAACGGGTAAATTTCTGTGCTTTGGACTCCAATCATCAATTCAGTTTGGCAGAAGGAGCCTCAGGAGGAAGCCCAGCCCTGTAATACTGACCTTGGATTCCCGGCCTCCTGACCTGGGGGGTGGATGTGCCTGTTGTCCTACACTCTATGCAGGGCTTCATCAGGGCGGCAGAAACCCAGCACTGCACAGTGTGGGCACCCTGAGCCCACTCAGAATCAGAATGCAGCAGACAGAGGGCCAAGGTTAAATAGCCTCTGAGCCTGGAGGGCTGCTTATTCCAAAGACAGACCACAGTCTCTACTGATTTAATTACAGGTAGGAGTGAAAAGGGAGGGGAATAATTCTCAAAGGGGAAAGTATTTGGGTCCCACACACACCTTCATGCCCAGAGGGGCTGGGGTTTACACATCCCCAGGTGACTGACAGGGAAGGAGTGAGGCCTAGAGCTCACAGGACAGAAAGGGTGAGGCCCTGCTTCCAGAGGCGTGTCCAATGCAAGCTATGGTGCTGGGTGGTGCCCCTTTTTAGGGCACATGGGTGTCACACAGCCTGGGCAGGCTGATGGCACTCCTGAGCAGCACTCTCTAGGTGGGCAGGTTTGTTTTCCTCTCTCTGCTCAGGGCTCTCCAGTGCTGTATGTGGAAAACCCAGTCTTTGGCTCCTGCCTGCCTACCCAGCAGAAACATGTGGAGATCACCACACTCCCACTGATTCAGGCTGAGGGACTGGAGCCCGTGTGTGGGTATGTGTGCTCTGAGTGTCTGGGTGAGCCCAACTTGAGTGCACTTTCTGCACATGCACATGTGTACACATGTGTGAGTCTCTGGGTAAACCCAGCACGTGTGTGCTTTTTCTGGATTTCTGTGTGAACCTAGTGGGCACTGCAGGGCCTGTGGGTGCCTCCCAGCAGCTGCAGACACTCCCCAAGGTCTGAGGAGGCTCTCTGTGTCCATCCCCCGGGCTGTTTCAAAGGAGCCTGGGAGATGCCCACTTCTCTATGTTCCTCTCTTCCCTCCGAGGGGCCTCTCACAGACTCCAAACTGAGCAAAAAGCAGCATCAATGAGTGTCTTCAAAAAACATTCTCATAGTAGCACTTTTCTTTTGTTTCTGGATAGAAATGTGGCAGTGAAAGCAAAAATCAACACTTTTTTAAACAGGTACAGTATGTACTATTTTCTCATTTGGCTAAAAACTGGGCAATGAAATAGTATTTTAGGTGTTTCTATGATGACCTCAAGGTATACTAGCCTTTTAGATTCAGTTAGAAACTGGCCTGTCCACCAGAGATGGACAAGTGAGGGGGTTGCTGAGCGACCATGGAGTGGGCAGGTGCAGGCTGCATAGAGGTGGAGGAGGGACTTGGGATGCAGGATGCGCCTACAGCACTTAGACATGCTGGGTTAAAGGTGAGCAGACTTCATTCACAGAGACTTAAACCTTCCCTTTATGCCTAACAATAGCAGAGAAAGGATGACAGTGCAGCTACTGGAGATGCTGGGAACCTCGGGTGTGGCCATGCAAAGCAGTCCCCGAGTGCTGGGCATAGCCCACCCTGACTGTGGAGCCACGTGGCTGTGCAGGGCCCGCCGGGGCTCAGCTGAGTTTGAGTTCGTGGGTGCTTCCAACTCCCCAGCAATTCGAGAGGACCTGGGCAGAACACTGTGTGCTATGTCCACAGACAGAACTCCCCTCCTGCAGCTGCACCTTGGTGCTCTGCAGGGGACCCCGCATGGCTGCCCCTGGTCTGCACAGCCGCCCTGGGTCCTCCTGGCGTCTGCATCTGAAGGCAGCATGCAGAGGTTGAGGATGACATACCAAGAGAAGTGATTCTCATCAAAAGCTCTCATTTCTGCACTTTTGTCCTTCTAGGTCAGTTTTCTCACTCGTCGAGTGTGCTTGTCAACTGTCAGGGTTGTCTGGTCCACAGCAGTGGCGATGCTGTCCAAGGCCTCATCCTGTCTCTCCAGCTCCGCCTTGGCCTCCAAGGCGAGACCCTTCAGCCTCCCCAGGATCTGGGAGGAGCACAAAGAAAGAGGGGCTGACTTAATGTAACCTCTCAAAGACAGACAATGTTTATTTCCATCATTTTCACAATACTTAAGGAATTTTGTGAGTCAGGGGGGATGATACACCCCCATGGTGGAGCCCAGAGCGAGAGCTTGGTTTGGATCTGGGCTCTGCTGCTGACTGAGAGCTGTTGGGAGATGACGCCTTTGCCCCTGGCCTTGCTCCAGGCCACGGGCGGCAGTCTGACCACGAGTCCCTGGGGCGCTGCTATTAGAACTCACGGTGTGCTGTGTCACCGACACCTCACATCCTTGAGGAATTCCCACCAGAACAGCGGGCCCACGACTGGGACCCAGTAGTTCCCAGCTACTGCCCAATCATTGTGTTCATTACCTGTCTGTACCCAAGGGCCCAACCATGCACTCAATCTCAAAATGCAATATTTAAGCCCTCACCAGTGTAGCTCAGTTGGTTGGGCATTGTTCCACAAAGCCAAAGGTCGCCGGCTGGATTCCTGGTCAGGACACATGCCTGGGTAGTGGGTTCAGTCCCCAGTTGGGGTGTGTATAAGAGGCAACCAATAGATGTTTCTTTCTCACATTGATGTTTCTCTCCCTCTCTTTCTGCCTCCCTTCCCTTCTCTTTAAAATAAAATCTAAAAAACCCCCACAGTAATTAAAAAGAAAAGCAAAATCCCACTGTCATATGCTTGAAACCACTTCACATACAAATACGAAAGGCAGAATAGAACATGCCACAAATAACCCAAATCACATAGCACAGACCCCCACCCCTCACTCCTGCCCCCAGTCTGAGAAACTGAGACACAAGGAAACTGACCAGGAAGCACAGGGCCTGGGGCTCTGGGAGACAGAGAAGGGACATGGGTGAGGACACATGGAGGGCAGAGAAATGCCACAAGCCCCAGTGATACCACAGGGGAGGCCGTGGGCACCCGAGGGGTAGAGGCTGCTCCAGCAGCAGAGTGGGGAAGCAGGTCAGGCTGGGCTGTGGCCCTTCCCTAACTTGTGACTCATGTCATCCTCACACAGTGTCTCATAAACCAGCAAGTACAGCTGTTTTATGACAAGTCTACTGAGACGAACTGCATTGTGAAATGTATTTTAACTACATTCTTACTGAGCCTGGGCTGAAAAATTTAATATCCTCAAGATGACAAAAGGAATGATTTTAAGAGAAACTGTAATGACCAACTACTTACTGTAAATGTTAATGCCTCTTTCAGGGAAATGTTCAGATCCCTGGTTAGGTTGAGAAGCAGAAACACAGAATATGAGTCAGCACGAGTGGCCATTGTCCCAGGGGTCAACCTGCCTTGTCACACAGGGATGGACGTCCTCAGGGAACAGCCTGGATGACCACCCCAGAGGACCCCAAGTTCAATATATTGATAACACGTTGTGCCCCACAATGGTATTGGCCACAGGTCCCACCAGGTGGTCCAGGACAATGCTGCCCCTGGGACAACAGAGTGGACAGCCCCACATGGTGTTGGGGACGGCACCCCATTAGGTCACATGGCAGCTCTGTGCTGAGAATCAGGAGAAATGCCTAACCACCTGGCCGCCACCAAATGCCCAGAGGGCTGCTACCTCCAGTTATCGCGAAACAGGGTCAAGACAGGGTGACGTTAGGGCTCCCACGGTCAGCTCCCTCCCCAGGACTGAGGAGGCTGCAGTGAGGTCATAGGTATGAATGAGCTGAGGAAACTGTGAGTGCTCCATGAGGCACTGGATGCCACCCCCCCACCCCCCGAACCCCCCCATGGAGGGAAAGGGATGGGCAGAGCAAGGCTGTCCCTAGGCAGCCAAACGCAGGCTGGTGGCAGAAGCAGGACCCAGCCCATACCTCTCTCCAAATACAGCACTGTCACCGGACCTTCGACACCAGACATGAGTGAGTCATGACCCCAGTGCCCAGGCTCAGGTACCACCTCTCTGCACCCCTGGGAGCTGGTGGAAACTCCATCAGCCGAATCACAACTCATGAAAGAAACAGCGCTCACCACCATGCCAGGTCTTGCCACGTTGCTTTCTCTGATCAAGTGCTCCCTCTGGACTTACCCCATCTTTAGTGTGGTAGCAAGGTGCTCTACCAGGAATGTGCACAAAATGTCCCCTGGAAGACTGGCCTGTGCCACATGCCCACACCTGAGCAGACACCCCTGGGGCCTCTCTCCTGCATTGGGTGCTGGGGCTGCATAGACCCTGCCACTCTCTGCACCATCTAGGTCACTGTCAGTCGTGTCCAAGTGGGGTCCAGTTCATTTCCAACTGCACTATCCTTCAGAAGCACCAGGCCCCAGGCTCTAAACAGCCACCCCTGGGCCAAGTGGAGGGCAGAGACGGGCTCTCAGCAGGCAGCCACTATTTCCTTCCTTGCAGGTCAGGACAGAGCTCAGAGAAGAGCCCCCAAAATCCAAATCCAGACCAGGGCCATGGCTGGACACACACTGTCACAATCCCGGGGTGCCTTCCCCTGGCTCCTTCCACACTGACATCCACTCACACAGGAAAGTACACTGTGGTCCGAGTGTATGCACACACGTATGTCCTGTGTCCTCACCCCCCAGCCACCCTAGTCAGATAAGGCTGAGGTACGTGGCTTCTGCTAACCTTCAGACCCACTCTGCTGTCCACACCTGGCTGAGGCTGCTGGCTGACTCACCTGTTTCCTACGTTCCTGGGATGCAGCTCCCAGGGTGGCCCTGACATGACTGTCACAGAGAAACCAGGGGTCACAGTGCAATGACAGAGGTCACATCACTATGACACAGAGAGAGATGGAAAACATCCCTTTAAAAATGGCCAAAGGCCTACCACCAGAGGGGCAGGACATTCCCACACCATGGGAGGCTGGGGTCAGGGCTGTGCTGGCTTGCTGAGCCCTGGGCAATGGTGGCAAGGGGTCTAGAGTGAGGAAAGCCACACTTGTAATGTTAAATTTCCTAATATACTTTAAAAACTAGAAAATGGTAAGTGTGATTAATTTTAGTAATATTTAACCCAATCAACTCCAAATAGTATCATTTCAACATGAAATTAACAAACAATTATTAATGGGATATTTTATATCCTTTTTTCCTATGAAGTCTTAGCAAGCCGGTATGAACACTACATCTGCCATATTTCAACTTGGACCAGCCAGTTGTCAAGTGCTCAGCAGCCACATGTAGCTGGTGGCTGCTACGCCACATAGCAGAGGACCATGCTGCCATATGACAGCCTGCCCATGTACTCCCAATTCCATGACAGTCCCTGTGTGCCCCTACATGTCCCTGGGCCAGCCACCTGCTTCACTGAGCTGAGTGGACCACCTCTGCCCCCATCCACAATGAAACAGTGGCAAAAGCAAGAACAGCTGCACCCCCATGTCTGTGGTCACTCAGCACAGTCACAGTAGGCATGTCCTACTTGTTCTGTGAGCAAGAACAGCTGACTTGCAGATGCTGAGCATTTTACTGATGCAGTACAAACAAGGGCTGGCTCTCCTGGACTTTTTGACTTAGAAATGTCTCCCAGAGGATGGCCATAACTGTAGCCTTCATTCTGTGCAGCCTGTTGAGACCCTTGGCTGCTCTGTAAAAACTGTACTTGAAATTAATTCTGCAAAAACATAAAAAGGACTTTTACTAATTGCACAAAGACGATTCCTGAGTAAAACACCAAATTACTGGTACCTCACGATGTAGGTCCCACATCTTTTTCCTTTAAGACAGGGATTGAAGTAATTAAATGGCATTGTGTGCATTCTATATAACATGGATGGAAAGAAGGGTGAATAGGAAGACTGGCCAAACCTTAAAACAGTTGTTACTTCTGTGGCCCAGGATGACAAGCTGTCTAGTCATTCACATAGGACACTGCCAGCCTCTGAAATGTCAGCCGGACGGTCAGAGGGGCCCTCCTGGGGTTCTGAGTCAAAGACCAGGCTCAAAGTAGACTCTCCTCTGAGTCTGTGCAACACTAATACACCCAGAAGTTTTCTTTCCAGCCATATTCATGCCTATGTAGAATTACCTGGTTAAAAGTGCGAGTGTTATAAGGAAATAGCTTTATAAATTCCAAAGAAATACACACTCAGAAATGCACTCAGCACAGGCAAGATGGGAAAGTACCTACTGGCTGCCCATGCCTGGTGGGGAGGGGTTCTCCCACTCCTCCACTTGCAGGGTCCCTTCCCCCAAAGGTGCCATGCTCACCAGCCTCCAGGACTGGGGAGGGGAAGCCACACACTCAGGCAGGAAGTAGAGGCACCTGAAGTGCCCGGGACAGAGCACCCGGGACTGTCCTCTCCTGAAGGTGACGAACCTCGACCTCGTTGCACACCAGGGCACCTCCATCCACCCAACACCACCAGTTCAGGACAGCAACACGAGCGTGGACATGGAGACATTTTTGTCTTCCAACTACCTCTCTCTTGTTTATAAAAACAGAAAGTAAGTTATGGAAAATGGCTCCTCCAGTAGGGCAGGTCCACTTACCAAAACAGATGTTTAAACGTTTGTGCCTCCCCTGAGCCACTGCTCCGAGCTCTGCAGCGAGCTGAGCCCTCCAGGGAGTCCTAAGCGGCTGTCACTGCACCAAGGGAAGGACAGGGGACACAGACGTATGGGCCTGGTGTTTCCAGAATGTCTGTAATATTCCGTTGTCTCAACTTACAGTCAGAAAAAAGAAAATATTTGTTTTACCTCATGAGAAAATCTCTAGGATTCAGAGCATTACTACAGTATTAAGCACTTAAAGTTAGTTTAGTATAAGCTAGATTGTCTGCCCTCATCTTGTTATTAAGCTGACTCACTGCAAAACTGAATTTTCTTACAGTGAGCAATTAGCAACCATTTAAGAACAGAGCTGGGATAAATCAAGCTGTCTGCAACTTCCAACTCCCAACAGTCCTGCCGGCTGGGGTCATTAATACACTACAGAGAAGGCGAAGGGGGAAAAACAGGCTTCCAGCACTGCCGAAGCTCTGGGGGCTGTAAAGAAGATTTTAGGCTACAATCTGTCACATCCAGCACTCACAGACCACCCCCATGTCCCATCAGGTCCCTCTGCATTCCTAAGGCCCCGGTATGGGGTTCTCTTCTAGGGGCCCATGTGCCCCCAACCTCACGTCCCCTCCCAGCACACAGGGCAGCAGAGCTGAGCACAAGCCTGCTGAACAAGCCAGGGGCGAGCCTGCACGGCAGGGACCAGGCCACCTCAGTCACAAGTGGCCTCTCTCTCCAACTCAAGGTCCACCTGGGGAAAGCACAGGTGAGCACTTCCTGTGAGCAGAGGGGTCCTGGGAGCCAACCTGCCACCAGACCTTAAACAGTGTTTCCCACAAGAACCAGGTGAAAAGAAGAAAGGAAGACACTCAATTCCCTGAAGGTCTCTCTTACATGTGGAAGTAAGCCCTCAATAGGCAATTCTGAGTATAAAACACACAGAAAATGCATTAGGTCTGAGGCTTTTCATGCTGACAGGCTTGCGACCTACTGAAGACCCAATGACACACTTGTCTGGAGCTCACAAACAACGCGCCAAAAGGTGCAGGCCCTCTCTCCTCATCTCTACACAAGCCTTCTGAAGGGGCCCTGTCCTGCAAAGTGTGGCAGGACATCGGGGAAAGGTGCAGCCTGCGCAAGGCCACGGTGGCACAAAGGTAGTCTCTGACCACTGGAGACCAGGCCCCCATGTTACAGAAGGGACGGGCAGATGTGCTGTTGAGGACGTGAGGTGGAACTGGTTCCCACGTTCAGTCCAGTCCTTCTCCTCAAACCACACAAGCCGACTTCCCAGCCTGAACTGAAAGCCAACTAACACCTGCCATTTTAAAAAAGTTAGTAAAATGATATCAGCAATGGAAACAGAGGAGTTGAACAACACTACACATCACCAGGACCTAACAGATCCCCAATCAGCTGAGCACAGACATCCTTCCCAGGTGCGCACAGAGGTCGCCAAGGCTGCCGGCGTGCTGGGCCCCAGAACAAGCCTCAACTGCAAAGAGACTAAAGTAACAGAAAGTAAGTTCTCTGGCCACTGTGGGATAAAACTAGAAATCTATAAAACTAGAAAATTCATAAATATGTAGAAATTAACATATTCTTAACCAATAGGTCAAAGAGAAATTAGTAAAATTTTTTGAGACAAATGAAAATAAAATATAACGTACTAAAATACTAGAAACCAAATCCAGAGACTTACTCCAGAATGCAAAGGTGGTTCACTGTGTAAGAAAATCAATGGCTGTGACAAACCACATTACTAGAACACCAGCACACCAAGGGAGGAAGACACTGGTAAAACCCCACGCGCCTCAGGGAAGCCCTGTGTGGTGAGCAGGGAGGGTAGTGCCCAGTGCTGCCAGTGGATGGGTAGTAGGGAGCATAGCTCCAAGGAGGCCCTCCCAGACCTCACCCCACACGTCTCTGCATCTGGCTGTTCCCTATCTGTATGCACCCTTTGTATCCCTACATGGAGTGAGTTCCTGCACTGTGTGAGTAGCTCTCATGAACTACCAAACCTGAGAGGGGTCATGGGAACCCCCCAGACCTGTAGCCCATTGGTCAGAAGTACAGGTTGTTGGGGACCCCACTGCAGCTGGTGTCTCAAGGAGGGGCAGTCCTGCTGAGGAGCAGGCCCACGGTGGGGCCTGTGCTAACAATGGACAACTAATTAATGCCAGAACTGGACTGCAGTTCACCAGCTGGGCTTGGTAGAATTGCATCAAAGGGCATTACCAAGAAAGTTAAAAGACAACCTACAGAATGGGACAAGTATTTGTAAATCACATATCTGAAGAGGGTTTGATATCTGGAATATATAAGGAACCCCTACAACTTAAACAAAAAGATAAACAACCAATTAGCAAATGGGAAAAGAACTTGAACAGACACTTCTCCAGAGAAGACATACGAAGGGCCCATGAACCATGAAGTGATGTTCACAACGGCAGTCGTCAGGGGTGCACAGATCAAAACCACAATGAGAGCCCTTCACATCCACCAGGATGGCTATTACAATTTTAAATTTTTCAAAAAGAAGCCCTGGCTGGCGTAGCTCAGTGGATTGAGCGCGGGCTGCAAACCGAAGTGTCGCAGGTTCGATTCCCAGTTAGGGTACATTCCTGGGTTGCAGGCCATGACCCCCAGCAACCGCACATTGATGTTTCTCTCTCTCTCTCTCCCCCTCCCTTCCCTCTCTAAAACTAAATAAATAAAACCTTAAAAAAAAAAAGAAAATCTCAAACTGTGTTGGAGACAATATAGAAAAACTGAAATCCTCATGCATTGCTGGTGGGAATATAAAATGCTGGAGCTACGATTAAACACAATTTGGCAATTCATCAAAAAGCTAAACGTAGAATTACCCTGAGAACAGGCAATTTCACTCCTAGGAATATGCCCCAGAGAGTGGAAAGCAGGACTCACAGACGACATACAACAGATGCTGTTGCATGGATGCTCACAGCAGCAGAGTCACAAGGGTCACAGGCAGAAGCAACCAGGTATCTATCAACAGATAAATGGGTGAACAAAATATGGTATCCATACAACAGAATATTATATACCCATAAAAAGGAAAGAAGTTCCAACTCATTCTGCAAAATGGATAAGCCCTGAAAACATAATACTAAGTGAAAAAAGCCAGACACAAAGGAAGACTATGGGATGCACCTTAGAGGAGGTGCCCAGGACAGGCAAATGCAGAGACAGAGGCGATTAGTGGTGCCCAGGGGCTGCAGAAAGGGGAAACAGTTTTGGAAGCATCAATGGTGGTGATGGTTGTATATATTGAATGTAATTAATGCCACTGAATTGCACATGTAAAAAGGTTAAAATGACAAAATTTGTATTATATATGTATTTTACCATAATTAAAAACATGGCTGTAGTCGATATAAATAATATACATCTATAACCTTCCATAGGCAGGCACTCAGAACAATCAAACACCTACTTTTAGGACTCAAGGTTCACTGAAATGCTGACTGAGAAGATAGGAAAATATTCCATAGAGAACAAGTCATCCTCTGTTCCAAATGCCAGAGTGCATTTCCTGCGCCCACATACCCCCACCACAGCCACAGCTGCTCTGGGAGAGGCTCCCTGGGATGCTGGCGTGGTCTGGATTCCTAGAGCTCCTTATCTGGCAGCCCCTTCCCATCTACAATTCCCAGGGCATTGGAAGGACGGACACATTCCCAAGACTCATATGCCCTGAGACATGCAGCCCAGATTGAGCTACGGCTTCTATGCAAGGGAGGTTCAGCGCACCTGCCCAGCCTCTTGTCTGCTGCAGGTGGCACACAGCCACAAGCTGGGCAGGCCTTCCCACTCTGAACAACCATGGCCTCAGACAACATGGCCCATGCTAGCGAGGTGACCACATTCAACGTGACAAGAGCTGACGGCTGTTCTGGGGATTGCAGGGTGGGGCAGGGGGTGCTGTGTGTCTGTCTGCTGTCTGTCAAAGCAGTGCTCACAGTTACCAGTGACCTAGTTAACCAACTTTGCAGACAGAAAAATCATGAATGAATAATTAAAAGGCGTGACATTTTAGTTTTTGCCATGGACAGTGGGGACTGAAGTCAGGGCCTTCCTTGCCTTTCATCCATGGTGATTGAGGCCACGGGAGGAGCAGCCCACCCCCGTCTAAGGGCCAACAGGGCAGGGCCAGGACCCCAATTCCTAACCCAGGGCTTATCCTGGGGCATGTGTTGTCCTACTGAAGTGCCAATGGTGACTGGATGTCAGAAGTTACTAGCACCTTTTCCCAATTACCAAGTATGGTTTTAACATTTAGAAATGACATAGGATGTTATGTCAGGAACATTTATTTGTTATTCACAATTAAAGTAACAGTGGACCAGCTCACTGGCATATCTAGACTGGTATCAAAGCCGTAAATAAAAACAGCATCATAAAAACCTCCCCCACA
Organism: Phyllostomus discolor; assembly: GCF_004126475.2. Lineage (NCBI taxonomy): Eukaryota > Metazoa > Chordata > Mammalia > Chiroptera > Phyllostomidae > Phyllostomus > Phyllostomus discolor. The sequence goes on along the minus strand of NC_040910.2, from coordinate 58,071,633 downwards.
ATTAAAGAATGAACAGACAGGCAGAGGTTCCAAAGGCACAAAACAAGAAGAGAACCTGGGGGGAATGGGCAACGGTCTGAAGCTGTCCCACCACTCCTCACCCAGTCCTCAGTGACTCCAAACTGCTTACAGGACACAGTCCTGACCACCTACCTGCCTGGCAGGAAGGTCTCACTGTCTGTGCCACATCCCTTGCAGGTTGCCAGCCACCTGTCTTCCTAATGCATTGGTGCTGCTGCACAGCTGACATGAGGACACCCTGCTGGTCACTGAGTCGCTGTGCACTAACAGTGAACACGCTAACCACTCAGACATTTATTTGGGGCTGAAGAACACTGGTTAAATACAATCCTCTTACTGCGATTAGGTCTACAAGAAATGACTGATGCTGTTGATGATTTCCTTTGCTATGCAAAAATGTTTTAGTTTGATGTAGTCCCACTTCATAATTTTTTCTTTTGTTTTCCTTGCCCAGGGTGATATATCAGAAACACTATTGCTACAACACATGCCTGACATTTTCCTGCCTATGTTTTCTTCTAGGATTTTTATGGTTTCAAGTCTAACATTTGTCTTTAATCCACGGTGAGTTTAGTCTTGTGTATGGTGTAAAAAGGTGGTCTAGTTTGCCCTGGCTGGTGTGGCTCAGTGGACTGAGTGCCAGCCTGCGAACCAAAGGGTCGCCGGTTTAATTCCCAGTCAGGGCACATGCCTGGGTTGAGAGCCAAGTGCCCAGTAGGGGATGCGCAAGAGGCAACCACACATTGATGTTTCTCTCCCTCTCTTTCTCTCTCATTTCCCCTCTCTAAAAAGAAATAAAATATTTTTTTAAAAAAGGTGGTCTAGTTTCATTTTTTGCACATCTGTCTAATTTTCCCAGTACCATTTACTCAATAGACTATCCCATTGTATGTTTTTGCCTCCTTTGTCAAATATTAATTGACTATAAAGGTGTGGGTTTATTTCTGGGCTTTCTATTCTTTTCTATTGATCTATTTGCCTGTTTTTATGCTAGTACCACATTGTTTTGATTACGATGGCTTTTTAGTATAATTTGATATCAGGTAGTATAATTCCTCTAACTTTGTTCTTTCTTGAGATTGCTGAGGCTATTCGGGGTCTGTTATGGTTCCACGTTCATTTTTGGAATATCCTAGTTTTGTGAAATATGCTATTGGTATGTTCACAGGGATTGTATTGAATATATAGATTGCTTTGGGTAGTATGGACATTTTAATGTTAATTCTTTCTATCCATGAGCACAGTATATGCTTCCACTGTGTCTACCTTCTTCAATTTCTTTCCTCAGTCTCTTACACTTTTCAGGGTACAGATCTTTTACATCCTTGGTTAATTTATTCCTGGGTATTTTCTTCTTTTTGAAGCAATTGTGAATAGAACTGTTTTCTTAGTTTGCCTTTCTGATAGTTCATTACTAGTGTTTAATGAAAAAACAACCCACTGAATGGGAGGACATATTCTCCAATGATACATCTGATAGGGGTTAATGTAAAAAAAACTTTAAAGAACTTGTAAAACTCAACACCAAATAACAAACAATCCAATTAAAAAATGGGCAGAGAACCTGAAAATACACTTCTCTAAAAGCAACATACAGATGGCCAGTAAAACAAAGGAAAAGATGCTCAATGTCACTAGTCATCAGAGAGATGCAAATTAAAATCACAATGAGATATCACCATACACCTGTCAGAATGTCTATCATTAACAAATCAACAAACAAGTGCTGGAGAGAATATGGAGAAACAGGAACCCTGGTGCACTGTTGGTGGGAACACAGACTGGTGCAGCCCCTGTGGAAAGCATTAAAAGAGATACCTCAAAAAACTAAAAATGGAACTGCCTTATGACCCAGTGATACCAATTCTGGGAATATATCTGAAGAAACCCAAAACACTGATTCTAAAGAACATATGCACCTCTATGTTTATTATAACCTTATTTATAATCACCAAGATTTGGAAGCAGTCCAAGTACCTATCTGTATTACAGTGAATAAAGAAGCTGCGGTATACCTACACAGTGGAATACGATGCAGCAGAAAAAAAAAAAAAAGGAACCCTTTGCAATAGCATGGATGGACCTGGAGGGCATTATGCTGAAATAAACTAGTCATATAAAAACAAGTACCATATGATTTTGTTCACCTAATGGACAAAATGAATAAAAGCAAAATGGAGACAGACCCATAGACAGAGAGCAGGCTGCATGTTCGGGGCGAGGAGGGGAGTTGAGGGGCTGGGAGTGTGGAGGGATTGAGAAAAAAGAAAACAGAGAAAACTCATGGATACAGACAGCTGTGTGGTGACTGCCAGGGAGAGGGGGTGGGAGGAGGCAGGAGAGGATAAATGGTGATGGAAAGAGACTTGACTTGAGGTGGTGAACACATAACACAGAGTAGAGATGTGTTGTATAAATGTGTACCTAAAACCTGTATAATTTTGCTAACCAAAGTCATCCCATAAACTCAATAAGAAAGAAAAAAAGAAATGACTTTTTTTCCAGGACTATGAATTAGGACAAGTTTCAATATCAAGGAACAGAGAATAGGGGGAAATGGCCAGGATGCCAGTCACTTGAGATAAAATGTATTCTATCATTTCTTTAAAAGACAAAATGACTTGAGTTTCTTAAGATAGTTTCAGAGCCAGCAGGGAAACACACTCTTTTCTGCCCTAGAGTTACTGCAGGAAAGTCCCTGAGAGTCGCTAGCACAGGAGCCTGTGGAACATGCTCCACTGAGCTGGCAGGTGGGGGTGGGAGGTTGAGGTGGGGCAGTGCCCAAGGCCCCAGGGAAGCAGTGGGGTCACCTCCTACCCCTCCTTGGCGAGGCTGCCTCTTAAGTTAAATGCTTCTCTTCACACCAGCCCACCCATTGTCTTCATTTTCCAGTGAATAGACTTTAATTGAACTGAATGTATCACCTCAGTTTTTCTTCTAATTTTTGTGTTTATTGTTTCTAAAGATATTAGACACAACAGGCAGACTACAAGCCCTAATATAATCAGACAGAAAGTTCACATCTATGACCTAAAACCTTCTCTGAAGCCCATACTGCGCACCCTCTTTACCGGGAGGGAAGGGTCCCTGCAGCTCTCAGTGCAGGGCCCAGGGTTCCCATGACGCCCTCCCCGCAGCCCCAGGGTGGGGGCTGCTGCACCTGCCTGCAGCAGCCAAGACAGCAGACCCATGACAGCTCCTTATCTAGCTTTTTTGGTGAAAGAGGGAGGCGGGGTGAAGAAAAACCAAATGCAGGACGAGACGGAGGAGTGGAGGTTCAGAACTTACTAAGAAAATGGCCATGAAACCGAGATACCCTCAGGGGAAGTCAGATGTGGTTTTATTTTGTCATCTCTAAATGCTGCATCCAATATGTGGCAGCAGCACACACTGTAACAGAGAGCCACAGTTCCGAGGCCAGGACGCCCACACACCACCAAGCACGACCCTGCGCTCGGCCCGGTGACCTGCCCCCCGCCTGTCCCCCCTTCCCCCACGCCCCCATCCGGAAATCAGGCCGTGCAGGTTCTCCGCACCAACTGCCATGGAAGACCTGCTTCACAAAATGACTCATCCAGCATTTGTAGCGGGGAAAAAAAAAAGCTGAATTGGGGGTGCTCTTGCATTGTTTTCTCCCCCCAAATTGAACTCATTTCTCCTTATGATTGGGCTTCCCACAGGGCGCAACCTGGCCTCTAACAGGAAACGTGATTGACGTCCAGACGATCATCTCTCCCGGGAGCCAAGTTCCCCGGCAGAAGGGGGCCAGCCCCAGGAGAAAGCCCCACCCCTTGGCCTTCCCCGCCCCGTCCCCCTGCTCTGGTCCCCACTTCCTCCCCGGAGCGCCGAGTGCGGAGTGCAGGGCCCTTACTCATCAGCCCTCACACACTGTTGACTGCAGGCTGGCCACACACAGAGCGCTCACCCGGCCGGGGCAGGGTTCTCTGTGGACGGGCACTCCTGGCTGCCCGGCCGCCTTCAGAACTAACAGTTGAGCCCCCACACCTCCCTTCTTAAAGCCGCTCCATGCTTACCCTCAGCGGGCACCCTGGGGCCCAGAGGAGCCCTCTCAACCACAGCACAGCGGTGATAGGGAGCGCTGGGGGGCGAGGGAGTCCCAGACTCCTACAGCCTGAGCCGATGCTCTGGTCCCCCTCTCAGGGCGCGCACCGCAGCCTTCCCAGGTCAGGGGTTCTCAGTCCAGAGCTAGGAGGGCTGCGTATTCTGGAAATGATGGGGAACCTGCCCCACTTGGTAGCTGCAGCTAAACAGCAGCATTTCTGTGTTATTACAAAAACTAAGTTAGAGCAGGAAGAAAACTGACAAATCATGTATATTTAAATTACCCCACAGCAAAGATGAATACTTTTTTCCCCAAATGGAAAGGGCTAAGCCTCAGAAGTCCATGCCTGAGCAGACATACAGAAAACAGGCCCCAGGCATGCAGTCTTTCTTGCCCTGGTGCAGTGTGCAGCTGACAAACTGGTCTGTCCAAAGAACAGTGGGCCTCACAGGCCTGAGAGCTGTAAGCTGACTTCAGGGCACTGGGGCAGACAGCATATTCCCCACCCATATTCCAGGATACCAAGTTGGGAAGGCACAACTGCAAAACCTCATTCAACAAATAAACTGCTAAAGAGAAAGGAAAGTCAACAGGGAGAAGCTGTGCACTAAGGCAATCCCTGAACACAATGCCCGGCCTCATGCTCTGAGTTCAAGTGCACAGCACATTTCCTAGGAGGACAATGGTCCACTGGTGCACTGGCTTCCTGTCAGGTGACTCCAGGGTATTACTTTTAATTTTTTTAAAGTGAGTATGGTGTGACATTGGTTTTTAAAAACAGCTCTTATCTTTTAAACAGGAACACTGGAATATTTAGAAAATGTCTATTTGCTTCAAAATTATTAAAAAGGGGGGAAAGCCATTGTATTATCCAGCAATAACATAAGAAGACAAACTAAAAGTATTTCTATCAAATATTTAGATTTCAACTCCCTATACACGAAGTGGCAAGTCTCCTCAGAATCCAGTCGAGTACTTTCAGAGAGCAATGACAGAGTAAATGTCCTCAACTGGATGCACACACAGCACACAACCTGATAACCCATACAACACACATGTATGCACACACTACACATTACACATTACAGGCTCAGCAGAAATGCATACACGTGCACACTACACACAGCACCCCCCCCCCAGGCACACAACATACACATGCACTGGCTCAGCAACATGCACACACATATACATAACATGTATAGATTCAACACATATGTATACAAATGTAAAGATTCACAACACATGTACATGAATATACCAATTAATAGCACATGTACAAAGCACATGCAATACAGAAGTCGCCCACATAGCACTCACACATATACAGAATCACTGCACGGACACACACAGCCCACATGCATGTACATTAGCACATGTGCATACACATACATGATTGTGTGTGTCTGCACGCACAGAGCACAAGGGATGGGGACTAGGGATGGGTACAGCCTTTCCCTCCCTTCTCCTGCTGCAGGATAAAGAGCACACTGGGAGGTGCCCCAGCTGCTCTTGTGGGTGAGAGGCAAGCACAACCCTGGAAGAGTTGTTTCCAGGCAGGAAAGAGAAGGGAGTCACCTGCAAGGGAGGGTGCAACCCCCAAACGCACATTACCTGTCTCAGTTCCTGGGTGTCTTCCTCAGCAATGAGTGGCTCTCTTGTCTGCAGCTGCAGCAGCCCACCTTCTTGGTTCCCAGAGGAGGGCTCTTGTGGCCTGACACAGTCCATTAGCCCGGACGCTACAATGAAGGCAAACAGCAGCTACACCTTCCATAACTTGCACACAATGCAAAAACACTCCTGATTTGACCAAGCTCATGCCCACTCTCTGGGCCAACAAAGCTTCCTCACCAGCTTCTCTCCATTTTTGCAGTCTCCGTACTTGCTGGCCTTTGTCCTGAGGCTCCACTAAGCGGAGCAGCTGTGGGGCCCACCCAAGCCTTGCCCTCCACCCCAGTCCCAGTGGCTTCCTTACCCCACCTTGGTCCCAGGAAACACTGTCAATACCAAGGCTCTGGTTCTATAACTGGCTCTCAGAAGAAAGGCCCCTAACCAAGAGTGGTCATTTTCTTTATGATAAAAGACTATAGATTTGGAGTTTAAAACAGTGCTGGTCGAACCCCCATGAAACCCACAGGATTCTGCAGGTCTGGAAAGTAGAGGGGATGGCCAGCTGGCTGGCCGAGCACAGGGGACTGTGGAGCCAAGAGGACAGGCACTGCTCAGAACAGGTTTCTGCTCACACAGCACCTGCCTGGGTAACGTCCCCAAGGGGCAGGAAGACAGCCTGGTCAGAGTGCTAATCAGGTGGCTCACAGCCCCTCCCACAGTGTGCCACCTGTCCTTTATTTAAAGAACTGACTCTACCCACACCCTGGCATGTCAGGTCCAGATAAGAAATCAATTGGAGCCTGCTGCCAGCCCCTCTGCACAGACCACCGCAGGGATGGAGCGTGACTACTAATCAGGGCACTGGGGAGGACAGCAGGCAGCAGAAGGTGCCCTGATCTGAGACCCAGCACCAGCTCCTCTGAGCAGCCTTCTCTGCTCCAGGGAATAGGGAATGTGGGCCACAGCAGGGCCAACAGGTGACCCCAGTGGCAGCCAGCAGAGCTGCCCTTTGTCAGAGTGGCCTGGAGCAGCTTCTAAGGAGAGGAGAGGGGCAAATCTGTTGGGGTAAGGCTCTCACTGGGCCCAAAGGGCTAGGGCCCAGCTGGTGTTTAGGATACACTGACTGCGCCAGCCCCTCCCTCACTGGAGGTCAGCCACCCCCAACGTGCACACAAACACCCCCACTATTCCCATTTCTTAAAATAATTCTTACAAATAACACTCCCTGAGAGTATCTGGCCTCATCCAGGACAAATGTAGGCTGGAATGAGGACAGGAAGGAGGTTTCTCAGAGTCCCAGGAGCAAAAGGGTTATGCCAAGTGGAGTCGGCTCAGGAAGCAAAAGAGGAGCAAGTCTGCTGGAGGCAGGGCCCTGGCCCTCTTTGTGCAGGGGACAAGGGCACCCCACACAGAGTTGCCACATTCACACCGCATCTCCAGGTCTGAAAGAGTCTCACAAGACAAAACATGCATTAAAATGTCTACAGTTCTAGTCCATTCTTTAGAAAGCACTGGTTGAAACCCCTCTAGTCTAATGTTGTAGCTTGTGTTCTAGACTTGCTAAGGCCCTACCTGCACCGGCACCCCAGGGCTACTAAGGAGCACAGTGTCCAGTCCAGCATGGTCTGAAGTGCTGCTCACTGGGAGGTCACTTTTCTAAAGTGTGCCCGCAGCAGAACACCTTCAGGGCCAGGTGAAAGCTAGCATGGCACAACTGAGGCAGCGTCCTCCTAGTTGTGAGTAAGTTAAAGGAGAGGCCACCTGATGTGCGATGTTAAAGCATTATCAGTGATGACACGATGGCAAAGTGCACGTCACCAGCCCATGAGAACAGCAGTTCTCAGCCCAAGGGGTGAGGAGTACCTCACTCAGCAGAGTGGCCCTATCCACTGCTCCACCCAGCTGCGCCTATCTGGCAGAGGGCTATCTCCCAGTGCTACGAATGGCAGCATGTCCTGCAATCCAGGCCTTTCCACCAGCAGCGATATGGGTATCATTATGTTTGCCCACCTTTTAATGAATTTGCTTGGAACTACCCCTGCTGTTTACTTTTTCAGCCTCTTCCCCTGCCACTAGCTCCTGTGAGCAGAGGTTCCACCCACGCACATTGCGCAGGGCTGTGCTCTGGTACCCGCTTCCACACCCGCAGCTGCACTACTGAGAGAGGCTTACTCTTTTTGAACGTTTAACCAAAGGGTATTGATGAGAAAGCCAAAATGCAGGATGTTTCTTCCTGGAATATACTAAGGCAGAGATGTTTTTCAGGACAAGCTATGGGTTCGGCAGGACCCCTCCCAGCCCAAGGCTTTGGCCACCCCTGGTGCTCCATGTTGACAATGGAGTGGCTGACTTAGCTACCTTAATGCTTTGAAATATCTTCTGAGAAAAATTAATTTGGTTCACTATTAGATGTTTTTTGTCTCTAAAGTCATTAATTATCTCTGTTAACCAAAATAAGCACACATTGTTCAAACTATAAGGGAACTTACAGATGGTTCACTTTCCAGGAAGGAGGAGACATCAAGGGGACCTGGTTGAGCAGTGGAAGCGGCACCAGAAGGCAAATGTGAGGCAAGATTTCCTCACGGTGGGTGAGCAGGTGACCAAGACATCTTAAATTGGGTGGTTGGGGGAGGACTCTCTTGGAGGTGAGTAAACACCAAAGACAAAAAATTAGTGTCAAAACCCTTGACAGTGCCAGGCGTGAATCCCGCTCCAATGGAGATGGGTCAGTGGGCCTCCTCCCAGACCCGCCACCCCAGCACCAGGAGACAACCTGGGAGCAAGCTACTGCTCCTAAAAACCATCAAAGCCACCAAAGCAAGAACAGCTGACCAACTGACAACATCAGGAAGGGTGCAAGGAGACACAATACTGAAGTATCACGTGGGGTCCTGGAAGAGTAAACTGTGAGACAATCTAGATAAAATATAGACTTATGAGAATAGCAACGTATCCATGAAATTTGCTGATTATGACAATGAATGACACTAATGCCAGGTGACAATAAGAGGGGACATGTGAGAACTCTAAACTATCCTTGCAATTTTTTCTGCTAGCCTGACACTATTCTAAAACTTTGAAGATTATTTAATAGACGCTATGCAGAAAAACAGCAATTTGCAAACAGCTCTTCCCTAAGGTGAAAATCTCCCATCTGTATTGTGCCCAGCCCTCACCTGCCCTCACAACATAGTACCTCAGAGGTCTCTCTGGAAGGTTCTTCTAGGTACCCACCCTGGGCAAACATGGATCTCCTGTTACTAGACTGCCACCTTCTGGCCACATATTTCACCCAAACACCTCATCCAGTAGAGGAAGACATCTCTGAGCTGTCTGTCAACATGCCCACCCTCCACTGTCCATAGTCTCCAATGTGGACCAGTAAGGCAGAGGTGATGGCAGACATGATGCAGAGGCTATGGTGAGATGCTGGCTCCCTTTGCTAGGGCTTGGAGAGGACACTGAGAAGTTCCCAGCCAGTCAGATACCATCTTGCTTACTGAACTCAGCATGCTGGCTTCTTCCAAACGTATCAACTCCTAGTCACCAGAGCCTCTCCAAACCTACAGCTGTTGATGCATCAACACCATGAGGCAGGGTGGCCTCACTAAGGGAGGATGGCCTGTCCCACTCGGTGCAGATGCAGATCCCCACAGGGACCCCACCCAGAGGCTAGTTAGCCCCCAGGTGAAAGTCCACGTGTCAGCTCATTCCACAAACATTTGATCCACCACTGAGACAGGCCAGGCCACAGTGCTTCAGCCCAACCTTAATCCCCATGTTGTTGTCAAAGTATTGGATGGAGAAGGCCTAGCACTGCTGACCTGAGGTAAGGGAGACATCCTAGACGATGTGGTAGACCTGGTGCAATCAGTTGAAAGGCCTTCAAAGCAGATCCGTGGCTTTCCAGAGGAGGAGGATATCTGGCTGGGGTGAGCAGTCTTAGCCAGCCCTTCTTGAAGCAGACCCTGGGAACTCACCCTCAACCCTCTCCCCCTCATCTGCCTGTGAATGCAAAGGCCCAGCACTTACTTCCTGCTCCTCCCCAGCCTGTCTGCCACCTGGGCATCAGGATCAGAGTGTGCCATCTACCCTTCCATGGCACCCAGCAGCAAACCCAGCCATTTTGTGTAGCATGACCTTGTGCCATATGTGGCGTGCTTGCATCTGCCACCTCATTCCCTATGTTCTCTTGGAAACCATCATGCCTAACTAACTCACAAACATGTGGAAACTCTGTGAGAAGGAGGGCTGTGGGCCCCCCCCCCCCAAGACTGTGGGAGCCTGGCACCATGCCTGGCACTATGGGGTTCTCCATCGGCGCTGGTAGAACTAGCGGCTGACAGCATTCTGTGTGTGGTCCCTCCAGCCAGGACCTTGCCCCCCTGCTGAGGCCCCTGCCAGGGGAAAATGCAGTGGGGTGACTCAGTCAAAACTGGGGCATTAGAGCAGCTGGCCAGCTGGGTTTATACATGGTCTTGCCTGAAGGGCCCTCTGCTCAGGGTCTTTAGGCAAAGTCACATGCAAAGTCACATGCAAGGACCAGAAAGGTCAAGGCCTTTCTGGTCCTTTTATGGGCCAGCTTCTGAGTCTTGCCTTGAGTGAGGGGCCAAAGAAAAACCAGAAATGCCAAGAGAGTAAGTTTTTAAATTCAGTTTGTACATTAACATTCTAACATTCTGGATCTTATGAGACTAGATCTGTTATCAAGGGTATTTCTTTTTGAAACTTGAAGCCATCTAGAATAATATAAACATATTTTATGTTAGGGAATAGGTTACATATTAGAATTAAAATCAATCACTTCAGAGAAAAAAAGAAAAGGAACCAGAATAGTAACAAACATCTCTCTTACTTTAACAGACATCCAGGAATGAAAGCTAATAAGGAGAGACTATTACTTGTCAAAAAAAAAATCACATTAAGTACTGAAGTAATATTACCTATAATTCTAGTATTAGAAAATAGTATTTTATGACTTCGGGATTTCTTAAACAGGGCTCAAAAACAAAGTTAAAGGGGAAAATGGTGGGCCTGACCACAGCAAAAGTACCGATTTCTGCAATGGAGGCTGATGGTCTGGGAGAGCACTGGCCTCTCAGGTCAATACAGGATGAGTATCTAGAACAGGTAAGGAACTCCTGCAAATCAGACAAACAACAAATGGGAAAAGAACCCAAAGAACCTGAACAGTCAATCCACAGAGAAAAAACCTGCAGGGCTAAAAAGCAAATAAGCATTCGATGCTTTGTCTCACAATCAATTAAAGAAATTGAAATAAAAACACCATCAAGATGCCACAGAACACCTGTCAGAATGGCAAAACTGGGAAGTCAGACAACATCAAATTATCCTATGCTAGAGAGGAGGCTGAAACCCAAGAACCTTGAGATGTGTGGACATGTGACATATCCACATGTCTTGCCTCCCACTGGACCCCACTGGCCACCCCAGTTATACCCTCCACATCCCACAGAACTGCAAGTGGACACCGCAGGCACACTGCCAGGGGAAGCCAGGCTTTCTGAGTTCCTCACAGATGCCACTTAAACCACACGAGACACTGTAGTTTGCAAAGAATCCCCACCTAAACACACACCTGGAAGGTGGTTTGGGAAGACCTCAATCAAAGGTGAAGGCAAACAGGAGTGAGGATGAGTCAGGGTTGGGGGAATGGAAACAAAACAGGGCAGGTAGGGCTGGTGCCAATTAAGATCCTGAAGTACTGGTTCTCAACCCAGATGGAGGAGAGTGAAAACTCCTAACTCAGACTTTCCCTTTGTTCTGAAAGGGTCACCCAAACCTTTTCAGACCTATTTGGAAAATGAAATGACTTGAGATTCACAGTTGGCAAGTACTAAGGAAAATGGCCTGAAGTTATTTTGATTTGCAAACAAGTGGGAAGTTGCTGGGGGGCTGGAACCAGCAGCTGCTCCCAGGGAAGCACCAGGTTAAGGGTGCACCAGGGCAGACTGGGTATGTCTGGGATGCCAGAGATCTGGGCACAGACTGTGCTCATGCTCACTCACCTGCCTGCCAGACTGAGTGGCCCTTCTCTGCTGTGGAAGAGGCTCCAGGGCTTCTGAGCATCATGGCATCTTCTAAAAACTCGATCTTTTTGCTGAACTGCATTTCCAAAACAGGGATTGCCTCTGGCATCCTGGCAGATATCAAATGAAAAACTATGTCTGGCTTCCCAATGAACCTCTGGCGGATGCTAACTTCATAACGTGTGTGAACCTTAATGTCATCTACATCTTCTCTCTCAAATCTGTGTATAAGTGAAGAATTTGAGTCATGGATTTCTAATCCAGAAACAAGGATGGTGAGCCTTCCTGGTTTAACATGAGATTCTGTTCTCTGGGAAATAACAACAGGTATTCTGATCACTATCCCTTCCTTTCCAAGAGCTTTGGAACTAGCTGCTGAGGAGCCTTCCCTGAGCTCTGTGTCAGACGGCATCTTCCAAAACTTGAAGCTAAAGGGCCACCAAGAAGGAGATTCCAGTTCTGTCAGCAACCTGCAAGATCAAACAAAACACAAAACACTGGGTCAGTCAAATTGTAATACCCTTTTTAAAATGTGGCCTTTATATTAGAAAGCATTTTACTATTTTACAGTTTTCTTTTGCACAAGTTCTCCATGAAGCAGAAAGAGAAGGAAGGATTATCCCATGTTTTAGGAAAGACACCTAAGGCTAAAAGCAGCAGGGCATCTGCCCACACACACAAACCTAGTAATGTGGTGGACACACAACAGAAATTCACATCTTCTGACTAGAATGTCACTCTTACCACACTTGACTCTGGCTAATTCTGACTCAAAATAAATCCTGATCTTAATCTCTAGAGAGCAAATATAACTTTTGGCAGTGATCTATACTGTCTAATACGGCACATATGGCTGCTGGACACCTGAAATGTGACTGATGTAATAAGAAACTGAACAGCACAGCTTTAAAGTAACCACTAATAACACCATCAGATATATCTAAAAGTCAATAAAAGAGGGGGAAAGTAGAAGCAGGGCTGGAAAAATAAAGGAACAAGGATCAAACAAAACAAACAGAAAATAAAGGAATAAGGTGATAGAATTAAATACAACCATATTAGTAATCATATTAAATAAAAATGGACTAAATTCTCTAGTTAAAAAGCAGCTAATAAGCCAGAGTAAAGAAGTAAGACTCAGCTATATCTTGTTTACAAGAGACACTGAGAATTATAAGGATACAGATACATCAAAAGCAAATGGACTGGAAAGAAGGCATGTCATGCCAAAAGTAAACTTTAAGACAAGTGTTACCAGGAATAAAGAGGACCATGCATAAAGGCTTAACAACACTAACTAGGTATGTACCTAACAACAGAACTTCCAAATTCACCAAGCAGAAATGGATATAATTAAAAAAGGAGAACAATCACAGCTGTACATTTTAACAAATTTCTCTCTACGGTTGATACAGCAAGACGACAAAAATAATGAGAAAGAACACAGAAACTTTGAGCAACACTATTTAACTCACTCAATCTGACTGGTATTTATAGAAACAGTATCCAACTGCTGACTGCATTCTTTTCAACTGTATTCAGAACATTAAAAAAATATACATATATATATATATATATAAAACGAGCCTCAACAAATTTCAAATATTGAGATCAAACACAGTATATTCTTTGTCCCCAAAGAAATGAAACTAGAAGTCAATAACAAAGCTAACTAGAAAATTCTCAAATATTTGGAAATTAAACAGTTCTAAATAAAGGATATCAAAATACATGAAGTGAATGAAACTGAATACATAATACACAAAAAATGATGGAATACAAATAGAGCAGTCATGAGGGAAATTTATTGCTCTCAATGCATGTATCTGAAAACTTTTTGGAAAGGTTTAAAAAGTCAGTGATCTAAGTTTCTATCTTAAAATGTTATAAATTAAACCCAAAGTAGAAAGTAAAGCAGAAATCAATCAAGTTGAAAATAAAAAATAAAAAATATTAACAAAGCCACATGTCAATTCTTCAGGCTATGTTTCTTGCCCTGGCTGGTGTGGCTCAGTGGACTGAGTGCCGGTCTGGCACTCAGTCCACTGAATTGGAATCCAATTCCAATCGAATTGGAACCAAAGGGTTGCCAATTCGATTCTCGTCAGGGCACATGCCTGGGTTGCAGCCCAAGTCCCCAGTAGGGGGCGTGTGAGAGGTAACCACACTTTGCTGTTTCTCTCCTTCTCTTTCTCCCTACCTTTCCCTAAAAATAAATAAATACAATCTTTAAAAAAAATAAAAAGAGCTGGCAATAGAAGGGGAAAAAACTATGGCCTAGGTGGCTTCACTGATAAATTCTGTAAACATATAAAAAAAATAACAAGTGTACACCAACTCTTTCAAGATTAGAGCCAAGAGTACTGTAAACGCTTTGACCATTCAGTTCACAGACCACTCTAACTCCTATTCCAAAACCCAATAGGGACATTATAAGAAAATAAGAACATGGCAATATCCTTCAGTAACACAGATGCAGAACTCCTTATGAAAATACTAATAAATCAAATCTAACAATACAGCCGGTACCTCAGTACTCGTCATTAATTGGTTCCGGAACTCATGGCGAGTGCCAAATCCAACGAGTACCGAATGACAAAGCATTTTCTCTTGAAGGGCAGCGTCATGATTCACACAAGTTCTAGCAAGTGCAGTGAGTCCCGAGCAAGCGTCAAGTGCTGAAAATACCTTTTTCTCATCAAAATGTAACAAGAACAGGGTTTGATGAGTGCCGAAGCTGACAAGTACCGAGGCATGACTGTATATAGAAATTATTATATCATGCTTAAGTGGTATTGATCCCAGGAGACTGCGGTTGGTTTTACATTTGAAAATTAATGAATGTATCTCACTGGTAGAAAAACAAAAGAAAAACTGTAGGAGTGTCACAAAAGATGTAGAAAAAGAATCAGACAAAATTCAACATTCACTCCTGTTAAAACTTCCAGCAAGCTGGAAACAGAAGGAAATTTCCTCAATCTGAGAAAAGACCTACCTTATAAAAAAAAACTTGTAAGTAACTGCATCCCTAAGGTTGAAAACGACAATGTCTCCTCTCTAAGATCAGAAACAAAGTTTCAAAAAAAGGTGGAGGCAGATTCTGAAACTACGTGAAGTTTGAAAGTATTCGGGAAGTCCCACACAGACCCGAGGAAGAGTCTTCTCAGCACAGGGTATTTCAGTACAACCTCTGGCTAATCGACAGCTGACCGCTCAGCTACACTGATGCAGGAAGAGCCCATAGGAGCCGAGCCAAGCTTAAAAATTAAAAGAATTACAAACAAAAACAAAAAAGCTGAGCAGATGACAAATGTTACACACACAGTGGAGATACACTCTGCCAAATTAGTCTGGGCAACTTCCAAAAAACGAACAAACAAAAACTATCATCAACAGCACCACACTGTAGTGAGAACAGACATCAGAATCCAGAATTGCAACTATATTTTTTTAAATGCCAAGTTTTCTAACAAAAAAGTAAGATATACAAGGAATCAAAATGTGACCTATACACAGGGAAAAAAAAACAAAACTAAACTAAACAATCAATAGAATCCATTTCTGAAAGCATTCAGATACTGGATTTAACACATAAAGACTTCAAAGAAGTATTGTAAATGTTCAAAGTATCAAAGGAAACCGAATTTAAAAGGTTAAAGAAAAGCATAATGATGATGATTCATCAAATAGAGACCATCCATAGACAGAAATTATTTATGTAAAAAATCAAACGGAAACCCTCAAATTAAAAAGTTACAATAACCCAACAAAAAAAGTTCTGGAACAGACAGCTTTACTGGTGAATTCTACCAAACATTTAAAGAAGAATTAAAACCAATTATTATCAAAATTTACCAAAATTACAAGAAAAGGAGGCACTTCCAAACACATTTTTTAGGCCAGCATTACCCTGATACTAAAACAACACAAGGACACCATAGGAAAAGAAATGTATAAACAAATATTCCAGAGGAGCAAAGATGCAAAAACCTCAGCAAAATATTAGCAAACCAAATTCAACAGTATGTTAAAAGGATCACACACCATGACCAAATCAGACCTATTCCAGGATGCAAGGATAGTTTGACACTTAAAAACCAAGCGTGTGATATACCATTTTAACAAAATTAAGGATAAAAATCACATGACCATCTTGACAGATGCAGAAAAGCATTTGACAAAATTCAACATTTATTCATGACAAACTCCCAACAAAGTGGACATAGGGGGAACATACTTCACCATAATGAAGGCCATACATGACAAACCCACAGCTAACATCATAGGCAACTGTGAAAAGCTGAAAGCTTTTCCTTTAAGATCAGGAATGAGACAGGTATGAGGTATGAGATATACATGGAAACCACTTTTATTCAACAGAGTGTTGGAAGTCCTAGCCAGCCACAGCAATCAGACAAGAAAAAGAAATAAAGAGCCCCGGATAGTGTAGCTCAGTGGATTGAGCAAGGGCTGCAAACCAAAGGGTCGCTGGTCTGATTCCCTGTCAGGGTACATGCCTGGGTTTCGGGCCAGGTCCCCAATAGGGGGCATGTGAGAGGCAACCACACATTGATGTCTCTCGCCCTCTCTTTCTCCTTCCCTTCCCTGTCTCCAAGATTAAATAAAATCTTAAAAAAAAAAAGGGGGGGAAAGAAATAAAGAACATCTAGCCCAGGCCAGTGTGGCTCAGTTGGTTGGAGAATCATCCTGTAAACTGAAAGGCTCAAGGTTTAATCCCTGGTTGGGGCACGTGCAGGAGGCAACCAACTGATGTTTCTCTCTCTCTTTCTCTCTAAAGGAGTGAAAAAATGTCCTCAGGTGGGGGTGGGGGGAGAAATAAAGAACATCCAAATTGGAAAAGGAAGAAGTAAAATTGTCTCTATTTGCAGGTGAGATGATTATTATATATAGAACCATAAAAACTTTACCCAAAAACTGCTAGAATAAACAATTTCAGTAAAGTTGCAAGTATACAAAATTAATATATAAAAGCCAGTTGCTTCTGCATGCTAATAAGCTATCAGAAAAAAATTAAGAAAATCCCATTTACAATGGAATCAAAAAGAATAAAATAAGAATAAATTTAAACAAAGAAGTGAAAGACTTGTACACTGAAAACCATGAGACACTGAAGAAAGAAATTGAGGACACAAATAAATGCAAAGAATACAGTAGTCCCCCCTTATGCACAGTTTCCTTTTTTCAGTTTGTTACCCATGGTCAACTGCAATCAGAAAATACTAAATGAAAAATTCCAGAAATAAAAAAATCCATAAACTTTAAATTGCGCTCCATTCTGAGTAGTGTCATGAAATCCCAAGCCACCTTCATACAGGGATGTCATCCCTTTATCCAGCATACCCACACTGCACATGCTACCTGCCTGCCAGTCAGCCTCCGTCTCGATTTTCAGATCGACTGGTGTGGTACTGCAGTGCCTGTGTTCCAGTCACCCTTATTTTACTCAAAACTGGCCCAAAAGCAAAGGGGCAGTAATGCTGACAATTTGGATATGCCAAAGAGAAGGCATAAGGACTTCCTTTAAGTAAAAAGGTAAAAGATTTTGACTCAATAAGATAAAAAAATTGTATGCTGAGGTTTCTAAGAACTATGGTTAAGAACACATCTTGTATCTGTAAAACTGTGAAGAATAAAGAACTTCGTGCTACTTTGCTGTTCCACTTCAAACTGCAAAAGGTATAACCACAGTGTGTGATGAGTACTTAGTCGAGATAGAAAAGATTAACTTTGTGGGTGGAAGACAAGAATAGAAGAAAAGACTGAAGACAATGTGTTGCACCAGAAAGCACTGAGCCATGGAGCCTACATACGAAGACTTCAGCAAGGGATCCTCTTATATGAGTGACTTCAAGCCATTTACTACTTGTGAATAAGGGACGGTTACACAGATTCAGGGATAGGTTTGGACTAAAATGATAAAAATTACTGTAGACCCTAGCTGGTGTGGCTCAGTGGACTGAGTGAAGGCCTGTGAATTGAAAGGTCACTGGTTCAATTCCTAGTCAGGGCACATGCCTGGGTTGCAGGCCAGGTCCCTGGTTGGGGGTGTGTGAGAGGCAACCAACTGATGTTTCTCTCTCTCTCTTTCTCGCTCCTTTCCCCCTCTCTGAAAATAAAAGAAATCTTTAAAAAATTTACTGTGGAGACCATGTCTACCAATGAAGAAGCTGCTGCCACATTTCCAGAAGAGTTGAAGAAATTGAGAAAGCATACCATCCAAAACAAGTCTTCAGCTGCAATGAAACCAGGTTCTCCTGGAAGAAGATGCCCAATAGAACCTACTGGGTTGGCCCAAAAGTCCATTTAGTTTTTCCCGTAAAATAAAAGACACATTTTTCATTTCACCAATAACTTTATTGATTTGGGTATTTTGAGTATGTTGGCTATCTCCCGTTATTGGCTTCTAGTGAGTAGAGGCCACAGGTGCTGCTAAACATCTTCCAATGCATAAGACAGCCTCACAGGAAAGAATTATTGGACCAATATGTCAAGAGTATCAAGAAACTTCGCAAACTGCTTTTGACACAATTAGTCACAGCACCTTCTCCATACACTGCACAAATTTTTTTGTGTTTCAGTTGCATTTTTATCTTTCTTGAAATAATAAAGCATAATACACAGAAAATGTTGCTTATTTTCTTGAACCTTCAGTATTAAAATGGGTACACAAAAATTCACCAATTTTGATAAATTTTTTAAATGTATGGTGCTATGACAGCTGTCATAATACAATCCAACAAAATTGTTTCAAATAAAGTTAAGGACAACTAAGCAGTACTACAGCCATCATACGGAAAAAAACTAAATACATTTGGGAAAGTGCAAAGGAGGGGGTGAGCTGCAGACAGCCTGTGCCTCTTGCCCTCCAGCAGGAAGCTGTGGGATCAGAGTAAGTGATTATGAAACTGTACACCATGTTCTTCCTATAGACACTCCAGCAGAATCATGATATCCTGGTTTTGAAACACCTGCAGGAAAGGGCACAGTACTTTTCTATTAATAAAGCAGATACTTCATCCTGCTCTGAGAACCATTACAATGGTCTTCCTCCCAGCGCTGGTGTTTCTGGCTGCTGTGCTGCTTCCATCTTTATCTGCAGAAGGAAAGCACCTAGTCTTTACTGCTTTGTTAACACTCAAACCTAAGTCTAAAAAGAGACCGTAAATAAACACAATGAACTAAGGAAATCAGTCTCTCTGCCTGCCAGCAACATGCTAAAGGTGTACTGGCGCAGAAAAGCAACAGCAAATGCCCCAAAGTAGAGAACAAATGCAGTTTAGAACACAGTAATGCAGAGGACCAAAATACTGGTACAAAATATGGTGAGAATTTCTGTGTGTCAAGTGAGCCTACTGTCTAATCAAATGCAATCCAAAACATGTAGGATGAGAGCCAGACCAAAGAGTTCCAGCACAGTTGTCAGACATTATATTCAAATTTTTGGCTACACGTCTCACCATGTTGAATGTGGAATTTCCTACTGTCCCAATCAAGAGAGTCTACATTACTACTGTTTGTCACCATTGTCCTACTGGTAATAATGTGAGTAAAAAGAATAGCCCTCACAACAAGAAACATCCTGTGCCAGCTGCCCTGGTAACTGTGACAGTGGAATGTGCAGCAATTGTTTCCAGTATGAGGATCTCCTAAGTAACTGATTTCTTGATGACAACAGCTAGATGTGAACAAGAACTGCTCAAGGAAAAGTGCAAGGCCACTTGCCAATGTGAAACCAAAATCTGCTGAAATGCTCAACGTGCACTGCACAAGACTAAGTGGAGAAGGGCAGTATCGCTTAATTGACACATCCCAGAGGAGAAATTGTGGGCAGGATCCTGGTTATACATTTAATTCCAAACAATTTTTCCCTCATATCTTTACAGGAATCTCTTTCACATACTAATTTACAAACGAAGCATAGTCCATGATGACAACTTTGGACTTTAATATAAATTTGGTACTTTAACAAATTGAATCAAGTTGAGGATTTTTAAAATTGTATAACCACAGGACTTAGGTCACTAGAACTTGGATTAAAATGAAGAATTACATGTTTCCTAAACAAAATGCAAAAAAATAAAAACAACAAAAACAACTTACATCACTGTCATTCCTACCACATGATTTTTATGTGTATAAAGAATGAATTCAAAGACTGGCATCTACCTTTGTTTATGACTTCTTCTTTACACAAAGTAATCACCTTTTAGAATAAAGAATTTATCTAAGCAACAACATAGATCTGATTCTTGTGCAATATTTTATTGTATTTATAATTAACTCCAGCTAAACTAAGCCCAGATAAATGATTGTACAGAACATTTCTAAATATTAAAAAAGAAGAAAGTACAAAGGAGGCATAGGAGGATGGACTAATGCTGCTACTATGTAGCAATGCTGCAGGACATATGATAAAGCCAGACATAGTAGACACTGCAAAGAATTCACAACCTCTGAAAAAAACTCAAAATTATCTGCCTGTGTTCTGGCAACATAGTCAAAACCTGTGGTGACAGCCCCCTTATTTATGGAATGGCTCCACCAATGTAATACAAGAGTACAGGACAGTACGATGTTTTGAGAGAGAAAGAGGCCACATTCACATAAGTTTTATGACAGTATACTGTTATAATTATTCTAGTTTGTTACTCCTTATTGTTGTTAATCCCTTATGGTACCTAATTTATAAATTCAACCTTATCATGTACATGTATGCCTAGGGGAAAAAAATATATATATATAGGGTTCAGTACTATCTGTGGTTCAGGCATCCAGTGGGGCTTTTGAAACATATCCCTCACAGATAAAGGGGACCACTGTGCTGTTAAAATGTCCACACTACCCAGAGCAATTTACAGATTCAAAGCAATCCTTATCAAAATACCAATGGCATCTTTCCAGTAATAGAACAAACAATCCTAAAATTTGTATGGAACCACGAAAGACTCCAAATAACCAAAACAATCTTGAGAAAGAAGAACAAAGATGAAGGCATCACCCTTTCTGAGTTCAAACCATATTACAAAGTTATAGTGATTAAAACAGATGGTACTGGCATGAAAACAGGAACATAGACCAGTAGAACAGATTAGAGATAAACCCCCCAGAAATAAACCCCCACATATATGTCAATTACCACATTTTGGGGGCCATAAGATGCACTTTCCCCCCAAATTTGGGAGGAAAGAGGGGTGCATCTTATAGTCTGAATGTAGCTTACTTGGCTAGTAAATGTAGTTTACATTTACATTGGTGAAATATTATGTTATTTATGTCATTAAATATCTTACTACACTTTTTGCTTCAAACATATTTTCCCTATTTTCCTCCTCTAAAACCTAGGTGCGTCTTAGAAACTAGGAAGTTTCTACCTGCACTGCTGCCCAGGTGATCACAGCATGTCACTCTGGGTCTGAGTCTCAGGAAGCTCAGTGGCGCCGTGACGGGAGCTGAGGGTTTCTTTCAGGGCACACCCAAAACGTGCAGGTCATGTAGGCGGTGCCCTGAGCTCAGCCTTCCCTTCCCAGTGAAGTGAGGAGCAGCCAGGAATCTCAATAATGCTCATTAGCTTGACAGAAATGCTGTCTGGTATGGAATACACGGCCGGTCAGAACCTTGTCTTTCTAAAGTCTTTGATTGGGAGTACTGTATGGCGACATTTGTGCATCTCTAATGCCACATCATACCGTGTCTCTCACTGCCCCCATGCCACTGGAAATAGCATTATCAGTGGCTTTAAATCTCATCAGAATAGAGCCTTGGCTGTTGTGGCTCGGTGGACTAAGTGCCAGCCTGTGAACCAAAAGGCCAATGGTTCGATTCCCAGTCAGGACACATGCCTGGGTTGCTGACCAGGTCTCCAGGAGGGGGTGTGCAGGCAGCAACCACACACTGATATTTCTCTCCCTCTTTTTCTCCCTCTCTTCTCCTCTCTAAAAATAAAAAAGAAATCTCATCAGAGTAGAGAAACTGTGGAGCCAAACTTACCCTTCACTCTCATTACCAGAATCTGTGTCAGTCAGAGTTCTCTACAGAAGAACCAGTAGGATACTTACAGACAGACAGACAGGCACACAGACCACACAGGAACAGGAGAGGAAAAGACAGACTGGTTTACTTGAAGGAACTGGCTCACATGACTGACATAAATTTTGATTAACAGACAAATTAACATTCTGTGATTTCTTTGCCCAACATTTATTCCTAAGTGATTGTAAATAGCAAGGGCAGCCAGACGTGACATACCGGGACAATGCCACACATGCTGACTGAGCTTGTGGATGATAATGCTCTTCACGACAGAAGTTCAAGGGCTGCAAGTCGGCTCCCGTGGTGCTGCCTGGGCCCACTATGACGGTCTGGGCCACAAGGGGCCCAAATCCTAGAGAACCGCCGCCATCAGCGCCCACCCACCAGGGCTGCAAGGCACAGCCAGACAACAGGGCGCAACAGTCTGTGTGTCCTTGTGGCCTCTGGGAAAGCAAGCAGGGATTCGCCTTAGAGATGATCAACTGACAAATGAGATCTTCAAGGAAAATGATATTGGGAGAAAAAACACATGCATATATACTCCTACCCAAGAATCTCAAAACTGAAGAGAATAAAAGGTGCTCCGGGCCCATGTTCACCCGGCATGGGTGTGAATCATCACAACATTCTATTAGTAAAAAGCTCACTGCTCATTTGCAGTTTTTCAGCTACACAGAGTCAGAGAAGTTCTTTGGGAAAGCCAAATTTTCTTTTCCAATACCTCGCAACTAAAGGCTCTTGTTTAACTTCCAGACAAAAAAGGCTCACTTGACAGCCTGGTGCTTCCAGGGAGCTCTGGACACTCTGTCTCCACTCCACTGAGGCTAAAGCCAACCCCCCCACCCCGCCCCGTTCCCTCCCACAGGGGCAGTGCCCTGTCCCCTCAGTTTCCAATCAACTCTTTACTTTCTCAGTGTTCCTCCTGAAATGTGCATGTGGTTCTCTCATTTTCCTAAAAAGAGCAGGATGGAGTCACCAATTCACTTCCTAAGATCACATATGGCTGTTTGTCAACCATATGCTGCTGTAGGCCTTTAAACACAAAGCTTGAAGTCTTTTTAAAAGAGTACTGGTTTCTTTCCTTCGCAATGTGTTTTTCTGACTTGCTTTTCAAAACCCTGAATTAGATTCTGTTTTTTTTCTTACATATGTTCTAAGTTTCTCATACTTCTGCAGGCTGAAAACCACGTATCAAAGGCAGTAGGACTGCTTACACCTAGGTCTGGCATGGGTAGGAGACAGATGTCCTCAGACCACCCAGCATGGCTCCTGAACACTGTGACCACTGCCCTTTCAGCAGCTCTAGGCTTCCAGTAGGAAAGACAATGAATTACAAAGAAATCTAATAAAATGCAAGCAGTGAGGCACACAGGGCACTAACATGAAAGCATTTACTCTCATTCTTCTGAGTCCAAGGTGCTGGTTCTGAAGTGTCAAGAAGTCTGAGCCCAGCAGCCCCGCAAGGACTGCTCCTAGAGACACGGAGTCCAGGCTGGAATGAAAAGTGAGGATGGACAGAACAGGGCACTGCAGGATGGACACAGTGGAGGCCTTTCCACAGAGGTAGGCTGTCAGGGACACAGTGGTGCCAGGTCCCATGCAGAACAGGAAGGACAATTGTCCACAGGGCCACTGAAGAGACTTCAGCATGGGAAGGCGAACCAACAACTTGTGGGGCTGACCCAACAACGTTCAGACTCTGTCTCTCTTTGATTCAACGTTTCTCTGGGTCAACACTCAGTTTTTAAGACAAGGAACAAATATGTAAAATGAACCAACCACTCAGATTATCTCAAGGCCATCATTTTTAACATCATTTTCTAGTAGAAATCAAAAGCACATAACAGAACCATGGGTTAACACAGCAGAGGACAAAGCCAATCTTATCTTTCTCTTGCTAATTTCTCTTTACAACAGCTATCCAGATACAGATCAAGGCAGAATCTGGCAACAATATGGCAAATCAAAAGAGAAGACCAAATGCTAAAGTGTGACTTATTGGATGGATGCAGTACCTTTGCTAACTATGTTAGTGTTTCATCCTGTAACTGGAAACAGGACAAGGCTTTAACATGGCAGGAAAAGCTGGACTTTCCTCAGACAGCCTCTGCGGTGCAGGTGGAGGGCCAAGGCCAGGGTCCTCTCTGTCCCTGCCACCTCCCATTCAAATCATCCTCTGCAGAAGCCCCAGGAACCGGGCCCCATGATACACCTCGCAGGGGGCTGTGGGGCCTGGAGCCCAGAAAGAAGCACTGTGAAGAAGGTATGTCAAAGGCTCTGGAATGCCAACAGCTGGAGGGTGGTAAGCAGACCCCAGTTCATGAGCACATACAGTTCTGAAAGGCAGGTGTGATGATGCATCATCAGGGTGTGCCACAGGGCCCAGATATTTGCCCAAAGAAGATTCTGGATGTTTCATGAAGGTTTCTGGGTGGGATGAACAATCAGTAGACTTTAGGAAAGCAGATGTCCCTCATCCAAGCAGCTGAAGCTCTCCACCTACCCCGAGCAAGAAGGAATTCTGCAGCAGATGCCTCAGACTGCAGCTGCAATACTGGTGGTCCCTGAGCCTCCAGCCTGCTTGCCTGCACTGCAGATGTTGGACTTGCCGGCCCCACATCCGTGTAAGCCAATTCCTTACAGTAAGTCTCCCTGTTGGTTCTGCTTCTCTGGAGAACTCTGACAAATCAAGCAGGGAACCTGTGGTCCGCCAAGAGCTCTGTTGTCTCCCAGCTCCCAGAACAGTGCCTGGCACAGGCCAGGTCCCCAGTGACACTGTCAGAATTGCCTCTGGCTTAGTAACAAGATCTGACCTTAGCCTAGCAAACCCACATGAACACAGATGTGTGCACCAACCTGCTTCAGATTTCAAGCTCTGTGGCAGGAGCTGCCACCATGCAAGACAGTGTTGGAAGAGAGAGCATTCCACCCACTTGTGACTGCTTTGGGTGTTCTCCCAATAACAACAGCAATTAGAAAGAACAGATCTCAGAACTATTTAAAAAAAACTATAGAAATTTAAAACAAAATTTTCTTATTTCTTTTTAGATTTTATTTACTTATTTTTAAAGAGAGAGAGAGAGAGGGAGGGAGGGAGAGAAATATCAATGTGTCGTGGTCTCTTGCACACCCCCTACTGGGGACCTGGCCCACAACCCAG
Organism: Phyllostomus discolor; assembly: GCF_004126475.2. NCBI lineage: Eukaryota > Metazoa > Chordata > Mammalia > Chiroptera > Phyllostomidae > Phyllostomus > Phyllostomus discolor. The sequence continues at coordinate 58,046,678 of NC_040910.2, read as the reverse complement.
GCGTGTGCCCTCACTGGGAAACTGAATCGGCAACCCTTTGGTTCACAGGCCAGCACTCAACCCACTGAGCCACACCATCAAGGGCTAAAACAGAATTTTAGATAAAAATGTTACAGCAGGTATTAGTTCCTAACAAAGAAAGGGAGCAAATGGAATTAGACAGTAAGTAGGAAGTGGTAGCTTTGAAGTAGATGGTGCTTCTTTTGAGAGGAGGAGTGATGTTTCTCCTCCTTGGGAGATCCTTCCACAGAGGATTGCACAGTAGAAGTCAAGATGGCGACCATAAAGGGTAGACAAACCTGGGGAAATCTAGGGAAAAGATCAAACAGGATTAGGATGCAAGCCTGGGAAAAGCTAGGGAAGAGACTGGGCAGTTTAAAAGAAAGTCTGTTCTCTCCCAAGCCCAAGAAAATACAGGGAAGCCTGACAAGGGTCCCAGTCTCCTTGTGGTAGCTGCACAGTCCATACAGCAGCCAGTAGCAGAAACTGTACTGAGCTGAACTACTGGAGCCTTGGGTGCCAGGGGAAGGTGCCACAGCTCTGGGCCCTGGGCCTCCTGGTCCGAGGAGACACGGGTATAGGCCTGCGGCCCCAGAAGCTGGATTTCTCCTGTGGCAAGACAGAGCTAAACCACCTGGTCATGGATGAGACATTGGGCGTGGTGTACCTTGGAGCAGACCAACGTCAACCAGCTTCTGCAGCTGGACCTGCCAGGGAAGTGCCTCATCCTACTGGGCAGCCTTCTCAGAGGAATCTGTGCCCTGCCCACCCTTCCTCGGTTCCTACTTTTGCTTTCTTTTCTCCTGAACTCTAAGGGCCTCCACAAGACTCATGACCAGGGAAGAAGTGGGTTTTCAAGACTCCCCTTTTTGCCTCTGTAACTTACTTTCCTGAATCTAGGCAGCTCAGTCCAGGCTCACTCCTATTGCTGTGATCTTGCCTCTTCTATCCTAAGTCTTCCTTTGTTTTTGCCCTAATAAATCTTGCCACTAGCACTTAAAATTCTCCTACATGTATGTCCCTAAAATTCATTTCCTGTGACACGGTGGAAGAACCTATTTCCTCTGGTAACAAAAAATTTACGTTGGCATGCTAAAAGAAGACACTCAAAGATATGCCTTTATGAAAAATGGGTGAGAGAGGACTGGTTAAAGATGTGCTCATTCTGACACCAATTCTGAGGTATGGTTTTTCCCCACCACCAAACACCCAGCTCAGCTGTGACACGGCCTGCCTGAAGACAGGGTCAGATCCCACAGGTTAGGGTCTCAGTCCCACAGGAGTGACTCCCCCTCCTTAAGACAATAATGGCAAAACCAGGCTTGTCATCAATGCTGCTGACTGACCAGTTACAGATCGGAGGTTTCTATAACCCCATCCTCAGGTTCCATTAATTTGCTGAAGTGGCTCATAGAATGTAAACATTTACTTTTTGGTTCATTATAAAAGAATAAGATTCAGGAATAGCCAGAGATGGAAGAGGTGCTCAGGGCCAGGTATGGGAAGGGGTTGGGGGCTTCCCTTCTCTCTGAGCCCACCACTCTCTTTACCTCCTCGTGTACACACACCGACCCGGAAGCTCTCCAAACCCTGTGCTTTTGGGTGTTTTTTGAGGCTTCATTACACGTGAACCATTGATTAAATCACTGGCCACTGGGGATAGATTCAATTTCCAGCCCCTCTCCTTTTCCCCAAGGGACCAAAACTTTCAACTCTCTAATCCCAGGGTTGGTTTCCCTGGAGACCAGCCCCATCCTTAGGGGTGGAACAAAATCACCTCATTCACAAGAGACCTTTGTCATCAGAGATTCCAAAGGTTTCGTGAGCTCTGTGCCAAACCTAGAATGAAGACCAAATATAGATTTCTTAACTATAAATCACAATATCACAGATGGCAAACTGAAAACATTCATCTTCCCCGAGGGCAAAGAGAAGAGACATCAGTAACATAATTTTAAAGACTCAAAAACAGATGTAGCAAATCCAAGAAAGTCAACTGTAAGGCAGCAGTGGGAATGTTACCGTAGTATTTAACTAGACATTGATCAAGGAAAGAGAGTAAAGTGAACTAGACATTCGGCTTAATACACTAGAGGCATAAACCTGCTTACTAGCCAGAAAGCTATAGCATCACACCCCGGGGGATTATAGCTCTGTGTTCCACCCAGGGGATCAACACTCTCCCTTCCCCACTCCAGTATCTCATTGTTGGGGGCACAGAGGGAGGTGCTAGACCATAGAGGCCTGTCAGTCCAGCCTGGGGAACAATGGATTGGCTAAGGGGTGGGCTCCTCCAAAGCCTGCAGATGGCAGGGAAGTTGATTGGTTCTTCTGAAAAAGGGACCTCGCCCCACCCAAACACAAGCATATATAATCCCAGGGGAATAAAGAAGCTCACCCTTGCTGTTCTCTCTCTTTCTTCTTTCTCTCTCCTCCCTCCCTCCACCCCCACTCTGTGATGCATTTGTCCATTTGTTCATGTGCTCTCTTGCCCAGAAGCACGTGACAATGTGGGTCTAGCAGCTATCAGGCCCACAGCTGATGGTGTGGGCTCCAAGGACTGAGCTCTCTCACCCACCTAGAACACTCTGGCCCTGCATGCTTGCACATTCTCTCTCTACAGCCATGTGGCCTTAGCAACCACATGGACTCTGCCACCAGAGCAGCTGGGAACGAGCTCAGCCACCTGGATGGGGACTAAGACCATTTAGCAGTCACTGGGCTCCAAGGAACTGAGCTTTAATATGAAGCAGAAACTCTGAATACTGGCTTTTGTCTTGGCATTTCTGAGGACACAGTTGGACATTTTCCATGGCAGGACGGACAGAGATGGGACATTGGTAACCCAGGTGGCAGCTTCTATTTCCACACAAATAAACGATGCCACTCCACAATCTCCCATGTGTGGGTCCTTGGAATGTTTTCCTTGTGATTCTGTGGAAGAGCCTAATTCCCACCGGACAAAGGAGAAGCTGAAAAATGACCTAGGTTGCATGGCAGTACCCTAACTGGAAAAACAGGTGGTGCCAGGAATCTCTGAAGACAGAGGAAGAGTTAGGACTGAAAACAGAAGAGCAGGTGAGAGACACCCCCCACACACTGACCCAGCCTGCACCGCTGGGCCCCATTCAGAAGCAGAGGGACCAGAAGGAGCCCACTGGACTAGGCCAGCATGTCTGAAGGCAGCAGCCTTCAGAGGAGAAAAATTTCCTTCTGAACCAGGTGGCAGGCCCAGGCCCCTCCTGCACAAAACCGCCCATAAGTCCAGGAGACAGCACAGAAAGCCCATGAAACAACAAGAGCATCTAGAGACCACAATATAACTCTTGGAAATTAAAAATCTGATAGAAAATAGAAGGGTAAGAAGATAAAATACAAAAAATATAAAGTAAAACAAAAGAACAAGGAAAGAGAAAAATGAGAACACTGTTAGATCAGTCCACGAGGTCAGATAACCAAAAGGAATACATTTTAAAAACTGAAGGGAAGCCTTGGCAGGTGTAGCTCAGTGGATTGAGCAGGGGCTGCAAACCAGGCATCACAGGTTCGATTCCTAGTCAGGGCACATGCCTAGGTTGCAGGCCATGTCCCCCAGCAACCGCACATTGATGTATGTATTTCTCTCTCTCTTTCCCCCTTCCCTCTCCAAAAATAAATAAAATCTTTAAAAAAATAAAATAATAAAAACTGAAGGGAAGAAATTATCAAACAATTAACAGCAGAAACATCCCCAGATGTGAGGAAGAAGCGAGAAGGCTCTCTGTAGGGCCCGAACCCGAGGAGCACAGCCCTCCGGGAGCGCCAGCTGCTCACTGCAGAAGTGCTGCTCAGGTTTCCCACCGTCACCCTTTCCACAGTTTTCCCGTTGTGCTACTTTGCACATTTAATCCACCTAACACATGGTATTCTGCGGGATCTCCAAGAGGCAAACTGACAAAGATCTAGTGCCCTTAATCTCCTCCCCGCAAGCCCCTCCTGAGGGTAGGGTCTGGGGCTGTGTCCCTGCAGCTGGCCCTTCACAGGCAGGTACTCGGGGAATCAGCCGCAGGTGGTGAGTGCAGGTGGGGTCCCTCAGGGGCAAGGACCCACCTATACCACCCACGCAGACCTCATCCAAGGTGTCAGGCTGTGCTCAGGGCCCGTAACCCAGAGGCTGCCCTCGCCCCCCACCCCCCACATGTGGAGAGAGCTATTCCTACTAGACTCTAAGACCCCTGGAGAACTCTGCATGTCTCAGTGTCAGACCAGCGCCTGTCAATGTGTGGTCAGCATCACTTCCTCATGGTGCCATGACACTCTCCAGCTTTGCTGCTCTTGTTCCATCGGGACTGGACAGCATGGCACTTACTGCAGAAGCAGGCTTGGGAACCCCAACAATCCCCTAGGCCTCACTTTACAGAGATGCAAAATCTCAAACAGCCACTCTTCACTGAGCAGGTTTTGCTTTATAACATTATTGTTCAAAAAAATGTTATTTATATTACTAGGTCATGAGTTTATTACTGTATTCTTTAAGTGAATAACTTTGAAATTTTTAGCTTTAAAAGTACATGGTAAATATAACATAACCCACAGAAACAAAAGCTCTTCAGGTGCCTCAGTTTTTGAGAGTAGAAGGGCCCCATGACCATGGTTGGAGAGTGGCTGGTCCAACAGCTCAGGTGGCAGCTTCTGGAGCCAACATGCTTTAGTTCAAACCCAGCCACTCCACAGCTATGCAAACAAATAAACTGTGCTAACAAACTTAGCGTGTATGACCTTGAACAAATTCCCTGGCCTCTCAGCCTCAGTCTCCCCATCAGCACAGTGAAGCCAGCAAAAACTTGTCCCTGACTAGTCTAGGGATTAAATAGGGGATCCTCACTGAACTCACACGGACCTGGCAATGGTGCGCCTGCAGTCAACACCGGTCCTTTCCCCCTGCATGCCCAGCACAGCCAGCCTAGCACACCTGTCGACAGCAGGTGTGAGCCATGTTCATACGGGTTATAGAAGACCCCCCAGCCACCAAGAACAGCACAGGACTGCAGCACTTGCCTCACCTGTCAGCCACATCCAGATCGGAAGCCATTCTGTCCAGGCCGCTTGCTATGCTGTCCAGCTGCTCACCCTGGAAGTGTAGGACCCTGGCTGCATCTTCCAGACGCTTCTGGGAACAGGCCATGAGACCAGTCAGCTGCTTCCCCTTGGTCTCAGGGGAGGCGGATGACCCCCCAGCAGCTCCTGGCTGAGACAGCAGCACCTCTCTCCAGAAGTGCTCAATGACATGGAAAACAACATTCCGACTAGGCTGCAAGGAGCTGAACCAGTGCTTGACATTGTCCTTTTCCAGGATGGTGACAGCACCAAAGATAAAATGAGAAGCCTCTTTCTTGATCTCAACTATGTTGGCAAGGGGAAAGTCAACAAGAAAGCCTCCAGTTTTATCAGTCATAAATCTTACTGAGAGTGAAGTTAATAAGAGTTTTCCAGGAACCCATCGCTTCTCAAGTTCTAAATAGTAGGAGCACGGCCAGGTGTGGACGTAGATGTCTCTGCTCATCTGGTTCTGGGCTCAGCCTGTACCACGGCCAAGGCTACTCCACTCTGAAAGAGAAAGGACAAGTCAGCAGCTGTGTGAGGCTGAAATGTCCCATCACACTTGAGCCAGAGACACTAGGACACAGCCAGTGAGGGTGTCAAGGTCTGGGTTCAGAGCAGACCCAAGACACCGGCACACAGCAGGTCCCCACCTGGCAAGAGCACTCACCCCATATGGGACAGGGAGGACAAAGTCTTTGTCCCTCTCAGCAGACAGAGGACGGCCACATCTTAGACTCATGCTCTTCCCAAAGCTGCAAGGCCCTGGGCTCCATGCCCACCGGAGCACCTCCCCTGGGACCAGGGTCCACAGCTGGAGATGACTGAAGGAAGAAAACTGCTGGAAGCCACCACCACAAGACCCTACACATTCTTCACAAATCTCTAAATGGACAAAGAGTCTCCTTTTGAAATTTTTATACACATAATTTCATAGAAAAAACAGTCCTACAAACTTAGAGTTCCACTCAATGATGGAGATATATATATATATATATATATATATATATATGTTTATATTTATATGTACTTTTATCTATAGTTAGCATTTATTGATGTAGCTTGAAAAGCCATGAAAGGAGGACGTGAAACCTTACAGAGCAGGCAGCCCAACCTCTCGGACAGATGAAGACTGCATGGCTGCAGAAGGATAAGGACCTCATACAGAGTCAAACCGCTCGGTCATGATGCCAACGGGGCTAACAGGCAGGCCTGGCCAGGCTCTTCTAAGCAGCAGTCCACTGCAAAACCACACGTCCTCCATTTCTCTCACGCTCTCTCACATACGCTCTTCAACCGTGATGAAGCTGCATTTACGAAAATTAGAATGACTAACATTATCTCTTAAAATAATGAAAAGTTCGGGCTTTCACAGTCTGGCTAGAGGCCACACAGATTCTCTGCATTTGGTCAACAGGTTTCTGCCACCATGCCACCACGTGGGCTGCAGGGACAAGAGAAATGACTGTGACAGAGTCCTGAGCTCTGTAACTTAGAACCCAGGGGAAAGCTATGAATTTCCTCCCCGAGCCACACTCCAGAAACCTGGACTCCTCATGCAATTGCTGTGCAGGCTCCACATCAAGCAGCACAAGGCCTGAAAAAAAAGTGGACTCTGCAACTAAAGAACTTGTGTAGAACTGATTCCTAACTATACAGAAACAGCAATTTGAGAAAAGGCAATGTATCATCAAATGCAAAGGGAATTAACACAAACAAAAGTCCAAAGCCCATAGGGCTGTCTCCTGCTTTTGGCATTTGTCACCCAGAGCACTGAACGTTGCCACTGCGATCTCTTCAGAAGGGGAGAACCCGGCCATGCAGCTCTTACCTCTCCACCCAGCCCACCCCACTTACTGTGGGGTTATGCAGACCAGACACATTCACTGCACCTACATGCAGTAGGATGACCACTTGCTTATTTGCCTGTATGCTCTCAGAGGGCAAGTATTTTGTTCATAATTCTAACTCAGAGGATACTCTGTGACTGAATGAATGGCACAAACACTGATGGTTTATAGCAGAGGTGGCAAACACAAGGCCCGCGGGCCAAATCCAGCCCTCCACCTTGTTTTACCTGGCCCGGCACCCTGTTTCTACCCAGCGGCAGCGCCGTGCTCTCACTTAACTGTTAAGGAGTAATTACGTTTACACAGTGCTAAAATTACATTCCACCCTTTCTAGGCAACCATGAGGCTGATGTGGTCCTGGTGAAAATGAGTTTGACACCCCTGGTTTACAGCATTTGTCTAGCAGGGACCCCCTGCCCGACTGAGGTCAGTGTCACAGGCTGGCCTCCTCCAGCTGTTTGGAGTCCTGCTGATGGCAGCCGTGCCACTATCAGACAAACTGCAGATCTAGCCCCAGTCAAATCAATCAGAGGGGCTGACGGAGTGAAATGGGGACATTCACCAAGGCTAAGGTGATAACGAAACAAGGGGTGGGCATTATTGAGAGGCATTTCCCCACATCTGGTGTCAGCGTCTGTCCCAAACCGTAACTGTCTTTCTCTCAGCTGCAGGCGCTGTCTCCCTCTGGTCAACCTGGATAACAGGGTTCTGTCCTCTTGGGGGCAAGAGTTAGGCAGGTTTGTTAGCAGCCCCCTTATAAAATTGGAGGGCCCTTGCTGTGACACAAACCCACACTGTGTGCAGCGTGCACTGGGCCCTCTGAACCTTGGGTGAGGAACAGTAGCCCCTGTGAAGCCTGCTGTGCCTTGCACAACAGGCCCTTTCTCTCTGACCAGGGCCTCCGTCTGCTGCCACAGGCACAACTACAAACTGCAGCAGGTTTCACTCACTGCTGGCCTGCTGGTCTCACGCCCTGTGTGGTTCCTAACTATGATGTGCACCAGAGGCCATTCTGCTCGGGAAGTTGGTTCTTCACATCAGAACCTCTAATAAAACTAAGTATTTGGGAAGTAAACTCAGAAACCCACTCTATCAATTCATAACACCCTAAGGAATATTAAAAGCTTCCCCAAATTTTAATTCATTTAAAAAATAAGTATATGAAAAGCTTAGAAATAGAAGTCAGAATGGTTACAACTGGGTGGCAGGGAGGGGCCTACAGGAACCCCTGAGGCTGGTAACGCACCTTTGCTTGGCCTGGGTGTGCTCATTCGGTGATACGTCAAGATCTGTGCATTTTCTATTCTTATAATTTGTTCATTTCTTTGCGTTGGTACTTCAATGAAAGGTGTAACAATACAAGCTATACTAAAACTACTAATAAACGTACATATGAAAGATATACCAGATGCTACCATGTCACAAACACCTGAAATCACTACGATAGGCAGAAACACAGCTGGACCACAGAGGAGGAAGATCTGAGGCTGACAGGGTTAGAGATTTGCCCAAGAAGACAGGAGACCATACACCCCCACATGGCTGTCACACTGACAACAGTGATGTGCCACTCACTTGCATGTGAACCCAGCCAGTTACTTAGCCCCTCTGCCTCCCTTTCCTGATCTGTAAATGGAGATAAAGCTGTACCTAGTCCACACTGCATGGTAAGGCATAACTGAACTGCTGTACCAAAGGGCTCCTATATGCTCCATGGGACATCGTGATCCTATTTAATCCCGCAATGTGTCTGGAACTAACACTGCCCATCCCTTGGAAGTGGGAAGAATTTATAGCTTCCTCTTTACCTTTTTCGTTATTTCTCAGATGACTGCTAGGACACCACCTCATTGAGAATCTACCGTCTGACCTCCTTAGTTCTTATCGTGTGATCTGAGCTGGCTACAGACAGCACTGGGCCACAAACACACACACACATGACAATGAAGAAGAGGAGAAGGTGGAAGAATGTACCAGTGAACACAAAATTAAGGTGTCAGGTTAGAGCAAAACAACTCGATTCTACCACAGGACAAATAAATTTAACTTCGATATTAATCTGACTCAAGTGCTTCACCAATGCGCCCTGGAACTTCTCTTCATCATGACAGCAGGGCAGGCCCACACACACACGTGCCCCCAGTTCCCATTACACAGTCCCCCACACCAGCCCAGCTGAGCTCATTACAAATACCTGAGATCAGGAAGAGCCTAAAAAAGATCTGCTGCATTCAGTCTGAGAACTTCGTCATCATCACAAAATCAAGTAAGAAATGGGACTCAGACATAATAAATACAAAGATACCACGGCTGGCAGGGCCACAGAGACCTCTGTCCAACTCACATTTCATGGATGAATGTGCAAGCACATCATGGCAGCAGCTCTCGAAGTCCACTGACACCCTGGCCAATACTCTTTCAAGAGTACTAACATCATTGAGTGTCATGCATGAGTGTCAATTCTAAGAAAGTAGCAGCCTCAGGATCTGGATATTTAAGGAGACACCATACAGTTCAAACACCAGAGGAGTGTACAAGTGAGGAGACAGAACACTTACTAGTAAGCACCAGTAATACTGCACATACTTCCACTGAAGAGCAAAGATAATATGCGGTAAAGAACATTCTAAAACAGGCTGTTGTGGATGAAGACCACAAGGAAGACAAGCCTTCTACCTGGAGAATGTGGTAGGACTGGGGCAGGGAGTCGCAGGCCCAGGGCCACCTTCCCGTACACCGATGGGCATCAGCACCCCAGGCCACAGAGGAGGAGGACCTGAGGCTGACAGGGTCAGAGATTCGCCCAAGCAGACAGGAACCCAAGAACCTGTCTTCTTGGCCAGGAGAACAATCAGTGCTAGACAGAGAGAAGTCTCAACACTAAAGATGCAGCCAACAACAGCCTCACTATCACTTTCAGGAGACTCTGTGAGGGAGCCAGGGAGTCCACGTGCTCATGTCACTGAGAAGCCAGTGAGGAGGTCCTCAGCTCTCTGACCCCTGACCTCTGAATAGAGGACAGTGCTATGTTCTTGAGGCACATGCTGGGTCTTGTGGAAGCTCACCGCAGGGGCAGAGCAGCTGGGCCTGCCTTTCCTTGTGCGACAGCACACACAGGGCAGAGGGAACCGTAGGGCACCTGCGTCCTTGCTAGTGAGAGGAGCACTCAACTGAGCACTCTGAGACACATGCAAACAAAATGCACAGCAGGCTGCGTGGGGCTGGCCTCTTACAGCCCAGGGAGCAGGGGCTACAGGCCCCAGCCTGTTGTCACCAACACACCAACCACACAAACAACCTGCTGGACTGTGAAAAATGCAAAAGGGCTCTACTTTCAGAATTAGGAGATGACTAACAATATCATTGTCACCATGGTCTCCAGCATTTCCATGCCTAAGATAATAAGCTGGTCAGCCCTGACCAGGGCTAGACCCTGGTCCCCCTGCCAGGTTCCTGACAGGAACCTCCCCCCACCTGCCACCCACAGCAGCCATAAACCATGTCTAGCCTCTGGAGAGGGCTGGGAGAGGCATATCTTATATGCCACCGCCCTGTACTTTGAGAGCGGGGTTAGCATGGAAACTGAACTGATGTGAACAATCGCCAGGCCCAAGCGCTGAAGGAGACTCTGCACACATGTCCCACAGAATTGCTGAGTCTGGCCTGCAGCATCTGAGGAGGCATGCTGTACTTCCAACCTCAGCCCCACCACAAACTTTATATCAGAGAAAAGTTACTTCCCTTCTGAGATGAAAGACCTGAGGACAACATCAGCTCTAACATATTGTAAAATTCAAAAAGGGAGGGAAGAAGGGAGGGGAGGGGGAGGGGAGGAGAGTTGAGGGCAGAAATAGGAGAAGCCAAATACTTCTCACTACCATACTAGCCATAAGAAAGATGAATAAATACCCAGGTTTGACAAACACCAGGGAAAAGCAACAGGAGTCTCCTGTGGCTACAACTTTTCCTACCTGTTTCCATGGCAGCTTTCCCAACAGACCACAGCAGAGCACCAAGTGGACTCCACCTACAGGCCCCCACCTCTCTGGGTGCTTGTCTTCCCCAGGCCCCCAGTCCAGCTCACAGGGAGGAGTGTCCTGCTTCCTCAAAGGCCAGGCACCTGTGCCCCTGGCTCCAGCCCTGTCCCTCTCCAGCAACATCAACTTCTCCCTCCCGGTGGTCCCAGGGGCTTGCTGTCCTGCTAAGGGCCAGACAGCACCCAGCTTAGGCTCTTGGGCCTGTGGTCTCCAGCACCATGCTCGTCTGGGCCGCTGGACAGTGGAAGCAGCAGAGACCACACAGAAGAGTGTGGTGGCTTCAATGAACCTCACTTATGAGCAGCAGACTCAGCCACAGTCCCAGTCACCATCCTGCCCTCCATCTTCTCCATAGTCTACACACCTTCTCTAGGAGCTGTACCTGCCACACATACACACACACCTCCCCCACCTCCCTATAGCCCTGACCAGCTGCCACCCCTCCAACAGACACCTGTGGCCCCCTGTGCTCATCCTGCCCCACACAGGCTCCTGTTCCCACCACTCCCTGGCACAGCTCTACACAGGCCCCCAGGGGCCAAACCCAACACCCACACTACTCTAACCTCCGTCCAGCACAGCCACTCCTCCAGAGACACCACATCCTGGCTCCCTGGGCCCCTGCCCCACTTCTCCAGGTGCCTGTTCCTGTCTCCTCTGCTGGCTCTTTTTCTTCCCCGACTGCTGAATGCTGAGATAACCAGGACACAGCCTGGTCCTCTTCATCAACACCACACTCTCCTGCTCAGTGAGTCAACACAGCTGTGTGGCAATGAAAGTCCCCTCTGAGCTGCTGCCTCCCAAGCTTGACCTCTAGCCCAGGCTTGCTCACCATGGACATCAGAATAGCCTGGGTATCTCCCCTCAACCACCCAACAGGTATCTCCACCTCTCCTCCTGCCACTCCATGATGGTATCACAGGGGAAGGGATCTCCTGGATCCCCCTTCCTCATCCCTCTCAACAATCCATCAGCAAGTCCTGGCTGCTGTGCCCACATCTGCCCTCTGCCCCAATGCCACAGCCACACCACCAGGCAAGGCTGTCACCACTCTTCCAGAAAACCCCTCGATGCCCTCCCCCTGGCCTCACTCTGCACCTACCACCCATTCTCCATCCAGCAACCAATGTGACGGTCATAACACAGGATCAGAAAATGTGGCACACAATCCCAGCTATCTTACTTCTAGATATATATTCAGAATGCTAGTACAGTCATAAAAAAGGAGGAAATTCTGCTATTTGTGACAAAAACAGAGCATTACGTTAAGTGAAATAAATCAGATAAAGAAAGTCAAAGAAAAAGGCTGCTCTTCTGCCAAAAGCTTTCCCCACGTGCTTTTAGCCGAGTCCACTCCCCTCTGCAGACCCATAGGCTCTGCTGAGCTGTAGCCTCACCACCCAGTCCCTCCCACCTGTGCTCCACTCTGTTCCCCAGGGCCCCACCTGCTGCCCCAGGATGCTGAGTAACCTCTGCCCCAGGGACAAATTCTCCCCCCACCCCCGCCACCTGGGAATGGAGCCCTCACCATCCACAGCAGTCACCATAACTCCAAGGGGCCTGTGAGTATGCCCACATGAGGACCAACTGGGTCTATACAATGGAGAAGCAACCACGCAGAGGGTACCTTGTGCACCCTGCTGGTACATTCAGGTGCCCAGGAAGTGCCTGCTGAGTGATCCCTGAGTCATGCCACGAGGACACACTGCCTGTCCACTGTAGACCACTGTCTTCCTTCCATGTGCTGGCCCAAGTCCAATCAATGCTGAGTTCTGGAGTCCTTACTTGGTCCTTGCCTGCTGTAATCTAGAAAACACATCTGCCAGTGAAAGACTCACAGACCTGCATGGACCCTAGGAATAGAGCTGAAACGGAGAGGGAAGGTCATGGCAAGGCCCCCCAAGAGCATCTGGGGCTCATCACCAGTGATGCTCCCAGGCCCTGGGCTGCACCTACAAAACATGACAGTTAGTAAAACAGATCTCTCTCAGCCCTTGCATCAGACCTGTGCCTGCAGTGAGACTCAGGATCAAGTAAACACCTATTTTTAGTTAATTTCCAGAGAAACAGAACCAGCAACGTTTTACACACCTTCCAATAACTCCTGACCACAAGAAGGCTCAGAGTCGGAACAGTGGGAGCAGTGTCTACAGTGGCTGCAGCCAGCCTTTTCCATTACCTTCACCTCCTGCTCCTCCGAGGCGCCCACTTTCAACCTGGGAGGTTCCAAGTGCTATTGGGGATGTTTTAGTGAAACAACATTGTGTATTCACAGGGTGTGCCCTCATCTTTCTAGCTCCTCAGAGCAGACAACCAGGATTTTATGTAATTCCCACTGCATTTCCTATAAAGTGTTTACTTTTTACTCCCTTCTGCTGTTTTCTCTCTGGCCCTCGGAGGGGTGTGCCACTAGGAAGTGCCCGCCCCCAGGATGTGACCACAGTAGGTCTGGGTGGGCCCCAGGCATGTACTTTTCTCACCAATTCCAGGTGATGCTAAGGCTGCCGTCTAGTGGCCTTGAAGGGACACAGCTCTACTGCTGATGCTGTCAGAGCTGCGGATGTACAGTGGAGGTGACAGTGCTGATGCCAGAAGGCCACCATGTAGACTAAGGAAAACATAACACAAATGCCTGGACCAGCCAGTGCTCCAGAAAGGAGACCCTACATCCTACCTGAGTAACAGCCTTGGGAGCCTGCCCTTTCTTAGGAAATTCACTCTCAACCACATGCCTTCATTCAGGAACTAGGTCCCTCCCCAGCAACCCACCTCAATTTCACATTTCTCCAACAGGGCAAACTTAGACAGATACTTCCCAAATCCTTAGATACTTATGATACTTTCCCCACTGCCCTCCACGACCTGCACTCTCCACAGCTGTGTGAGTGTACAGGGAGCGAGGGCAGGGGGTAGGGAGGGAACACGAATGAATGAATAAATGAACAAACACATTCTACCTCAAAAACAAAAACATGCTCCTCTCTAGATGGGATTACTGGTGACTCTTTTTCTGCATTTTGCCTTCACTGTGTGTTCAAACTGCCTGTCCTACAATACCACACCTTAACTCCACAGGCAAAGAAGGTGCATGGGACACAAATCACACACCACCTCCCACTGCTCCACCTGCCACAGACAACTCCCACCCTCAGTCCCATCTGGCCAGTGTTCTTTGCTCCCACCTCAGATCCCCTCCACCTGGGCCTCAGATTCCCCCAAACTCACTTTCCTCCTAGTCCTCCCTTCCCTGCCTTTCTGCTTCTGGTACTCCCTATTCTCCTTCCAGGGAAACTGTCCTGACTGAACTGCAAACACAAAGCTCCAGGAAGTCAGGAGTCTCTCCCCCGGTGCAAACTGCAGGGCGAGTCCATCTTTCCTTTCAGGAGATGAGATGAGAGAGGCCCCATTGCTTCTTTTTCTGCTTTAATGTGTGGGAGATATCAAGTTCTGCGTGACTATGTCCCCTCTTGCCAACACTCCACATACATCTGCCAAGTTCACACAGTAACAAGTCTGATGTCTTTCTTCCCATGCTGGTGTGGATAGGTTTGTGACAGTAGAATCTTGACTTCTCCAATATGCTGAGACTGAAACATGTCATCCCCACCACATCCCCACTCATGTACCATTTTAGGCCTGCGGTGTACATTTTAGGGCTCTGGATCCCCACACTCTCATTTCAGGTCCTCCTATTCCTCCACCACCAGCCCCCCAGGTGCTTAGTATCTCCCAGGGCACCCAACATCTCCTCGAAGGTCCTCACTCTCTCTCCATACCCCACCCCCCAACTTTCAGGTCTCCACCACCCCCTAGGCCCCCACATGCCCTCCAGGTCACGACTATGCTTTCTAGGTCCCCATCATCCCCCAGGCTCCCATCATCCCCTCCAGGCCCCCATGATCCCCGAAGCCCCCCCATTATTCCCTCCAGGTTTCACCATCACCATAGGCCCCATTACCTCCTCCAGATTCCCACAAAATCCCTAGGCTCTCCTATTACTCTCCATGTCCCCATCATTCCCCAAGTCCCCCATCATACCCTTAGTCCTTCACCATCCCCTAGTACCCCACCTTTGGCCCTTCTGCTCCTTTCTCAGCCCAGCCCACAATACACCACCTACCCCTGCCCCTTGGGCACTGAAAAAAGAAGGGGTCCTCGGCGCAGCACAGGCCCAGACACAGACTAGAAACGACGCATTCCTGAGTCTTGAGGTGCTAAGACGAGGAGACCCAGGGCGGGTGCTGACAATCTCAGATGTGAGCAGGCTGTTCCGAAGTCCGCTCCTAGCGCCTGCGCCCGCGCCTGGTGAGGGCCGCTGCAAACTGTGCGCATGCGCTCAAGGCTCAGCGCGCCTTGATACGCATTCCTGCAGGAACGCTGTCCGCAGCTTCTTGGTTCCGCTCAGCAGCGTCTGGCCTACAGCGCAGTAGTGTGTGTATCTCATTTTGTTCTAGCCGGCGCGGAGGCTGAGAGCCACCCGTGCCCACAGCGTCTGCTCCGGAAGTAGTTTTAGGAAATACTTCCTTTTCGTTTCCTAGGTTAAAATGCCAGACTGTGGAAGTCCGGGGGCTGGGTCTGGCTACCTCCTTTCGCCCAGTGGCGTTGCTGGCACGTCGTCCTCCGAAGCTGCTTCTTCCCCTGCAGTCCCTCCGCTCTCGGCAGACGCCCCCTCTTCTCCTCCCGACCTCCTGGAAGCTTCTCCATTCCACGACACATCCGTTTGTCCGGTCCCGAGCCTCCCCTCTGTCCTTTGAAGCCCTGCACCGCGTGGACGCCGAGCTTGGCCCGACATGGACAGGGAAACGCGCGTGTTCGCAGAGAGTCACTTCCGAAGCCTCCGAGGGCGTCTCCCCAGCAGGGTCTGCCCTACCCCAGACCGTGTGGACTTTATTGAGAATCCAGACTCCTTTTCCTACGCGGACTTCTTCAAGGGTTACCTGCTCCCCAACTTGCCGTGTGTTTTCTCCAGCGCCTTCACCGAGGGCTGGGGCAGCAGGAAGCACTGGGTGACACCCAGTGGGAAACCTGACTTCGATTATCTGCTTCAAAATTATGGTAAGGACTGAGGGCGAGCGCCAGCACTGGACTAGAGCGGGGTCCTCTGAGTCTCATCTGGCCAAGCTCCCTTAGATCATACTGCAGAGGACACCGCTGAGTGTTTTGGGGGAAGGCAGGGCATGAGTGGGTTCCCAGAAGAATTGATGTGGAGACGGTGTAGCAGTGAGTTGGAGGGTGGGCAGGGTTGGAGAAAATGGACAAGCTGGAGGACTCAGAAAAGCCTGTATTTGACCCTCTCCTTTCAGGAGATGTAGTTGTACCTGTTGCAAACTGCGGGGTCCAGGAATACAACTCGAACCCTAAAGAACACATGCCCCTCAGAGATTACATCAGCTACTGGAAAGAGTTCATCCAGGGGCACTACTCTTCTCCCCGGGGCTGTCTCTACCTTAAAGACTGGCACCTGTGCAGGTAAAGGCATGGTTCACTGGCCACCGCACTGATTGTTCCAGACCTGAGTGAGCCTTGGCTGCACACGGGGGATTCTGTCTTTTTCCCAGTTAGAAATTTAAATCTGTATAAGAAATACAGCTCTCTGCAGAACAGTGTGGCCAACTCGTAGTATGCACGCAATAGGCTGCATGGGGAATGTGGGACTGGTGGAGGTGCAGGTGGGCTCTGGTTATCACCTTTTGGTCTCATTTGCCCATCTAATTGTCAGCACCTAGCCCTTGTTCCTCCTCTCAGGTGTCCCCTGGAACAGCCTACCTTTTTTTTCCCCTCTTTTATTTTCACCTGAGGACATGCTTATTGATTTTAGAGAGGGAGAGAAACATCAGTTGGTTGCTTTTTGTACACATCCCAACAGGTACCGAACCTGCTACCCAGGCTTGTGCCCTGACCGAGAATCGAACCTTTCAGTCTGCAGGGCAACACCCAACCCACTGAGCCACACCAGTCAGGGCCCAATCTCCCTTTCCAGCCCCACTTCTCCAGGTCCATCCTGTTGTACTGCTAATCTCCTGAATGGCCGCCTGCCTCAATTCCTGCACCCCACTGTTAGGCTTTCCAGCAGCACTGTGTCCCTCCTGCTTAAGGCCTCCCTCACTGCGGAGCAACACCAATTCTTTAAAGAGGAATTTCTTTGGTCCCTCCTACACATTTCCATCTGGAGAACTCAAACGATGCTGTTGTGAAAACATCTCACTCTCTGTGCCTGGCCCACTCCTGGAAGTGGTCCCCTGGTGTTTGCCCCCCAGGAGCATGCACTTCACCAGAAACAATCATAGTCAGACTTCCCCCAGCTGGCAGCTACTTGCTCAATTAAGATAAGATGAGAAGTACACAAATCGAAGTTTTGTTATGCTGATGTGGAAAACAAGGTTTAGAAAGGCATAGTGAGACTAGAACTAAGGCTCCAGTGACCCTCAGACCAATGCTCGAGTATGTGAGACCCACCAACACCAGCCCCTACCTGCAGCACCCCCAGCATGTCCTCATTTCTCCTGCCACTACTCTTCGAGCTTGGCATGGAGCTTTCTGTGTAGAAAGTGATTAAAGTGTGACCAGACACTGGTCCTGGCCCTCAGACCTTGTGTTGGACTTACAGGTCCTGACACTTATGCACTGTGGAGTCGAGCTACAGATAAGCAATAAGTGGTTTTTCGGGTGTAAGTATATCCCAAATGGGGGTATACTTATGATAAAACTTCTTATTGTTTATTTGAAATTTGGTTTTGACTGAGTGTCCTGTGTTTTCCTTGGCAACCCTAAACGAACAGAGCAGAGCAGGCCTGGCCCCGGCAGACGGTCTGGTAAGCAGGCAGGAGTCTGAGTGCACAAAGGCCTGGTGTTTGGGCAGCTCCAAGTGGTTTGGTGCCACTGGGCTCTCCCTGTGGCCTCTGACTGAGTGAGCATGGCGTGTCATTGAGCCCAGAAGCTTACTCCAGCCTGCCGTTCTCCTTTGGATAGGTTTAATGTGCTCCTGTGCTAAGGTTGGCTTGTGGGACTCACTGTGGAGTAAGGTTGGAGAGGCTGAGGGTGAAAAGGACCTTGGTGTATATAACTCCTTGTGCCTGAGTCCATGACCTTGCGTCTGCGCAGCAGAGCTCCTGTCACAAATGTGAGTGAAAACACTGAAGAGGCCCACAGTTTCAGAAAGCCAGTCTGATTCAGGTGACTCATTAGACCCCAACTCAGCCAGAGTCTGAAACTGTGGAACTGGTGCTGGGGGGCCCAAGGCACCTGGGTTGCTACCTGCCTGGGTCATCTGGGTGCTGTCACAGTACCCACAACCATCTCACCTGCTCACCACTCTGGTTCAGTTATTTAGGTAAGCTCAGCTGGGGTCACTGGGAGCTCTAGTCATCAGTGGTCAGACTTAGGGCTGGGTCATTGGAGGTGGCCCCACTCAGCCTGGCAGCCCAGGGTCCCTCACATCAGGGACCATGTTGGGCCCGGGTGTGTAGAGGTGACAGCAACCTCATGCCGCTTGCTCTCCGAAGGGACTCCTCTGCAGAGGGCATATTCACCCTGCCTGTGTACTTCTCCTCTGACTGGCTCAACGAATACTGGGACACCCTGGATGTGGACGACTACCGTTTCATCTACATGGGGCCCACTGGCACCTGGTAACCGTCTCTCTGCTCCCACCCACTGCCTTGCACCTTGTCTCTGGTTGCTGTGCTGAACCATGTCGGCTCCCTTAGAGCTTCTGTGAGAGTTCTCTTGGCCAGGCTGTGGAGGCAGCTGCGAGGCCTGGCATTTCCAAATCCACTTCCGCTCTTTCCTTTGTGGCTCTGCCCAGAGCCTGTGCCCCTCCTGCTGGGTGTGCTGGGGTGGGGAGGTCTGGCTCACCCCTGTGGCTCACAGACAAGCATAAGAGCTGGGGATCTCAGGCCCCAAATCATGGCCAGTCTATTTGGAAAAACCACAGCCCACACCCCGGCCACAAGGCACCAACAGGGACTCTTTGCAGGTCGCCATTCCATGCTGACATTTTCCGCTCCTTCAGCTGGTCTGTCAATATCTGCGGGAGGAAAAAGTGGTTCCTCTTCCCACCAGGGCAAGAAGAAGCCCTACGGGACTGCCATGGTGGCTTGCCCTACGACGTGACCGCCCCTGCATTCCTGGAGAGCCGCCCACACCCGGGGCTCAACCACTGCAGCCCCCCACTGGAGGTCATGCAGGAGGCAGGCGAGATGGTGTTCGTGCCCAGCGGGTGGCACCACCAAGTCCACAACATGGTAGGGTGGGCTCACCCTGTCCCACATGCCCAAGAGCTGGCCCAGGCAAGCAGGGAGACACACCATGTGGCTCAGCAGGCTGGTCCTGACTCCCTCCCAATGCTGCCTGTCAGCCTTCCCTTGGCACCTTTCTAGATGCTTCCTGAATAGAGAGGGCTGTGCCTACCCCTCCCGACTCCACAGTGGGTAGGTTGTCCCTTTGGGAGACCCTGGGTGTGTGACAAGGCAGGCCATGGTGAGGCTGGTCCCGTGTGTTGGCATGTCAACTCCATACAGCATCCTAAGGATTTCTAGCCCCCATTCCCTCCTTCCTACATTACCTTCCTAGTCCTCACACAGGGTTGTCCAGGGCCCCTATGGAGTCCCACTCTGGGTTAGCTGTTGACTCAGGTGATCCCAGGCCCAGTTTCCTCTTCCCCGCTCACACCCACTGAGAGACAGGTGGAAGCAGGCATTCCCAGCTGAGTAGGGATGAGAGGACCTCAGGATGGGGAAGAGACAACCTGCAACCTACCTCTTCCAGGAGGACACTATCTCCATCAACCACAACTGGGTCAATGGCTGTAACCTGGCCAACATGTGGCATTTCCTACAGCAGGAGCTCTGTGCTGTGCAACGGGAGGTCGGCGAGTGGAAGGACACCATGCCTGACTGGCACCACCACTGCCAGGTGTGGTGTCTGGCCTAGAAGGCAATGGGGACAGGCCAGGGCCACCCACGGAGGGGGTGGGGAGCTCACCTGCGATAGGGCTACAGTTGGGGGGAGGGGTGGCTGCCTGGCCTGCCTGTAAGAGGGTCAGTCTAGGGCTGAGGCAGGTCACAGGGGCTGCCAGGAATCACTGACTGGCCCCCAGGTATCTCTCCATCCTCAAAGACAGGTCCACAGCTTGGGGTCCTTTGCAGCTGGGACTCTGTCCACAGTCAGCAGAAACTTCCTGATTGATTGCAGGTGAGCAGTAGCTCACTGGTCACTCCTCTCTGGTCTAGGTCATCATGAGGTCCTGCTCTGGGATCAATTTCAAAGAATTTTACCACTTCCTCAAGGTCATTGCTGAAAGGAGGCTCCTCTTAGCAAAGGAGATAGGCCCTGGTGAAGTGGAATATGGTGAGGGCTCTGGGCTGGGCCCCCAGCAGACCATTTTTGACATCAGCCGGATTGCTGAGGTGCTGGCGTCTGTGGTAGTCAACCCCGACTTCCAGAAAGTGGACACCAGCATGCTCTCTCCGCAGCCAGAGGATCTCCTGCAGCAGCTAGAGGAAGTCATGGCCAGCATGGAACCTCTTTAGTGTGTGCTGTGAGGGTGACAGGACATGTCCTGACAGGACCCTTCAGGCACTACCATGGGAAGCTGTTGCCCTGCTCTAGGGTCCCTTCCAGAAGAAATAAAGCTGCATCCTCCCATATGGCTTGGGACATACTGTCTCTCTGCTGAGTCTTGTTGCCTTGGTTTTCCAGATGTAGTTCCTGCTCTTAAGGGTGTGGCACTGTCCTGTTATTGCCGGACCTCCCTGCTTGTCGAGAGGGCCCAGCAGGACTGGGGACTGGGATCTGGTGAAGGGGTGGGTGAAGAGTTGCTGGTGAATTGGACCTGTGGCAAAGCTGGGAGGGAGTGTGCTGGGGGCTCAGGAGTGTAAGTGGTGTGGGGCTTGATTTTCTTCCTGTCTCAGCCTTCCCTCAGCAAATGCCAGCCCCAGGCCAATGGGCCTCCTACCCACAGCAGCTCAGGCCCCCTCCACAGTAGTGCCTCACCCCCAGGCCCACACCTCTCCCTCTGGAGCTAGCCCCTTCAGGTGGGGGAGAGACACTGGGCCCCGGGCACCCCCATGCTGCAGGGCCTGTCTCCCACAGTAGAGCCACTGTTTAGCGACTTCCTTTCCTCTGCTGTCCTCTGGCTCCCCTGGCAAGGTCCTGAACCAGAGATTCCATTGGTCAGTGCTCTGGGCCAGGCCCTCAGGCATCAGGTACTGTAGCAGGAGACACTTGGGCCCTGTGGACAGTAAGGGGCAGGTCACAGCACTCATGTGTTGTCTCCCTCCAGGACTCCAGGGCCACCCTTCTGCTCCCAACCAGCAGTGAGAGGGCCCTGGTTAGGGTCCACCTGCAGGCTGGCTGGAGACAGGCCTCTTACACACTTGTCCTGCGCCATCCACCTACTTGTCACACAACTATCTGCCATCCAGAGTCACTTTGCAAACCAATTCAACAACCACTCTGCACACTCATTCTTCCCACCCAACTCCTGGTCCTTGCACACTCCTGTGTACCAAGCAAACAAAGCATTGTGCACTGTTTACATTTTAAGCTCTGCATGCCTATCTGCACCATCCCAGCTCTGCTCCTTGCACACCTGTGTGCCACTCAGTCACAGGATGAGTGTTCTGCAACCAGCCAGATGTATGGAGAGAGATGGGGCCAGTGAGTGTGAGTCCAGGGAAGGCTAGAGCAAGAGACCAGAGTTGAAGTTGCCGTGGGTCCAAAGGCTGGACCTAGGCAAGTGTTCTGTGTTGCAGTCTGGAAGCAGAATTGCTTTGTAAACCTTGGTCCTTGCTTTTAAGGCCTCAACTGACTGGACAAGGCCCACCTGCAGGGTTATGGCAGGTCATCTGCTTTATTTGCTCAGTCTGCTGAGTTAAATGTGAATCTTACCTAAAAACTCTCGACAGCAATAACCACACTGGCATTTGACCAAGTGGCACTGTGGCCTTGCCCCGTGGGCACATAAGCTTGACCAATGTGATCATTCTGTGTTTGTTCACAGGGATTCAGCAGTCACTGCTCCCTCCAGCACCCCCGTTAGCACGGACATGCAGCGCTTTCTCCTTGCACAGTTGCTGTAGGCAATCCAATAAAGCCCCTTGGTGTACTCACCTGCACCACACCTGCTCCTGCACTGCCATGTGACAGTCCCTCTGCACACTTCCCTGAGTGTTTTTCAATCACTGATTTGGCACACTGGCTGAACTGTTCACACTCACTGGATTAGTAATCACCCTTTGCACACTGATTCCATACAAACTTACATTGTTTGCACACCCACTCTGCCGTTTAATCACTGCACACTCGCTATGTAACTCAAGCCACTGCCTTGTTCTCTGTTGAGCCTCACACTTCATATACTTATTGTTTGCCAGCCACAGTCACCTTCTACCCATTCACCACATGTGGTTCAACAACCAACCCATCTGTGTGCATCTCGCTCCATCCAACTTGCACTCCAGTACACCCTCTGTGGCATTGAACAACTGCTTGCTCCCATGCTCATGGTCAGGCTTCTGCTTTTCACAGCCATTGTGAGCTGTTCAACCGTGTCTTGTCACACACTCCCTGTGCAAGAGCCACTCTGAACACCTACTGAGCTAGGTTACCAACCACTCCACCATTCTACACCTTCCAGCTCCCCATCCAGCACAACCACTGTGAGCCATTTGGCAGTGCTTGCACACTCAGCAAACCCACAAGCTCTCTGCATGCTTGTGGCAATTAAGTCTTCTCTTGCAGATCACCTCTGCACCCTCCGAGTTTGACTAAACCATCGGTAATCAACCTCACAATCACTGGTTCAACAACCACTTTCACCATTTCTTCTGTCCTCTGCCTACTTGCAGTCACTCTGGGCCCTGCAGGGGTGACCCTTGTAGTCATAAGGGGGGGAAGAGATAACTCAGAGCCAGCCTGCCCTTCATCAGGCCCCTGCCTGTTTGTTCTGGGACTGTTGGGAGTAAGTGGTGGAGGTGGCCCCAGGCTGGGCCAGGCCAGTATCTCTCCGAAAGGCTCATTCTTGGAGCCCAGAGCCTTTGAGGGGCGCCTGTGTGTCCCCGTGGTGCCTGGCTTCTGCCTGAGCCTCTCCCCGAAACCATTTTAACCACCCTGGAGCCCCTGTCGCATGCATTGGACCAAGTGGAAACAATAAAGCTTTTTGCAGAAAAACATATTGATGAAGTACACACAACAAACTTTAGTATCTTAATCATTTGTAAGTGCGTAGCTCAGTGGTATTAGTTACATTCACATTGCTGTGCAGCTGTCACCACCACCCTCTCCAGAACTCTTCTCATCTTGCAAACCAAAAACGCCATCTCCCCTCTCCTCCCACCCTCTGGAAACCTCCTCCAGTTCCATCTCTGTGAATATGACTTCACTAGGGACATCATGCAAGTGGGATTATCCTGTATTTGTCCTTTTGTGACTGGTTCATTTCCCTGGGCATAGCATCCTGAAGGCTCATGAGGTAGCCTGTGTCAGAATTTCCTTCATTTTCAAGGCTGAATAATATTCTGGCAGCAGGTAGCTTTAAGGTGGGAAGGGTGAAGGGGCTCTCAGCTGCCTGCCCACTATGCCCTGTTTGAGCCTCCTTTGGAGGCTGAGGACTTGGAGCTTTTCCCCCAGGGGCAGCAGATTCCCAGTGTACAGCTGCGCCTGGGAAATGAGGTCCTCATTTGGCCCCACAGACAGCCCTGCAGCCCACACTCAGCAAAGAGATTCACTAGTTAAATGTTAGGTATATGTATAATTTTGAACAAACAAAAGTTGCACTTCTAGATTGAAAAGGAGTCATTCAAATATCTCTGCCCAGGGCCTTCCACGCAGCAGGAGCATCTGGTGAAATGGGACCCAGGAGTTTCTCCTGGCCTCTCCCAGTTCTGTCAGGGCCTCCTGGGCTTTGTCTGCTCCTCTTCCTGGCTTTCAGACCCTGGGCTGGGTCTGGTTCTGTCGTCAGCTCAGGGTTCCTGCCTTCCCTGGAGGAGGCTCAGCTGACCCTGATAACTTCCACTCCAACCCAGGAAGTCCCATCTCTCTCTTAGAGGTCCCCAGGACCCTGAAAAGTTCTGGTCCCAAACCATAGAAAAGGCTACACAGATGAATAGTCTGACCCAGCTCCTCATATAGACAATCGAGGCCAGGGCAGGAGGAGATGTTTGCAAGGCTTTCCATAATGCCAATCATTCACCATTTATCTGTTATGAAGTACTCCCTATGTGCCACCAGGCACCAGTCCTCACGTCAGGAGTAAGAGGCATTTTAAAAACTTATTTATAACATATAGACACAGTAGTTGTGATACCCAAGTGTTCTAACCATTTTTCAAACATTAGTTCTTTAATACTCTCCAGAATAACCTCAGAGAGGGGTATGTTTATCATTATTGCCAACCGTCAGATGGAGAAACTAAGGCATAAACAATCTTGCTGCCAAACCTTGCACCTGTAAAGTACGAATGTTAACACCCCAGAGTTCTGCAGACCAGGTGATTTGGCCCAGTTCAGCTGATTGCCTCTACTCCTAGGTGTCTATGAAGTAGGGGCTGCGTCTCAGCTGAGGCTCAACTGGGGCAGACTCGCTCCCAGCTCACTCACCTGGGTTTTGTTAGGATACAGTCTGAACTGGGAAACCTGAGTTCCTGCTGTTGACCTTGGCACTCTCTCAGTTCTCTCCTGGGAGCCTCTAGACAGGACGGTTCGAAACATTGCACTTGCTCTCCCAGTTCAGGAACTATGGCTGAGAAAGGGATAGACAGGCAGAGACAAAGAGAGACAGAAGGAAACTGAAGCAGAGGTAGAGAGGAAGGGAGGAAACACAAGACTAAGAGTGTGACAGAAGTGACCGTTTTTCTCATTCAACTGGGGCCTGGCATTCCCTCACCTTGGCTGCATTTTGTTGTTGAGAAGCCAGTTACTGACACTCAGTGGATACACAAGGATGATCCCACCTGGAGGCAGGATCACTAGGAGCCACTGTGGAGGCTGGCCCCACAGGGACTGACCTGAGCACAGGGTATGATTCTTCATTTAACAGAAGGACACTGGAAGGTTTTTAGGCCAGTGGATGACAGTTTCTGAATTTCCTCTAATTTTAACCCCTTGAAGGTACAGATCTGAAAATGAGGTCAAACTGGATGGTGACTCCCCAAGATCACACAGCTGGCCCCCAGGCCGGTTTTGAGTGGTGTTCCATACCACATACCACTCATTCCTGTCATTCTTCTACCTCTACGTTTATACATCAGATTTCTGTGACTCCAGCCCACCGGCATTATAGGTACTACATCCTCCACAGTTGATGTCCTCAGGAAGTGCATCACCCACATTGTGCAGGTTGGAAGTCTGGGGAGGCCTGAGAGGCACAAAGGCTTTTCCAGGACTGGTAAGAAAAGAGAGGCACGAACTGTCCTCCAAGCTGGGAACCTGGCACATTTCCAGGGAGCCAGGGGCAGGTTGTGTGGGGCGTGGGTGAACAGGTGGGGAGATGACATGAATGAGGAGGGCGAGCGGTCAACAGCCCAGAAGCTGCGTTGGATGAGCCTGGTTGGAGGAAAGGGCCTAGGTAATGGGACCTTGAATAAGTGACCTCACTTTCTTGGTGACACTGGTAACTAGGTACCCACAGTCTAGAGATAGCCCCCTGTCCAGCTTACTTGACTAGAGACATTCAACAGAGTAGCATGTTTTCTCATTTCCTGACTTTCCAAATCTCTGGGCTAAGGAAAGCTCAGAATGAGAGATGTTGCTGCTGCTATAGACATTGGCTGATCCCTCACCTGCAATGCCTCAGCTAACACAGGGCAGCCCAAAGTAAGACAGTCCAGCCAGGCCACAACTGTGATTCCCCCTAGGCAGCCCCACGCCCCTTACCCCTCATCCTACATGAGTGCGTGTGTGTGTGTGTGTGTGTGTTGAAGGGTGGTAAGGGAAAGCTTGGGATGAGGGGCCCATCCTGGGCAGGACCACGTGGCTTAGTGTTGGATGCCTGGCAGTTTTGTCATTTTTTAAAAATATTAGTATTTTCTTTAAAGCAAGGGTGAATTTTTAAAAGATTTTATTTATTTATTTTTAGAGAGAGGAAGGGAGGGAGAAAGAGAGAGAGAGAATCAATGTGTGGTTGTCTCTCACATGGCCCCCACTGGGGACCTGGCCTGCAACCCAGGCACGTGCCCTGACTGGGAATCAAACCTGCAATGCTTTGGTTCGCAGCCCATACTCAATCCACTGAGCTATGCCAGCCAGGGCAGTTTTGTCATTTTTATACCCAGGTGGTGGCTGGCAGGATGTGAAGGGGAGTGTGGGGATCATGTTTTTCTATGTACTTGTTAATCCTGAGCCCCAAGGTGTCATTTTGCGCCCCCTCCTGGAGGTCTGTGCAGATGTCCCTCTGGGTCTGATCTGTGGAGCAAAGTTTGTCATGGGTGCTTCCCACGTCCTGGTGAATGCTTGGTGCCTCCCTGCTTGGCTGCTGGGTGCTGTCTTTGCAGAGCTCTCCTGGGACAGCACAGAGGAGCAGTTCGACACCTACAATTACTCTGTCTCCTGGGATGGGGCAGGTGTACCAGGCCACCAACTACAGCCAGAGATGGTCTGAGGTGCAAGTGAAGGGACAGGGCTCTGTATCTCCAGGACCCCAAGATAACCAGACTCAAATCTGGGGACTCCTGTGGGGCCCCCCAGGCCTTCCCACTGGAGTGCCCCATAGTCCTGCTACAATAGGAATCTGGACCTCCACTCCCCCAATACTAGTTTCATGAGTAGGGGGAAGAAAGGCACTTCTCACATATTGGTAGGAATGTTAGAGAAAGAATTAAATTGTTTTCACGTCACAGTAGACCATGAGCATCTTTGCAGTGTGCTATTTTTATCATTTGAGCCTGCCCCCGGTATTGTGCATAGCAGTCAGCTCGCCTGTCCCTCCAGACCTTCTCCAAGCCTTACAGGAGGGTTTGCACACAGGAAAGGGAGTGCATTAAGCCATTCCATCCATTTCTCTGTAGCTTGTCATCTCACAGAAGGTATCACGCATACCTGTGAGGTCAGGAGCTGTGACCTCACGTGTCCCCATAACACTTCATAAGGGAGGCTGTTTGTCACAGCAATGCAGCCTGTCAGTGCTGTGGACCTTAATGTACTCAATCTAGTTGCCACATCAGCAGGGCCACCGGGAACACCTAAGTGTGTCTCAGTGGACTGTCTCTGGGCAGCCAGAACACAGCGTTGTGTTGGGTGGGCTCAATAGTAGACATTCATTTTCTCACATTCTGGAGGGCAGATGTTTGAGATGAGGGTATCTTCAAAGCTGGCTCCTCCCAAAAAGTCCCTCCTCAGCTGTAGGTGGCCATATTCTGCGTTGCATGGATGCCCCTCTGTGTTTCCATGCATTCTCCCTCCTTCTAAGGATGCTGGTCTGTTGGGTTAAGACCCAGCCAAAAGAACCCAATCTTAACTTCTCCTTTAAAGACCATAAATCCAAATACAGGCACTTTGTAAAATTCCAGGGGTTACAAAGTCAATATGGGAATTTGGGTGACTCAATATATACGGACCCCCTGCTGGACACTGCCACCCAGGCATGGGACTGCTGGTGGGAGGACTTGTGTGTGTAAATTTTAATAGCTACAGCCAATTCCAAATCAAAGAAGTTGCATGAATGCTGTTGCCAACAGCAGCCTCATGGTGGCTGTTTCCAATCCTCTAGTCCTGAACAGGGATTTCTCATTCATTTCAATTTTTACCAATTTGACAGCAGGTTGTCCAATACAAACACCATGGTCCCTGATTTGCAGTTGCCTCATGGATATTTGAGTCACCTGCCAGCTTTTTATTAGCCCCATAGGTTTTTTTTTTCCCCTTCCTGCATCATCTACTCAGATTCCTGCCTGGCGATCAGACTTCTCCACTCTGAAATGTCCAGGCATTTGTCCTTTTCCTAATCTGGGATCTCCATAAGAAGGGTCTCAAAATGCCCTTTAATGTAAAAGGAAAACATGTGTGTTTTCTGAAGTCAATGGTTTTCATACACTGTGTGTTTTTTTGTACAATGTCTTCAAACTGCAGAGGGACAAGGTTCCCCAGACCCTCTCCCTGTCACTGGCAAAGGGGTTCTTGCTGCCCCTCTCCTCAGGATAGAAATTAAAAAAGGCAAAAAATTCAGAAGAAGAGGTTTTCTGAAAACAAGGTGGAAAGAAGGAGAAAGGGAGGGAGCCTGACTCATCAAGGGAACACATGCTAATGAAGAACTGGCTCCCCCAACTGCTGCGGGAGTCTGGCTCGCAGTGGGCTGGTCCTTTGCGCAGGCACAGATAGATCTCTCTGCTGTCCAGGTCCAGCCTGGAATGGCAGCCACCGACCTGGCTGGCTCGGAGCGGAGCTCTGCTTTCAGGAACTCCTTGCTTTCACTGGCGGATGTGGACCGACACAGGCACAAAGTGGAGCACTTTGGGGAGTACCTGAAGAGACATTTTAAATTTATCTAAGAAAGGCTTAAAAAACATAACTGAAAAACATTCTCATCCCTTTAAGAGAGGCTCAGCTTGTCTCACCTCCATGTCAGGAGCAGACCAATCCTCAGTAGCTGAGAGAAAAGGTCACACAACCCTAGCCTTGGTCAGTTCTCAGTTCTGACCTGCATGTCCTTGAGCAGCCATTTGACATTTATGAGCCTCTTTTGTCATCTCTGTAATGGGGACATTTCTTGAGGACACACTGCTGGCATCACAGAGGCCAGGCTACAAAATCCATGGGTCCTGCTCCTGTTTTCTTCCCCTGGAACCCAGAGCCTGGCCTGGGTAATGGTCCTCTCTTCTGCATCTGCCACCCAACCTGGGACCTGGCTGCAGCATCGCGGGGGAGGGGTGAGCATTAGGGGCTAGCCCTAGCATGGGGCTCTTTCCGGTGGGCCTGGCTACCTGCCTTTCAGGGGAATGAGATCAACCACCAGGAAGAGAATAAGGTGAGCTACTAGCCCTTTCAGTGTGAAACAGGAGAGGAGGGAAGTGGAGATCAGAGACACCCCAACCCCCAGGCACAACACTCTGCACCTGATGTTTACTGGGAGAATTTATAACAGAGAAGTGGGCATCAAGGATAACTTCCTGGAGGAGGGGTTGCTGGTGCTGAGCTCATGTAGGGCCTGCACGAAATCAGAGGGAAGGAGGGTTCCCACGCAAGCAGAACTCTGGAACTGGTCCTTTGCCCCACTCCACACAGACTGCAAAGCCCCTACAACACCCCACCCCCAGGCCATGTCTATAGCCCCTCTGGCCTCAGGAACACAAAGTAATGACAAAAACTCTGCTGCTCCAGATGCCGCAGGAAATTACACAGTAGGGCCTGAGGAGCACACTGGGGCCTAGATCCGGGGTGTGGAGCTGCTCAGAGAAGCAAGCGGGTCTGGGGAGTGGCGGGGGACACTGACCGCAGCCAGTGCAGACAGACTCTGCTAATGGCTCCAGGGCCAGCCTCAGGTTTTGTTGCAGGGTGACCACTGGGGCCCCTGACATGGGGAGGGACACATGAGGTGTGGCTCTTGGGAGATCACAGATGCCATTCTGCTGCAGTCACATCCTGTGCTGCTAGTGGGACCCTGGTCTCAGTTACCCAGCAGCATGCTCAAGGCCATGAGGACTAACACCATCAAGGTCAGGGGTGAGGGTGTCCAGACTGGCAGTGAGTACATGGCTGGGCCCTTGGTGCCCTGGGCCAGCTCCTCCTGTGCTGAGGCCAAGGAGGACACTGAGGCTTGAAGGCCAGATGAAGAGAGGGGAGCCCCACTCCATCTCCCTGACACCCGTTTCCCAAGGTCTCTTTACAGACTTAGACAAACAATATTTATTTGTTATAAATAACAAATGCTACACTTGAATATTATTATATTAAAGTTCTTTTCCTCTTTCAGTAGGGAGTTGTGGTTTTGTTCCTTCACTTTTTATGCTAGTTTCAATGAGGTGCAGACCCAACATTCCTCTTGAACTTAGAAATCTTGCAGCATCATCAGCTCATTGTGCCTGGGAGAAGGACCAGCTCCCTCCCTGGCTCCTGAGGCCACACCCATGCCCCTCTTCCCCAGAGGACAGGTTTGTTCCAGGGTCATGAAGCTGGGCCAGGAACAGACAGTACCTCAGACTCCTGGGGTTAGAAGTTGAAGGGACTCACACAGGCAGAGCAGCAGCCCCTGAAATTGGGTGTCTAAAAATAATGCTTGTTGGTTGCCCTGCCTAGGACAGTGGCTGCCTTTCCACCCTCAGAGGGAGAGGGAATTCTTTCTGCTTCCTGTGCTGAGGCATCTTTTGACCAAATATTAGGAGCATGTAGTTTTCTAGTTTGATCTCAGGAATTGCATCAGCTTTAAGTGGGAAAAACATGTGGAGACTGAATCACACAGGTGGAAAAGACCAGGCTGCAGAATGTCACTTGCCAGTGGATTGAGGCAGGACAGGACTTTCCATCCTTGGCTGCTCTAGAGGCTCCACGCTCACTCTCTACTGAGGCTGGAGTCCACATGGGATCCTGGCCTGTGGCCCTCTGATGCCTTTTCATGCAGGTTTCCTATGCAGGGGGGAAGATTCGTGGTGCAGGTTTTAGGGCCAGCCCTGGGCCTCAGTCGGTAAATGTTTCTGCTCAATGTGAACTGGGATGGCCAGCCCCCCTTCCCTTCCTTCAGCAACTTTGTGCGAGACAGAAATTCTCCAAAGACCCTCAGCTTCTATGTCAACTAGAGTGTGGCCCCTTCACCCTGATGGGACCTGGTGCATCAGGGATGGGCTCCCATTTACCAGGATAGTGGTCCATATCCTTGGCTGGGAAAAACCCCACATGCTCTCTTGCTGGCCAAAGTTTTTTCCAGGGAGGGCCATGTGGTTCTGAAGTCTATGTTTTGTGATAATGACCAGTTTACACACTCAATCATGTGGTCACTGATCTATCCTACATTGGTAGCTGGTCTCAAGCTTATAAAGCTTATAGCCCCGTAGATGGCTGTGTCCTGTGTGGGCTGCAGGTCTTCTGCAGGAGCCAGTGAACATGTAGGTGGTGGAACTTCATCAAGGTACTCAGTCCTGTGTGGGCTGTTGGTCTCTTCCAGGGTCTTCTCCAGATGCGGCCCTCGCCCAGAGCTGCAGGTGTGACCAGCATGGACATAGCCTGGAGCTCTGGAGCAGATGCTAGAAGTGGACAGTTTCCAGGATCTGTAGGTGCCTTTGATTCTGCATCTGCAGTTGGCTCCTCAGGATGTCCAAGAACTGGAGCTGGAACTTGGATTAGTCCCTCAGCTTGTGCTAGACCTGGGAGAGGAGAAAACATTACCCACCAGCCTACCTTTCATGAGCATTCCAAAGTCAGAACACATTACAGAGCCTTTTGGAGAAACTGTGGCCCCGGAACACACAACAGGATGTCTTCCCTGGTTGCAGTCCACCAGGTGGTGGGTCTGAGGCCAATCTTTGCTTCTGGCTTCACGGCAGTCTCTAGGGCCCCTCCTGATGTGTCTGGAAGCAATCCTCCCTGACTCCCTTCTCACATTTGGACATCTCTGCTTCTGCAAGGTCAAAGCAAGTATGTTGAGTCTCCACAAGTCAAGCAGGAAGCTCCAGGTCCTTGGCTGATAGGATGTACACATGGAAACCCTGGGCAGGCCTTAGAGAGTGGCCTGGGCAGGGTCTGTGCTGCTGAACTTCCCCAGGCATCTCCTGGTCCCAGTTTTGAAAGCACCTTGACCCCATTCCTCTAGAGCCTATCCTGGCCCTTGTGGGGGCAGGGTGGGGAGACCCACTGCTTCTCCCTGTTGACCTTCTCCTTAGCAGTCTGTGTGTAACAGTGACTGAAGTGAACATAATATACTAATCAGGTGGTGATTATAGAATAGGCTGTACTGACAAACTCATAGAAGACTCATGCATTAAAAGTTTCCTTACAAGTATTTTACAGACATCAACAGTTGCATCTCCTGATTAACCAATGAATGGTCCTGACCACAAGAAATTGGGCAAGTGTTAGCAACTCACATCAGAACAGCAGAAACACTGCCTGCATGTTCTGTTCCCAGATGTTAGTAGTGAACCTACGGATGGAGTGATGAAACTACATGGTGACACATGCAGGAGATAATATTAAAACACCCAAGAACAGAGCTACGGAACTGCTTGTCTCCAGAAATTCCTTAGTTTCCCTCTTCCCATGGTTTTCCTATATAAACTTGCCAGGAAGCCTGGGATACTGAGATGAGAGAGTCCATCATCTTCCAGGTGGCTGGCACCTAAATAAAACCACTTTCCTTAACATCAGTATCTCACTCTTGAGTATTGGCTTTCAAAGTGGCAGGGCAGCTGGACCTGCCTTTGGTTATAGTTTTTGGCGACACAGATGGGACTATATGGGACCTTGTAAGGCCCGGATGGCCCAGGCTGGGGTCCTAGCTGCTTGTGACAGGCTGGCCCCAAGGCAGGGATTGCAGGAATTTCCCAGTAGCTGCCAAGAATTCTTTATCTCAGGGACTCTCCCTGCTCTTCTTCTCAAGGCATCGGCCAAATTTAAATGCTCTGCTGGTGAAAGGAAATAGGTTACTGGTGGGTTGATGAGCCCAGACTGGAGAAAGTCCCTTGTGCGCACAACCAGGAGCCCTCAGCCCCACCATTTGTGTTTCTGAACCATCTGGGATTCCACAGGAATCAATAAGCACCACATAGGAGTAGGCACAACTCAGTGACTAAGAAAAATCCCAGTTCCCCCAGATGGGATTCAGAGCATGCTTTTAGTGTTCTGGTTCATGAATTTATGGGTTTGGGGCATTTATTCTATTTGAAAGCTTCTATCTGTTCTGTCTGGGAGCTCTGAGAGCTACAGTTTGTCTGAAGTAAGTGTTTGGCTACAGTTGTTCTCTGTTCGATTTCTTATCTTTTAAGGACTTGGCTTGCTCTTTGCTGTTTTGTTCCCACATGAAATCTGTTGTCTTTGTCATATGAGCATTGTGCTATTTAAAACTTGTGACGGGCAGTGGACTACAGCGGTTGCTGCAGTGGGAGAAACTCCCAGTCTCACATGAGAGTTCATTGAAAAATGGGCTAGAGATGAGCAGGGTAGCATCGCTGTTGTTCCCTCTCTGGCCCCTCCCCTGCAAGCAGCGCTGCAGTGCAGCAAGGAGGGTTTCCCTGCCCAGGTGAATACCTAAAGCCTCACCCCATTACAGCCTATCAGCTGCGACAAGACAAAGAAATATGGACCAATGAAAGAACAGAGTAGAGCCTCAGAAAGAGAGCTAAGCCAGGAGGAGATCACCAACCTATCTGATGGAGAATTTAATGTGCTGACAATCAAAATGCTCAAAGATTTGATTGAGTTTGGTAGAAAATTGAAAAAACAAATGAAAGATACCCAAAATGAAATAAAACAATGTTCAGGGAACCAACAGTGGTAGGAAGGAAACCAGGACTCAAAGCAATGATTTGGAACAAAAGGAAATAATAAACATCCATCCAAAACAGAATGAAAAAACACAAATTCAAAAAAGTGAAGAGAGTCTTACAAACCTCTGGGACAACCTGAGATGTTCCAATATCTGAATTACAGGGGTGCCAGAAGGAGAAGAACAACAGCTAGAAATTAAAAACTTATTTGAACAAATAATGAAGGAAAGCTTCCCCAATCTGGTGAAGGAAATAGACTTTCCAGGAAGTCCAGGAAGTCCAGAGAGTCCCAAAGAAGTTGGACCCAAAGGGGAACACACCAAGGCACATCATCATTAAGTTACCCAAGATTAAAGACAAGGAGAGAATCTTAAAAGCTGCGAGAGAAAAGGAAAGAGTTACCTACAGAGGAGTTCTCATTAGACTATCAGCTGATTTCTCAAAAGAAAACTTACAGCCAAGAAGGGGATGGAAAGAAGTATTTGAAGTCATGAAAGACAAGGACGTACATCCAAGATGACTCTGTCCAGCAAAGCTTTCATTTAGAATAAAGGTCAGATAAAGTGCTTCTCAGATAAGTTCAAGTTAAAGGACTTGATCATCACCAAGCCATTATTATATGAAATGTTAAAGGGACTTGTCTAAGAAAAAGAAGATAAAAAATATGAACAGTAAAATGACAACAAACTCACAATTATCAACAAATGAACCTAAAAGAAAAGGAAAGAAAAACAATGGAAACAAAAAGCAAGCAAACAACTGGAACAGGAACAGAATCAGAGAACTTGACATCACATGGATGGTTTTCAGTGGGGAGTGGCAAGGGAGGAATGGGGGAAAAGGTACAGGGAAGAAGAAGCATAGTTAGTAGGCATAAGGTAGACAGGGAGAGATAAGAACTGGTATGGGAAACAGAGGACTGAAAGAACTTATATGTACAACCCATGGATGAGGATTAAGGAGGCAGGGAATGCTGAAGGGTTGGGGGCAGTGGGGAGGGAAGATAAAGGGGGAACATTGGGAAAACTGTAATAGCATAATCAATAAAAATATTTAAAAATAAAAGATAAAAACATCTCTACAGTTACTAATAATACTGCTTATGTGTATGGTAAAAAATATAAGAAGTATCTCAATTTCTTTTTCAGGATCATGTGGTCTGGAAAACTGTTTGATATTAATTCTGGTTTAAATTTAATTGATATCTTTTAAAGTCATTAACCTAAAATATACGGTTGTTTTGCCTGGGTTTGCAGGAATGAGTTCATGCTATCTCTGTTGCAGAATTTGTCAAGAAAATGACTTGGGTAATAACAGACTTTAAAATTTCATAAAGTGACTCTTAAAGATGGCAGCTTTACCCCAGGCAGCATGATTCTCGGCTTCTGTGAGGAGGAGGGAAACTTGCGGAACGGTGGACGAACAGAGCAAGTGGCCTAGGTTACCAAAACATTTTTGAAAACAGGACATCAAAAATTATAGGGATCATTGAAAAACCAGATGGTAAGGAGACTGCTTCAGGACAAAAGGGACCCAGGGATCAACTTGGGGACCAGGGGGGTTGCAGTCCCCAGGCCCAGTGCTCTTAGGACTGCCTCAGGGCTCCCGGGAGAGGGGAGTTGCTGCTCCCTCCCCCGAATATGGGGCTTGAGCAACACCAGGGGAGACCTTGTGGCTTGAAGGCACAGAGAGGCCAGTTGGACTGGGAGAAAATCACCCAGGGGCTGTGAGCACCCACCCATAGCCCCTGGGAGAAGTGAGTGCCTCCAGCCTGCATGACCAGGGGTGGTCTGGAAGTATGCCCGCACCCCCAGCCCGGTGGGACTGTGGATCAGTGGAAAACCCAGACCTCGCAGCCCAGATCCAGGAAAGGGTGCGGGTGTTCTCAGGTTTCTGGAGCTTGTGGTGCTGAACTGTGGAAGTGCACACCCCCTCGGGAATCCTGACTCTCGCGCTGTGAACCCGGGAGGGACATTGCGCTTAGTGCGTTCCTAGAGCCCGAAACTCAAAAATTTGGTGCATTGGCATGCCCTTTTATGATCCCCAGAGATGGCACCATGAATCCAAAAAAGTTGCGGGTGCTTCCTGAGATCATAGAGCTCGCCACGGTGGTATTTGGGGGAAGGACACATCTCCTTGCAATCCTGGGAGCTTCCATCCTGAAACCGAAAAGACGCAGGAGCCCTGCGGGGACCCCAGAGCCCAGGAGACCACAGCAGTGAGCTCCAGAGAGCATGCTTGGGAGCACCCAGGGTCCTGTAGGGGAAAGTCAGATTGGCCATGGGGAGAGCGCCCTGCTGGCCCTGGGGATAGTACCTGAGAGAGGTACTGAGATTTGGCTGGGAAGAGTGATAAGCATTTCAAATGCCCCTCTGCCTACTGAAGCCAGCAAGATCGGAAAAACTGGTCTGGCCAGTTAGAAACTAACAAGAGGTTTTTTTGTTTTGTTTCATTCTGTTTTGTTTCGTTTTTAGCTGTTGTTGGTTGATTGATTTTATCTTGTGTTTTACGTGACTTTTTATTTTTCAATTCTTATTATTTTTATATCTTTCAATCCCTTATGTTTCTCTTCCATTCATCCTAGTATTATTTCTTCCACTCCAAACTTATCCCACCTGCACTCCATCTTCTGCTTTTCTCCCCCTTTTTTTTGATCTTCAAAGTTACTGCAAATTTGTATTATCATTTTCTCACTTTTCCGACATTTTTTATTTTAATAGTATTTTGGTATTCTTTTTATTTCTGTATAATCTTCTTTGCTTGGCTGGTTATACTGTCATTTGATAGGGTCCCCCTGTTATTTCAGCCACAATGTGTTGATAGTTTACTATCCTTCATTTGTGTTCCATTAATACACTGCTCAAGGTTCTATACTCCTTATTCTTGTTATCTAGACCTCATCGATTCTGCCACAAGACTTGCTTTAATATTACTGTAAATAAGACCTAGCTCATACAATTGTAAATACTACTCAACACCCCTACCTGATCTCAGCCCACTTTGCAATTTCCTGAACTATACTATTGTGGGGGTTGTCTCTATTCTTTTACACACTAATCCTATTTACTAATCTTTATTCCAACCCTACCTTAGAATCTGACCTCCCACAGCCTCACAGCTTTCTAAATCCAACTAACCATCCTTTCATCCCCAATAAGAGTCTAACCTTCTTTCCATCCTTTCTAAAACATGGATAGTGGGGTGGAGGATCACAGTTAACACTATAAGGGGCCAAAGGATAACCCATCTCTTCTCTACTGGCTGCTAATGGAAATATCATAGTATACTGTCTTGCTGTCTTAAACCATTTTGCCTTACTCCTCCAACTGATCACAAAAAAGAGTAGGGGGAAGTTGTGAACACCAGGATACATGAAGAAGACTGCACCACTGAAACTCACAGGTATCCTACCACAGAAGTTCACACCATAATCACAGGGAACCAGAACAGATCAATTTCAGAAACAGAGGCTAACAAGAACAATCCCACGAACAATGAGAAAACAAAGAAACAATCCCCAGTTGAAGGGAAAGGAGGAAGCCTCGGAAAAAATGCTAAATGAAATAGAGGCAACTCAACTATCAGATATTGAGTTCAAAACAATGATTATCAGGAAGTTCAATGAACCCACAATGAGCTATCAGAAACTAGAGGGAAGCTACAATGATCTCACTGCAAACTATATAAACATGACAAAGGAAATAGAAACTCTCAACAAGGGCCAAGAGGAAATGAAGAATGCCATTTCTGAACTGAGGAACACAGTAGAAGGAATGAAAAGCAGGATTGATGAAGCAGAGGATCGGATTAGTGAGCTAGAGGACAAAATAGAAAACAGCATCCAGAAAGAGCAAGAAAAGGGAAAGAGGCTCAGAAAGAATGAAGAGGGATTAAGAGAAATACAGGACAATATGAAACATAATAATATCCATATAATAGGGATACCAGAAGGAGAAGAAGAAGAGCAAGGGATAGAAAATCTATTTGAAAAAGTAATGAAGGAAAACTTCCCTAATTTGATGAGAGAAAAAGTCACACAAATGCAGGAAACACAGTGAGCCCGAATCAAGAGGAACCCAAAGAGGTCCACCTCAAGACACATCATAATTAAAATGGCAAAATTTCAAGATAAAGAGGGAATCTTAAAAGCAGCAAGGGAGAAACAGGAAGGAACATACAAGAGAGCCCCAATAAGGCTAGCAGCTGACTTCTCAATGGAAACACTTCAAGCCAGAAGAGAATGGCAAGAAATACTCTAGGTAATGAGAACCAGAGGTCTGCAACCAAGGCTGCTTTACCCAGCAAGGCTCTCAATCAAGATAGAAGGCCAAATAAGGAGCTTCCCAGACAAAAGAAGTCTAAAAGAATACACCTCCACCAAACCAGCTCTGCAAGAGATTCTAAAGGGACTGCTTTAAGGAAGGGAAGGAAAAGAGAGAGAAAGAGGAACACACAAACATAAAAGACAATGAATAAGTACCTATCAATAATAACCTTAAATGTAAATGGATTAAATGCTCCAATCAAAAGACATAGAATAGCTGAATAGATAAGAAAAAACTACCCACACATACGTTGCCTACAAGAGACCCACCTCAGGATAAAAGAACTGCACAGGCTGAAAGTGAAGGGCTGGAAACAAATCTTCCAAGCAAATGGACAGGAAAAAAAAAACAAAAACAAAACCAGGGTAGCAATATTCATATCAGACAAAATAGACTTCCAAAAAAGGGCCATAAAGAGAGACCCAGAAGGTCACTTCATAATACTCAAGGGAAGAATCCACCAAGAAGACATAAATATTGTAAATATATATGCACCCAACATAGGAGCACCCAAATACATAAAGAAAATCTTAGAGGACTTCAAGAAAGATATGGACAGCAACACAATTATAGTGGGGGATTTTAACACCCCACTACCAAAAATGGACAGATCTTCCAGACAAAATATCAACAAAGATATTGTGGCATTGAACAATACCCTTGATGAAATGGGCTTTACTGATATATAGAGTCCTCCATCCAAAAGAAGCTAAATACACATTCTTTTCAAATGTACATGGAACATTTTCAAAGATTGACCACATGATAGGACACAAAACAAGCCTCAAGAATTTCAAGAAAATTGAAATCATACCAAGCATTTTCTCGGATCACAAGGGACTGAAGCTAGAAACCAACCCGAAGGAAAAACCCCAAAACACTCAAAATCATGGAGATTAAATAACATGCTATTAAACAATGAATGGGTCAAGAATGATATTAGGGAAGAAATGAAAAGTTTTCTGGAAACAAATGAAAACGAACTCACAACAACCCAAAACTTATGGGACACAGCCAAGGCAGCCCTGAGAGGGAAGTTCATAGTGATACAGGCCCACCTAAAAAAGTTAGAAATATTCCAAACAAGCAACCTAACCCTATGTCTACAAGAACTCAAGGAACAACAACAAAGACAGCCCAGAGCAAGTAGAAGGAAGGAAATAACCAAGATCAGAGCAGAATTAAATGACATAGAGACTAAAAGCACAATTCTAAGGATCAATGAATCCAAGAGCTGGTTCTTTGAAAAGATAAACAAAATCAACAAGCCTTTAAGCAGACTCATCAAGAAAAAAAGAGAGAAGACCCAAATGAACACAATCAGAAATGAAAGAGGAGAGATTACAACAGATACCACAGAAATACAAAGGATTGTAAGAAATTACCATGAAGAACTGTATGCCAAGAAATTTGAAAACCTAGGTAAAATGGACAAATTACTAGAAAAATATAATCTTCCAAAACTCAATGAAAAAGAAGTAGAAAGCTTGAACAGACCAATAACAGCAAAAGAAATTGAAGAAGTAATTAAAAAACACCCAACACACAAAAGCCCTGGACCAGATGGTTTCACAGGAGAATTCTACAAAGCATTTAAGGAAGAGCTAACCCCTATCCTTCAGAGACTATTCCAAAAAGTCCAAAAAGATGGAAGACTCCCAAACTCTTTTTATGAGGCCAACATCATCTTAACTCCAAAACCAGATAAAGACACAACAAAGAAAGAAAACTTCAGGCCAATATCACTGATGAACATTGATGCTAAAATCCTTAACAAAATACTGGCAAACCACATCCAACAATACATTAAAAAGATCATACACCATGACCAAGTGGGATTCATTCCAGGGATGCAAGGATGGTACAATATTCGCGAATCAGTAAATGTAATACATCACATAAACAAAAGCAAAGACAAAAACCACACGATCATATCAATAGATGCAGAAAAAGCATTTGATAAGGTACAGCACCCATTTATGATAAAAACACTCAGTAAAGTGGGAATAGAGGGAGCATTCCTCAACATAATAAAGGCCATATATGAGAAACCTACAGCCAACATTATACTCAATGGGCAAAAATTAAAATCTTTTCCACTAAGATCAGGAAGAAGACAAGGATGTCCACTTTCACCACTTCTATTCAATATAGTACTGGAAGTTCTAGCCACAGCAATCAGACAAGAAAAAGAAATAAAAGGCATCCAAATCGGAAAGGAGGAAACAAAACTGTCACTGTTTGCAGATGACATGATAGTGTACATAGAAAATCCTATAGATTCCAACAAAAAACTACTTGACCTAATAAAAGAATTTGGCAAAACAGCGGGATACAAAGTCAATATCCAGAAACCAAAGGCATTTCTGTACACCAACAATGAAACAGCAGAAGCAGAAATCAAGGAAAAAATTCCATTTGAAATAGCAAAAAAAAAAAAAAAATATCTAGGAATAAACCTAACCAAAGAGGTAAAAGACCTGTATTTAGAAAACTACATAACACTCAGGAAAGAAATCAAGGAAGACACAAACAAATGGAAACATATACCGTGTTCATGGATTGGAAGAATTAACATAATCAAAATGTCCATACCACCCAAAGCAATTTACACATTCAATGCAATTTCTATTAAAATACCAATGGCTTATTTCACAGACATAGAACAAACACTTCAAAAATTTATATGGAATCATAAATGACCCCAAATAACTGCTGCAATTTTGAGAATGAAGAGTAAAGTAGGAGGGATCACAATACCTGACACTAAACTATCCTACAAGGCCACTGTAATCAAAATAGCCTGGTACTGGCATAAAAACAGGCACATGGACCAATGGAACAGAACAGAGAGCCCAGAAATAAACCCAAGTCTCTATGGTCAATTAATGTTTGACAAAGGAGGCAGCAACATAAAGTGGAGTAAAAATAGCCTCTTCAACAAATGGTGTTGGGAGAACTGGACAGCCACGCGCAAAAAAATGAAACTTGAGCACCAACTTACACCATATACAAAAATAAATTCAAGGTGGATAAAAGACTTAAATATAAAACGTGACACCTTTAAAGTCCTAGAGGAGAACATAGGTAGGAAAATCTCAGATATTTCACAAAGAAACTTTTTTACTGACTTGTCCCCTAGAGCAAGGGACATAAAGGAAAGAATAAACAAATGGGACCTCATCAAAATTAAAAGCTTCTGCACAGCTAAAGAAAGCAGTATCAAAATTTAAAGAGAACCAACTGTATGGGAAAACATATTTGCCAATGATACCTCAGACAAGGGTCTAATCTCCAAAATATATAAAGAACTTACATGACTACACTCTAAGAAGACAAGGAATCCAATTAAAAAATGGGCAAAGGACTTGAACAGACACTTCTCCAAGGAGGACATACAGAAAATCCAAAGACACATGAAGCGATGCTCAATATCGCTAGCCATCAGAAAGATGCAGATTAAAACCACAATGAGATACCACTTCACACCAGACAGAATGGCCATCATAAACAAAGCAACAAACAACAAGTGTTGGAGAGGATGTGGAGAAAGGGGGTCCCTAGTGCACTGTTGGTGGGACTGCAGACTGATACAACCACTATGGAAAACAGTATGGAACTTCCTCAGAAAACTAAAAATGAATCTGCCTTTTGACCCAGCAATTTCACTGCTCAGACTTTATCCTAAGAACACTAAAACACCAATCCAAAAGAACCTATGCATCCCAATGATCATAGCAGCACAATTTACAATAGCTAGATGCTGGAAGCAACCAAGATGCCCATCAGTAAATGAATGGATCAAAAAACTATGGTACATTTACACAATGGAATTCTATGCAGCAGGAAAAAAGGAGGAGCTCCTACCCTTTGCAACATCTTGGATGGAGCTGGAAGGCATACGCTAAGTGAAACAAGCCAGGCAGTGAAAGACAAATACCATATGATCTCACCTTTAACAGGAACCTAAACAACAAAACAAAGGAACAAGCAAAATATAACCAAAGACACTGAAATAGAGGACAGGCTGACAGTGACCACAGGGGAGAGAAGAGGGAATTTCAGGGGAGAATGGGAAGGGTTTACAGGAACAAATTTAAAGGACACATGGACAAAAACTAGGGGTGGGGGGTAATGGCGGGGAAGAGGGGAGGGTTGGGTGGGTGGGCTGGATTGGGAGTAAAAGGGAGAAAACTGTACTTGAACAATGATTCAAATAAAATTTAAAAAAAAATTCATAAAGTTGTGCCCTGGCTGGTGTCATGCAGTGGATTGAGTGCTGATCTGTGAACCTGAACTGAAGAGTTGCTGGTTCAGTTCCCAGTTAGGGCACATACCTAGTTGCAGGCCAGGTCCCCAGTTGGGGATATGCAAAAGGCAACCCATCAATGTATCTGTTGCACATAAATGTTTTCCTCCCTCTTTTCTTCCCTCCTTTCTCCTCTCCCTAAAAATGAACAAATAAAATATTTTTCAAAATAAAATGTCTTAAAGTCATTAAGAACTAATAAATAGATGCAACTAAAATGAGGGATTTTTATAAAGCTTTTCAGTAATAATTATACATATGCCTAAACATTATTTTCCAAAGTTTTGGGTGACTTGAATTTTTGGAATTTTGCTTGGAAAAATGGTGAAAATTATTAAATATATAGACATTTTGAAGACTTCTGGCCAAGATGGAGGTGTA
Organism: Phyllostomus discolor; assembly: GCF_004126475.2. Taxonomy (NCBI): domain Eukaryota; kingdom Metazoa; phylum Chordata; class Mammalia; order Chiroptera; family Phyllostomidae; genus Phyllostomus; species Phyllostomus discolor. The sequence continues at coordinate 58,004,292 of NC_040910.2, read as the reverse complement.
TGTAGACACACTATGCCTCGTCGCACAACTGAAATAAGGACAACAACAATTCAGAAAGAAAATAACAACCAGAACTGAACAGAAAATTGAACTGTATGGAAGTCTGACAACCAAGGAGTTAAAATAGACACATTTATCCAGACCAGTAGGAGGGGCAGAGTAAGGCCACCAGGCAGAGAGGGGTCTTGGCAAAAAAAGCAGTGGCGCTGGGTGCGCAAGGCAGCAGCTGACAAACCTTGGATGCACAAGATGGCAGCAGGCGGGCCCTGGGTGCATAGGAGGTAGCTGGCAGACCCCAAGCACAGGGTGGCAACAGGCAGACCCAGAGAGGTGGCAATTCTGAAGCGGGGCATGGCACACAAGGTGGCTGGCTGATGAGGGGGTTGCACATTTGTGCTCAGATAAACCAGGCGAAACTGTAGAGCAAGACTGACTACACAACCCAAGGTCCCAGCGTAGCGAAATAAAGCCTCAAAACACCAATTGAAAACACCCGTGGGGGTTGAGGTGCCAGGAGATACTCCCAGCCTCACAGGAGATTTTGTTGGAGAGACCCACAGGGTCCTAGAACATACACAAGCCCACCCGCATGGGAATCAGCATCAGAAAGGCCCAGTTTGCTTGGGGGAAGTAGTGGAAGGGGCTGAAATTCGACAGAGTGGAGAAAGTGCCATTGTTCCCTCTCAGACCCCTTCCCCACATACAGCGTCACAACCCAGCTGGGTCACAACCCAGCAACTGGGTTTCCCTGCCCTGATGAACACCTAAGGCTCCGCCCCTCATACATAACAGGCATGACAAGACAAAAAAAAATGGCCCAAACAGAAGAACAGATCAAAGCTCCACAGCAAATACAACTAAGCAGCCAAGAGATAGCCAACCTATCAGATGCACAGTTCAAAGCACTGGTGATCAGGATGCTCGTAGAATTGGTTGGATTTGGTTGCAAATTAGATGAAAAAATGAAGGTTATGCTAAGTGAAATACAGAAAAATGAACAGGGAATCAATAGTGATAGGAATAAAACTGGAACTCAAATCAATGCAGTGGACCAGAAGGAAGAAAGAAACAAACAGAAAAAAATGAAGAAACAAAAATTCAAAAAAATGAGGAGAGGCTTAGGAATCTTCAGGACATCTTTAAACATTCCAACATCCGAATTATAGGGGCACCAGAAGGGGAAGAGGAAGAACAACAAGTGGAAAAGTTATCTGAACAAATGATAAAGGAGAACTTCCCCAATCTGGCAAAGGAAATAGACTTCCAGGAAATCCAGGAAGCTCAGAGAGTCCCAAAGAAGTTGGACCCAAGGAAGCACACACCAAGGCACATCATAATTACATTAGCCAAGGTAAAAATGAAAGAGAGAATCCTAGAAGCAGCAAGAGATAAGGGACAGTTACCTACAAAGGAGTGCCCATCAGACTGTCAGCTGATTTCTCAAAAGAGACCTTGCAGGCAAGAAGGGGCTGGAAAGAAGTATTCCAAGTCATGAAAGGCAAGGACCTACATCCAAGATTACTCTATCCAGCAAAGCTTTCGTTTACAATGGAAGGGCAGATAAAGGGCTTCTCAGATAAGGTCAAGGTAAAGGATTTCATCATCATCAAGGCCTTATTTTATGAAATGTTAAAGGGATTTATCTAAGAAAAGGAAGATAAAAAACATGTACAGTGAAATGACAGCAAACTCACAATCATTAACAACCACACCTAAAACAAAACCAAAAGCAAACTAAGCAAACAGCTAGAACAGGAGCAGAACCACAGAAATGGAGATCACATGGAGGGTTAGCAACAGGGGAGTGGGAGGGGGAGAGAGGGGGAAAAGGTAGAGAATAAGTAGCATAGATGGTAGGTAGAAAATAGACAGGGGGAGAGCAAGAATAGTATGGGAAATGTAGAAGCCAAAGAACTTATATGTATGACACATGAACATTAACTAAAGCAGGGGACTGTGGATGGGAGAGGTTATACAGGGTGGAGGGGAGTGAAGGGGGGAAAATGGGACAACTGTAATAGCATAATCAATAAAATATGTTTTTTAAAAAATGTGTAGTTACAGAACCACCGTGGGGATGTAAGGTACAGTATGGGAAATGGAGTGTGTAGCCAAAGATTCATGACCCATGGTCATGAACAATGGTGTGGGGATGGCCTTAGAGAGTGGATGGTGCTGTATGGAGGGGACTAGGGGGAAAAATTGGGATACCTGTAACAGCATAATCAATAAAATGTAATTTAAAAATAGGCTCTATAATGCACAGTTATGAATATTAAATTCTATTTCAGTTAATTATCTTCATAGCTTCATTTTTCATTTATGTACCAAGAAGATCAGAGCAAGGGCAAAATACCAGGTACAGAAGGTCACCAAAGTGGAAAGCTTAGGTGCCTAGCAAGAGCCATAAAAAGAAAGAAGTAAATGAAAAGGGACACATAGGCAGATGGTAACTCAGAAGATAAATGAGGAGGCCAAAACTCCTCTAGACACCTCCCAACCCACCATTATTTCACCACACACAGTTGACAGTGGGGAACAATTTGATTGACTTAACAGACATAGGAGTCATGTACTTTGTGTTGAATACCAAACTGACTTAAAAAAACAAAAACTAAAACAAAAAACTCAACTGTCTCAGTTGAAGGGGTATCAAGACAATGCAAGCAACAAGCCTCCCTCCAGCTGTAGAGTGCCAACTCAGAGAACTTAAGTTATCCCATAGCCTCCTCTATTTTCATGGATACCACAAGGACTCAAATCTACTATTAGGAGGAATTTAATTTAGATTTAACTATTCTTTACTTTATAATATTCAAGCTTTATTGTTTCAAAGCTTTTATCGCTTGTTTTTCCCATGCCAGAAAAATTACATTTGCACACCAGGTGCCTGTAAAAAATGTATCTTCTTTTAACTCACAAGATTTTGCTTTATAACAGACTAAAAATTTTCATTCCCCCAGAAGACTCAGAGGACTTCAATAGCTCCATAGATATGGAAGAAGAACTGACAGTGAGGAATTGTAACAGTGATTAAAGTAAACACACTAATCAGGTGGTAATTATAGAATAGGCTGTACTAACACACTCATAGAAGATTCATGTATTAAAAGTGTCCTTATGAGTATTCTACAGATGTCAGCAGTTGCAGCTCCTGCTTTACAGAGGAACAACCCTGATCACAAGACACTGGATTAGCTTGGCGACTCACATCAGAACAGCAGAGATGCAGTCTGCATGTCCTGCTCCCGGATGTCAGCAGGGAACCTGTGGATGGAGCGGTGGAACTGCACGGTGACACTCCCAGGAGATATCACTGAAACCACCAGAGAGCAGTGCTGAGACACTGTGCGGTGCCAGAAATTCCTGAGTTCCCCCTCTTCCCACTGTTAGCCTTGTACACTAGCCAGGATGCCTGGGATGCTGAGACAGGCTTTGGGATGAGAGTCTCTCATCTGGGTGGCCAGTGCCCAAATAAAACCACTTTCCTTTACAGCAGTGCCTGCCTCTCGAGTACTGACCTTTGAAGCAGGGGGCAGCCAGACCTGCATTGCGTTACATGCGGGGAACTCTGCAATGACAGTGGCTGGCGGCCACCCTGGAAGCTCAGAGTTCTCTGCCCGGCCACCTCACTGGTTCTGCCCACCTCACCTTCTGCTCCCAGATTAGGCACAGACTTTTGTCTGCTCACCCCAGTAAAGTGAGAGTCACCTGTAGGACTTGGGAGAGGCTTGGGCACAAGGGTGTCACTCCGCCCTCCATGTCCCACCCAGCCAGCCTTGACCTGGGGTGTGATCCTCACCCATAACCGGCCCACCGGGCTCCTGCCCTCCCCACATGAGTCCCTTACACACACACATGCAGGGGACACAGGGCTGCCAGGGTGAGATCAAGTGGTGGCCTGGACTGGCCTGGCCTACTTGTGCTGCCCTTGGGCTCCTCCAGGGAAATAGCCGGAGGTGCTGGGTGGGAGCCCCGGCCCGGCCCGCTGTCTACAGTGGGGAAGTTCTAGCAACATCCTCTCCTGAGGCCCCAGCCTCAGAACGTTAAGATGCAGCAACTGCATGTGCTGCGCTCTCCAGCATCTGCAGTGCAGTGAGCTGGGCAGGGGCTGCTCTAGAATGTGGCTGCCTGGTGACCAGGGTCCAAGTGCTGTTGGGCTCTGTCGTCAAGATGTGGGGTCACTGCCTGAGTCCCCTACCTGGGCTTCCTCCTCAGACCTGAGTCCCCACCTCTTTGGGCAGGCAACCACTCACGTTCTACCCCGAGCCCTGAGGGAGGCCTGCCTGCAGCCAAGGCCTCAGCTCTGAGACCCCAGAGCTGGGTTCAGACCCAGCTCTCCCTTCTCCCCAGTGATGTGACCCCTGGATGAGCCTGTCCTCTCAGGGACTCCCCCGTCCCCCCGTCTGACGTGGGGGTTGTTCTAGCCTCCTAGGGTGTCACAAAGTGGCTAGCCCTATAAACACCTGTAGTGCCTGCAGCCCCTGAGCTGGGATCACGTGGCAATGGGAGGATTGCATAGGTGCTGGGTGGAGTCCAGACCACACCCTGAGAGGCTGGGTCTGCTCTGGCATCTTGGGGATCGCACCCCACCCCCCAGGCTGCGGGGGCAGGGGGGTTGAAATGAACTGAAATCCTGACATCGTCCCCTCTGGCATAGAACCTTCCAGGGGCCCCCATTATGTTTAGAGTCATGGCCAAGTGCCTCATCCAGGCCTGTGTGGTGGTCAGCCCCAGGATGGCTGCCAGCATTCCTGCTCCATCACACATCCCTGTGTGAGCCCCTCTCCTCGAGGCTGCATGGACTTGGTGGCTGGTTTCTAAAGCAGGGAGCAGGGCCAAATGATGGGATGTCATTTCCAAGATGGAGCTATGAATAGCCTGTGACTTGTGCCTGCTTCCCTCCCGTGTCTTCCTCTGCCTCCATCTCTGGTCCCATCATCTGGGAGGCAAGATCTGACGCTATGAGAAGCTCTATGAGGCCCCAGCACAAAGAACTGACAGAGTGCCAGGTCCACGACAGAAAAGACCTGAGACCCCCTGTCCAAACTGATTCTGCCAGTAATCAGTGAGTGACCTTGGAGACACACCCCATTACTGGAGCCGCAGCTGAGAGTGCAGTCCCAGCCTCGTGGGAGAGGCAGAGGCTCCTGGGAGGGCACAGGGACTGTGAGGTGGTTAATGTCTGCTCCTATGAGCTCTGAGGGAGGGGAGGCTGTGCCACCTCAGCAGACATGGCTGGCATATCCTTGCTGGAACAGACAGAGAGCCCCTGTGTACTCTTTGCCCAGATCCACCAACTGCTAACATTTTGCCTCATTTGCTTATCATTTACTCTCTCAACACACACACACAAACACACAATTACTTTTTGAATCACTTGAGAACAAGCTGCAAACACAATGCTGCTCTACCCCTAAATATTTTAGTGTCTATTTTCTAATATTTTTATTTTACATAATCACAGCAAAGTGATCCAAATGGAAAGTTTAACACTAGTAAAGTATCATCCTTTAAACTCAGTATCAGGTGCAAAGCATTATTCAAATTTTACCAAATATCCCAATAATGTCCTTTCTAGCTGTTTATAACTCTTTCTCCTACACCCCAGGATTATGCATAATATTGAGTTGTTATATCCCTTCAGTCTCCTTAATCTGGAACAATTCCTCATATTTTTTACCTTCACAACATTTATACTTTTAAAGAGAAATAAATAGCAATAGATTATGGATTGTGTACAACATAATGTAGATTATGTATATTATAGACGATGCAAAAATTCATCAGTCCAGATTAATAAATATAAACATAAATAAATAACAGGATAGGAAAAGCTCTTATTTCAGTAAAACAATATGTAATAAAATGTAGAAAATGACAGAATTAGAGAATTACCATTTTGCAACCCTCGTAGTAACAATTCAGGCAAGAATTATTAATAGACAGTAAAACTAGCAAATAAAAGTTTAAAGAGAAAAAAGGCTTGTGTGGCTTCACAATATAACCCCACCAATCAGCTATTAATTAGAAAAGAAAGAACAATAACTTATAGTGGCTTAGCCTGGTACCATGGTAACCAAACAGTCAAATCTCGAATGCCAATGATGGGACACACCATATGATGCATGGAGGAAGGGTATGTCTTCACTTAGGTGGTGCTCATGTAGCTAAATAAGCCTATTCATGAGGAAACAGACAACCCAAAATGAGGCATACTGTACAAAATAATGTTTGCTTTTTTAAAAAATATTTTATTTATTTTAGAGAGAGGGGAAGGTAGGGAGAAAGAGAGGGAAACATCGATCAGTTGCCTCCCACACGTGCCCCCACCAGGGACTAGGGCCACATCCCAGGTATGAGCCCTGAATCTGTCCGGCAAACTTTGCCTTTGCAGACAGCTGAGCCTCTCTGGCCAGGGCAATAATGTTTGCTTTTTAATGACAAACTCGCTCAAATCAAGGGTTGCATCAAAAGTTGCATTATCAAAGAACAACACTAGATGTCACTATGGTCTCACCAACTGCACAAGTTTTACTAGTTTTAGTGAAGGATATCAATTCCCTTGTGCCTTGCTTCTCCTTTGACATCTTTGCAGATAGGACACATTTAGCCAGGTCTAACACAGACAGTGTTCGAGAAGCCTACACGTTAAATAATGGTAAAAGCAATGCGGGAAGAGGCAGCTGGCTTAGATTGATGCCTGCTTATGGCGTCACACAAATTTGTAATGTTCATTCCTGGTCATTTCTGCCCTGTTGCTGGGCCTTAGTCTTCTCAGGTAAAATGAGCAGATTTGAATTGCCTGCTTCTAGTCTCCTTTAGCTCTGACAGTCTATGACTTTAAGATGACATTTTCTTAACTAAAATAATTTCAGTGCTCTTTGTAAGGTTTTTGCCCAACCACGTTGGACCCACTATTGGTTTTCTCTGTTTGTTTTTTTTTTCCACTCAGTGCTCTATTTAATATTTAAGTTGACTCAATATTTTAAGCATAACTTTTTAAAAAATTGTAGGCCAATCACAAATGGAAACCAGTTCATTCGCTATAAAGAGAAGATAACCACAAAAATAAATATAATAATACCCTGACTGGTATAGGTCGGATGTTGTCCCACAAAGCAAAAGGTTGCTAGTTCAATTCCTGGTCAGGGTACATGCCTGGGTTGCCGGTTTGGTCCCAGGTTGGGGTTCATATGAGAGGTAACTGCACCGATGTTTCTCTCCCTCTCTTTCTCCCTACCATCCCCTTTCTCTAAAATATGTATAATGCATTACATATAATTTATATACATCATAACAACAACATCATATAATTAAATTCGAGCTAGATGCAATTGTCTGCTGAAGGCTCAGAGCCCGTGGTCTGCTTTTTTTCTTCTTCTTTTTAAACGGAGGTGTTAAAGAGGAGTTGAAGACAGACCAGCCCTGACACTTTTCTCTTTGTAGAAGCAAAAGAACTGAGACTGAGAGCAGGAGGCCTTTCTGTCTGTGTGGTTCAATATTAATTCTTCATCCACAAAACCAAATATAATATTTCATATACCATCTAAAACCAGTCCCATGCTTCCATAAACTATTTAGTTTTATTATTTACTCCCTCCTTTTAAAAAAAAAATACTGATTTTAAAGAGAGAAAGGCAGAGGGGCAAGGTGAGAAACATGGATTTGTTGCTGCACCCATTCACACACTCGGTTATTTCTCGTACTCCTACATGCCCTGACCTGGAATTGAACCCACAACCTTGGAGTATGGAGTCAACACTCTGACCAACTACTCAGGAACTACCCAACCAGGGCCAGTTTTTTTCTTTCTTTCTTTTAACTCTTGATTCTTCAATATTTCTAAAAGACTAGAAAGAGTATGATTAGAAATACATTACTAATCTCTTTCTTCAAATTATATTTAAGGTATTGTTTCATGTTGATATTCTTTTCAGTTTGGTATGAATTTAATTCCCTTTAGTGTTTATTTAAATTTGCTTTTATATTGTTTTCTTCCGTTTAAACTGCTCGATCCCTTTTAAACAAAGGAAATGATGTATATCCCTGTGCTATCAACATCAAAGCAATCACATGCCGCCAAATGGCTTGTGCTTTGGCATTTCTCCTGATAAAGACTTGTGACAGGTGGGAGGTGGCCAAGGTCAGGGTTCCTGCTGTGTGCAGCCAAGGGGAGGTTTCAAATGGCTTGAGCTTTATCCACCTTCCCTAGGACACAATCAGAAATCCGGGTCCACTTTGATTTTGGTGCAGAGGGTTGTTTCTTCATTCTTCAGACTCGGAGCAAAGACTGAGTCATCTTATTGCAAGCTTTACTCCCTAACATTAGTGCAGCTTCTTCCTACTCTCTCTGATCTGTTATAATCACTAATTTGTTGCCTACAGTTAGCATAGAGAATTTTATAGGCACCAAGACAATTTCTTAGCTACCACTGTTAGTAAATAGTTTAAAAAGGTGAAGGCCAGCCCTGGCTGGCGTAGCTCAGTGGATTGAGCGCAGGCTGGGAACCAAAGTGTCCCAGGTTCGATTCCCAGCCAGGGTACATGCCTGGGTTGCAGGCCATAACCCCCAGCTACTGCACATTGATGTCTCTCTCTCTCTTTCTCTCTCTCTATCTCCCTCCCTTCCCTCTCTAAAAATAAGTAAATAAAATCTTTTTTTTAAAGAAGAGGGGAAGGCCAAAAATTTTCATTAAATATGTTTTGTTTTCTTAATACCTGTGTTGCCATTCAGGAAAACCATTATAAGGTACAAAATCAGTAAATTCATTCAACACATCAATTATTTTCTGTGTTATAGCTATTTTTCCACAGTTTTCTTTTCTTGGAAAGGTGGATTTAATTTGCCATTAGAAGCCCAAAAGCTGAGAGGTCAGTACAGTACACACTGTTCAACAAAATGGAATGCTTTACGGTTCCTAACTGTTGAGGATGAAAAGGGAAGGGGGGGGGCACACACTAAAACAGACAAGCTCAGGGGAGGCCTGCATGGCAGCCTTCAAACTCAGAGACATCAAGGAATAGTGTGGCATGGTCTGAAAAGGAAACTCTCTGAAAGCAATTCAGGGTGGGTGGATGTGTCCTAGGCCAGTATTTTTTCCTAACAAAGGTCAGTCTTTGCTCTGACTGAGCCTGTCTGTTGTCTTTTTTCATCTACCATAACATACCTTTGAAATGTCAAATCCATTCATTGTTATTCTTATCATGTTGTTAACCATTACTATCTTATACCCACCTGTGTAAAAGAAGTATCTAGTTTTTTACTTAATATCCAATCCCAGAGAGTTCCCCCATTTGCTTTCTCCCACCTCCCTAACCTATCACCAATGGATTTCACGTAACGCTCTTATGTCTCCCGCTTTGGTTCTGATGTATAAAATAAATGGTAAAACTGCCACGCTCAGGAGCATTTTCTCAAGCTGTTGAGATTTTGCTTCCTGGCAATTGTCATCAGTTTGGCCCAAATAAACTCATAAAAATCCTCTACACATTTAAACGTTTCTTACATGACACCACAAAAAGGTATCTAGAGAGGATCTTTTTGGTTTTCATTTTGATTTTTTAAATATATTTTATTGATTATGCTATTACAGTTGTCCCATTTTCCCCCTTCATGCCCCTCCACCCTGTACACCCTCTCCCACCCATATCCCCCCTTTCGTTCGTGTCCATGCGTCATACTTATGAGTTCTTTAGCTTCTACATTTCCGATACTATTCATACCCTCCCCCTATTTTCTACCTACCATCTATGCTACTTATTCTCTGTACCTTTTCCCCCTCTCTCCCCCTCCCACTCCCCTGTTGTTAACCCTCCATATGATCTCCATTTCTGTGGATCTGTTCCTGTTCTAGTTGTTTGCTTAGTTTCTTTTGGTTTTGCTTTAGGTGTGGTTGTTAATGATTGTGAGTTTGCTGTCCTTTTACTATACATGTTTTTTCCTTATCTTCTTTTCTTAGATAAGTCCCTTTAACATTTCATAAAATAAGGGCTTGGTGGTGATGAACTCCTTTAACTTGACCTTATCTGAGAAGCACTTTATCTGCCCTTCCATTGTAAATGAAAGCTTTGCTGGATAGAGCAGTCTGGGGTGTAGGTCCTTGTCTTTCATGACTTGGAATACTTCTTTCCAGCCCCTTCTTGCATGTAAGGTCTCTTTTGAGAAATCAGCTGACAGTCTGATGGTGTTGTGGAAAATCCACCCACACTCGGGGAGATAACGAAGCACAAACTTTATTACCCGGGGGCCCAGAGGGGGTGGTTAACATCCAAATCCTCTGAGCACCGATCCTTACCCTCCCGGGGTTTAAATAGTCCCGGGCTCCCTACCTACGTGCTGAAGCAAGGTTACAGAAGCTGAATGCGGAAGTTAGGTCCAGCTACCTGATATGGGAGACAAAGGGAAAACGCAGGAGGAATTTGCAGAAGCTACAGAGCACAGGAGCTTATCATGGGATTCTGTGTATGACCTTGAGTAACTGGCCGTTGCTTTGGTTACGACTTGTCAGCTTCTACAGTCCTATGTGAAATTTTGCAAGTGTTACAGTTACAGAGCATAAGAAACTTTTGGAGTTTTCTTTTCCTGCCACAATGGGAACTCCTTTGTAGGTTACTGTCCCCTTATCTCTTGCTGCTTCTAGGATTCTCTCCTTCGTTTTTACCTTGGCTAATGTAATTATGATGTGCCTTGGTGTGTTTCTTCTTGGGTCCAACTTCTTTGGGGCTCTCTGAGCTTCCTGGATTTCTTGGAAGACTATTTCCTTTGCCAGATTGGGGAAGTTCTCCTTTATTATTTGTTCAAATACGTGCTCAATCTGTTGCTTTTCCCCTTCCCCTTCTGGTACCCCTATAATTCTGATGTTGGAACGTTTAAACATGTCCTTGAGGTTCCTAAGCTTCTCCTCATTTTTTTGAATTCTTATTTCTTCATGCTTTCCTGCCTGGTTGTTTCTATCTTCCTTCTGGTTCACTGTATTGTTTTGAGACCCAGTTTCCTTCCCTTCACTATTGGCTCTCCTCCATATATCTTCCTTCAGCTCTTTTATGGCGACCTGCATCTTTTCATCTAATTTGGACCCAAAATCAACCAATTCCATGAGCTTTCTGATCACCAGTGTTTTGAACTGTGCATCTGATAGATTGGCTATTTCTTAGTCACTCAAAAGGATGAGTCCTGGGGGGCTGATCTGTTCTTCTGTTGGAAACATATCTCTCCCTGTCTCTCCTTTTTTTTTTCTTTTTTTTCCCCAGTCTGGTCGCTCTTGTTACAGTGAGGGGTGGAGCCTTAGGTGTTTACCTGGGCTAGCACCCCAGTCGCTAGATTGTGATGTTGTATTTGGGGATGGGTGCAGGGGCGGGAGGGAACCAAGGCAGTAGTTCCATTCTCCTGGGAACACAGTCCCTTCTCTGGGATCCTGGGTTGTGTGCTCTGCCCTGGTCCACAATCGCTGCTTCACTGGGTCCGCCAGCCTCCACTTGCACACTCACACCGCTGCGATCTTGCGCACCCCGGATGGCTCCCGCGCCCAGTTCGCGCCGAGTTCTCCCCGCGCTGCTGCCGACCCGCGCCCGCCTGGCTCTGCCCTGCCTACCTGTCTGGGTGAAGGGGTCTACTTCAACTTCTTGGCTGTCCGACTTCCATTCAGATAAATTCTCTGTCAGTTCTGTGTGTTATTCTGGCTCCAAATTGTTGTTCTAATCTTGGTTGTGCGTGGAGGTACGTTACATCCACCTATGCCTCCATCTTGCCCCCAAAAAGGCTCATTTTGATTATTTTTTTCCCCCAGAACAAACTTGTTCCAGGATGGAAAGCTATGCCTGGGAAGCTGAGTTGGAAAATGTGGGTAGAGTTTGTTCCCATAAGGTTAACAGGAGACACCTGGTCCTTTTTGCCAATGCCGTAAAGAATTACAGACCAGCACATCTATTTGTGTGCAAGCAGGGTTTATTAGTGGGCCTTGCTGAGGTGGAGGGGGGGTTGAAAGGCATAGATTCAGGGCAAAGTAGGGTAAGGGCAGCCTAAGGCCCAATGGCTGGCTACCAGAGGCCACGTGGCCTGAGGTCAGGTGGCCAGAGAGCCAAGAGAGTGCCCTTTGTTCTGAAGACTTATATAGTTGGCAGAATGGGGGTGAAAAGTTACATATTGATTGACAGTAAATGTGGGGCCAGCTTTGGGGGTGGGCATGAATACCCAGAGGTGTTAATTGGCTACTTCCTTTACTTGTTGCTTCCTGTATTAAGTTCTTTGTAGACTGCAATGGTGAGGGCCCTGCCTTTATTTCCCTTCCAGCTACTCATTCTACTGTAACAGTAAGAAACATTCAAATCTATACAGAATTTTTGTGAGTGTATTTGAGCCAAACTGACAATTGCCAGGAAGCAAAATCTCAATGGACTGAGAAAATGCTACATGAAACGGCAGTGTTGCACCTTATTTTGCACATTACAATAAAAAAGGACATAAGTGGGTTACCTGAAATCCATTGGTGCTAGATTGGGGAGGCAGGAGAAACAACATGGGAAACCTCTGGACTGGATAAAGAGTAAAATGGTAGACACATCTTTTACACAGGTAGGGTACAGGATAGTGAACAGTCTATAATTAACATGATAACAATAACAGTGAGGGGGTTTGTGGTCCCTCCCTCTGTGCAGTGCCTGTACTTATAATAGGGGACTCAAGAGCTGAAAAATTTTAGTTTAAGGCAAAAAGTTATAAGCCTAGTAAGTAATGTACATGTTAAAGCTTTTGTTTCAGAAACTACAGATAAAGTCCATCCTGGCTCCTGGGAAAACAGCTGACCTCCTGGGCCACTGCTATAGATTACTGCCTGGGGACAACTGGAGGCATCTGGGTCTTTGTGTTCCAGGGAGAGACAGACAACCACCCAACCCTGGGAACAGCTAACTGCCCAGGACAAGAATGTTGCAGTTTCTTTCACCTAATCCTCCCTGAACTTCAAAACCCCCCACTGCACCTTGTTTATTCCCTGCTATAAAAACCTTGTCCTGGAAAGAAAAGACAAGATGGTTTGTTAGGGTACGAACCCACTCTCTTCTCAGATCGCTGGCCATCTGAATAAAGTGCCCATAAAGATTCAATTGCTGTCATTGCTTATTAGGTTTGGCAGTGACAGGCAGTCCAAATGCTGGTGTCTTTTCTGGTTTCACTTAGAAGGGTCTGGAAAAAGGAAATCTCACATTCCAAAGTATGTTGTGTTAGATGCAAAAAGACAATAGACCAGCTCAGCTAAGGTAAAGATCAACCTTTGTTAGGGAAAAATGCCAGCCTAGGACATGACTACCCTCCATATACTGATTTTAGTTAGAAAGTTTTAATTTCAGATTATCCTATTGTTGAGGGCGAAACTCCCAGAAACTGGGTTCTTCTGGCCACTGCAGTCAGTAAGGATGGCCAAAGGCCAGGATGACAAGCCCAGAGGAGGTGACAGCCAGAGAGGAGAGCACGTGCGTGGCCAGAGGTAAGATGGCCTGAGGGCCAAGAGAGCCATGAGCAGCAAACCTGAATTGGTTAGATGGGGTGAAGAAGTTATATATTGACTGACAGGTAAAGATGGTGCCAGCTTTGGGGGAAGGGTTGGCCTGAACACCCAAAGGTGTTAATGGGCTTCTTCCTTTGGGCACTGTGGGCCCTTTCCTTCCTTCTGGCCCTGGGATGAAAGCACAGTTTCAAAAGCTCATTTTCCCAGGTAGTGGGGATGATTCATAGAATTTTATGTCAGCCTGGTGTTTCCTGTGGTATTGGCACAGCTGGCAAGATTACCTGACCAGGCTCAGGACTGCTGAGGCAGTGGGCAGAGAGACATGTCTCCGTCCCCCTCCCTGCTTTAATTTGCTATCTGTCCTACCTAACACTGTGTGGTTACTTTAGGTCTCTGAGTTTGTAAGGCCGTCACACAGGCCTCCCCTGAGCTTGTCAGGTTAGTATGCGGCCCCCTTTCACCACAAGTTGTAAAAAAGCTATTTCAGCCCTGGCTGGTGTGGCTCAGTGGATTGAGCACTGGCCTGAGAACCAAAGGTTCACCAGTTCAATACCCAGTCAGGACACATGGCCAGGTCCCCAGTGGGGGGCGTGCAAGAGGCAACCACAGGTTGATGTTTCTCTCCCTCTCTTTCTCCCTCCCTTCCCCTCTCTCTAAAAGTAAAGGACCCAGGTGAGACCGCAAGGACGGATGGCGGTGAGGGAAAATGGAGGGTACAGGGAATTCAGGCGGAGAGAAGTTAGGGGATGAGGAAAATTTGCAGTAAGTGCACCCTCCTATTAAGGCGTCTTCAGGCTTGGGGCTTCCATCTCAGGCCTCCCCCGCCCGCCCATCCCTGATCCCTGCCCTGCCCCATGGTGCAAGGACCGTGCAAGGATAGGGAGAGTCGCTTCCTTTCATCCCAGGGCTGACCCGTGGGACCCCACACCCGGAGGACTCTCTGGCTGGGACTAATGGAACAGCCGCCGCTCCTCCCCAGGTTGTGCGCCTTGAGGGTGCAGGGTGAACCAGGGAGGTCAGCGGCAGGGGCTGCCCCGGCTTGCCCACGGTGCGCTCCGGTGATTCTCTTTCTTGGGGTGTGCCTGCTTCGCTGCAAGTCGAGAACCGTGACAGCAGCCAAGGCCACGCCAAAGAGCAGGGCCAAAGTGCAGGTCACCTCAGGCTGAGGCGCCCCACGTCCCCCCCCCCCCCCCCCCCCCGCGCTCTACTTCTCCCTCCCACCCACCTCCCGCCCGCGCGGAAGGCTCGCTCTTTCCCCGTCCCCGAAGCCCCTCGCCTACCCCTTCCCGGAGCCCCCGTGGCAGCTGCGGGCGGCTCCAGCTGCCCCCAGATGTGGGCTGCGCGACACGCGAGGATCTTTCGTTAGCGCGGGGCCGGGCTGCGGTCCGGCTGCCACGGATCCGCCAGCGGGCGCCGATCCTCGCCTCCTCTGCCCCGCGCGCTGCCACCGTCACCGCCTCCATCCCTCCGGGGGTGCGGCGCGGCCTACACGCCAGCTACCCGCACCCGCGAGGCGGCCAGCCCCGGGCCAAGTTGGGCAGCTTCGCGCCGGGTCGGTGGAGAGGGGATGCACAGCGGCGCCTCGTGCGGTGGAGAGCTTCGTAGCCCTCGCGGCTCCCGCGACGCCGAGCGCGGAGGTAGAGGCCGGGAAAGCCCCGCGGCGAAGCCAGGACCAGGCGGACCTGGGTGTGGAGCGGGTCACCCGGGGCCTTGAGGATGGGTTGGGCGCCCCGGAGGTGACCCCGGAAGACCCGAGGGACTTGTCTTCATCCCTCCAAGGACTGGGGGCCTGCCGCGGGCTCAGCGGGAACTGGACAGGTACTGGGTGGCCGGGGGGCGGGGGGGGGGAGGCGGGGAGCCGAGTTCTCGGGCCCTAGGAGCCACTGGAAGGGTAGAGGCACACAGGTAGGGGGTCAACCGGGCGTGGCTTCGGAGCGGCCCCACTTCCTGTCGAGGACCGTAGTTTCACTGTGTGTGTGGGGGGGGTCGCTCTGATGCGGAGTTCCTTGGGGGATAACTGCGAGGAGCCCTCGGAGCCCCAACCGAAAATGGGGCAATGAGCATAACTCTGGGCTTCCAGGAGCGTCCCAGAGCGCGACCGCCCGCCCGCGGCGGCGGGGCTCTGGACAGGTGGCCGAATGCGGGGAGGTGCAGGCTAGTTTCTGGGGGCTGCCTGGAGAAATGCTCTCTTTTCCCAGTGGGGCCGGGGCTGGGGGTGCGGGGTTCTGCCGATCTGTGCTGCCGTGGGTGGCGGTGACGTGGGTCAAGTAAAACCGCTCCCGTTACCGTCTTCAGTGCTTTCCGTCTTGGATAGTTTGATCAAAAAATTCCCACCGGACCCTCACTAACGGTGCTCTTTCCACGGGTGTTGTCAAATGAGGTGTACTTCAGGAGTCAAATGGTAGGACACTCGGGCTAATATCACTCAGATTATACAGGTCTTGAAAATAAATTGCACATAGTAGATGAGGGATACATGTGATGGGTTACTTGTTACTTTATTATTGTATATATGTGGGTTAATTTTTAGTTGAGAAACATTGTGATTTTGTGAAATATCATGAGTTCAGATCTGAAATTATTTAAAAATATTTACATATTTTTATTTAGGTTTTGTATGTAATAAATTCATGTTTATAATGTGTAATGTTTATACTGATGTATGAGAAGTTAAAATGCAAAATTTAATTTATATTTCTACCTATTTCCCATCAAGCCATGGCGCTTCATAACTTCAAATTTTTGTAAGGTATTTGTTGTGGTTCAAATTTTGGCCAGTTCATAAAGTTGATTTTTCAAACATATCCATGCCTTTGAGCACTGCTCGAACATATTTTATATCCTCTACGAAGTAATTACTCTTGGACGAGTGATTCCACATGCAAACATATATTCTCTCTGTGTGTGTATCCATTAAACAATAAATACAGATTGCCATACTCTTAGAGGAGAAGTGGATTGGAAGGTGGGCAGAAAGGGTGAAGGCAATTGATTGTATGGTGATTGATGGTAACTAATTTTTGGTGAAGATCACTTTGTATTGCATATACATGTCAAATTATTATTCCGTACACCTGAAATTTCTATGATATATGAGGTCTGGCCAGAAAAATCCACCCATTGATAATATAATGAGGATGGTTTGTGACACATGGATGTAAACTGGCAGCCAAGGAGAGTGGACTGGAATGCACATGCATGAACAATAATGACTTCACTGTACTAGTCAGTGGGGAAAGTAGATGCTACTGAGTGAGCCACAGTAGATGCCACTGTGTGGCCTTTGCATTTAAATTGATGGAGCCAGTAGAGCAACAAATCTGCATTGGATTTTACATTAAGCTGAAACTGATGATTCAGAAGGCCACAGCTGTGGGCAACTGGTGATTGGCAGGTTCATCATGACAATGCATCAGCTCATGAGTTTTTGGTGGAACATCAAATCACCCAGGTGAGTCAAGCCCACTATAGCCCAGATTTGGCACCCTGTGACTTCTGGCTTTTCCCAGAACTAAAGTCACCTCTGAAAAGGATGAGGTTTCAGACCATCGATGAGATTCAAGAAAATATGATGGGGTAGCTGATGTTGATTGGGAGAACTGTGTGAGGTCCCAAGGTGCCTACTTTGAAGAGGGACTGAGGCATCATTATCCTATGTATTGTGTCTTTTTTTTTAAGGAATAGTCTTTTGATTTAAAGATTTTATTTGTTTATTTTTAGACAGGGGAAGGGAGAGGGAGAGAGGGAGAGAAACAATCAATGTGTGGTTGCCTCTTGTGCACCCCTCCACTGGGGACCTGGCCTGCAACCCATGTGCATGTACCCTGACTGGGAATCGAACCAGTGACCCTTTGGTTCACAGGCTAGAGCTCAATCCACTGAGCCACACCAGCCAGGGCTGTTTCTTGTATCTTTTATCTTCTTTAATAAATGTCTCTACTTTTCATATTACATGGCTGGACACTTTTGAAGTGACCAGTTGGATCTCTAAAAAACGTATTGTCTTATCCCCAATTTCACTACCTCATGCTACTGAACCACAAGAAATGTTTAAAATGTGCTAATTGCAATGATTGATTATGATTTTTTTTTTAATGAAAATAGAGCTACTGCTACACAAGAAAGCCAGGTGTGTCTCTAACTCAGGAGTATGCTCTGGGGCACCTTACTATTCTGTACTGTAGGCAAAAATTCACAGAAGATTGTAATTATCTTAAAGAAGTATCTTGAGAGTTTAACACACTTTCATTATTTGGTCTTTCTTTCTTTCTTTCTTTCTTTCTTTCTTTCTTTCTTTCTTTCTTTCTTTCTTTTCTTTCTATTTATACACTTTCTCTAAATAACTGACAGGTGCTGTTTCTAAAGGCAAATGTAACAATGGAGGGAATTGTTACAAATACAAATGTAGCCAGATGGCCAACTGGGGAAGAAAGAATTGTAGCAATTTCTAAAATGTTCCTCCCCGTTTTACTTCAAATAAGTTTTTCATGTCTTGAATTTCTCCTTTGCCTTTCTTCTATCATTTTCTTAACATCTTTACTGAAATTTAACTATTGAAACTGATATTTAAATAAAATTTACTGGATTAAATGGACCACTTGATGTTCATTAGATTTCTATATTTGTGCAACCATCACTGCAATTTAATTTAAAACATTTTCATTACTACAAAAGAATATAGACACCTTTTAGTAATTACTGTTACCTCATTTCCACCTGACCCATCTCTCAACCCTAAGTAACCACTAATCCATTTTCTGACTCTAAATTTGCCTATTCTAGACATTTCTTTAAAAAAAAAGATTTAATTTATTTTTAGGGAGAGGAAAAGGGGAGAAGAGTGGTAGAGAAACATCAATGCCAGAAACATTGATTAATTGCCTCTCATATGTACCCCTACTGGGGACCAAACCCATACCCCTGGCATGTGCCCTGACTGGAAATCTAACCAGCAACCTTTCGTTTTGTAGTATGATGCCTGATGAACTGAGCTGCCCCAGTCAGGGCTCTAGACATTTCTTATATTGATTTTATTCACCATAAAGAATTATATAAATAATTTTCCAGGGTTTATCATGATGTAACATGTATAAGTACTTCATTTCTTTTTTAAAAATAAGATTTTATTTACTTATTTTTAGAGAGAGGGAACAGGAGGGAGGCAGAAGGAGGGAAACATCAGTGTGAGAGAAACATCAACTGGTTGCCTCTCACACACCCCCACCCTGCACAGAGCCCAGCACCCAGGCATGTGCCCTGATTGGGAATCCAACTGGCAACATTTCAGTTTGTAGGATGATGCCCAACCCATTGAGCCACACCGGTCAAGGAATATTTCATTTATTTTTAAAGACAAATACTATTTAGTGTATGAATAACCATATTGTATATAATTCATCAGTTGATGGACATGTATGATGCTAGGATTCTTTATGTAGTTTGGGGGAGGGTTGTGTGATTTTTGGTAGATGTGTCTATTTGTATGTATGTGTTTATTTCTCTTGGGCATATGCTTAGAAGTAGAATTGTGGGCAGTTCTGTGTTAAATATGCTAAAGAATATGCTTCACAACATATTTTCACATTTTACATGAATTAGCTATGAATGTGAATTCCAATTACTCCCCAGTCTTGATAACAAGTTACTGTCAGACTTTTTGTTTAGAGCTGTCCTAGTGTGTATGAGGTGCTATCTCATTATGGTTGCACTTTGCACACCCTTTAAAAAGTATATTTTATTCATTATGCTGTTATAATCATCCCATTTTTTTCTTTTCTTATCCTCCTCCACCCTGCAACCCCCTCCCACCAGTATTCCCCTCCTTAGTTCATATACATGGGTCATACTTACAAGTTCTTTGGCTTCTCCATTTCCCATACTATTCTTAACCTCCCCTGTCTATTTTCTACCTACCATTTATGCTTCTTATTCCCTGTCCCTTTATGCCCATTCTCCCCCTTCCCCTCCCTGCTGATAACCTTCCACATGATCTCCATTTCTGCAATTCTATTCCTATTCTAGTTGTTTGCTTAGTTTGTTTTTGTTTTTGTTTTAGGTTCAGTTGCTAATAGTTGTGAGTTTGTTGTCATTTTACTGTTCATAGTTTTTATCTTGTTTTTCTTACATAAATCCCTTTAACATTTCATATAATAAGGTCTTGGTGATGATGAACTCCTTTAACTTGACCTTATCTAGGAAGCACTTTATCTGCCCTTTCATTCTAAATGATAGCTTTGCTGGATAGAGTAATCTTGGATGAAGGTGGTCCTTGCCTTTCATGACTTGGAATACTTCTTTCCAGCCCCTTCTTGCCTGTGAGGTTTCTTTTGAGAAATCAGTTGATAGTCTTATGGGGACTCCTTTGTTAGGTAACTGTCTTTTTTTCTCTTACTGCTTTTAAGATTCTCTCCTTATCTTTAGTCTTGGGTACTATAATTACAATGTGCCTTGGTGTGTGCTTCCTTGGGTCCAACTTCTTTGGGACTCTCTGAGCTTCCTGGACTTCCTGGAAGTCTATTTCTTTTGCCAGATTGGGGAACTTCTCCTTCATTATTTTTTCAAATAAGTTTCCCATTTCTTGCTTTGCCTCTTCTCTTCTGGAACCTCTATGATTTAGATGTTGGAATATCTGAAGTTGTCCCAGAGGTTCTTAAGCCTCTCTTCATTTTTTTTTTGAATTCTTATTTCTTTATTCTGTTCTGGTTGAATGTTGTTTTCTTACTTCTATTCCAAATCTTTGATATGAGTCTCAGTTTCCTTCCCTTCACTGTTGGTTCCCCATATATTTTTCTTTATTTCACTTTGCATAATCTTTACTTCCTCCTCTATTTTGCATCCATACTCACTCATTTCTGTGAGCATCCTGATTATCAGAGTTTTGAACTCTGCATCTGATAGACTGTTGATTTCTTCATCATTTAGTTGTTTTTCTGGAGTTTTGATCTGTTGTTTCATTTGGGCCATATTTCTTTATCTGGGCACACCTATTATATTGTAAGGGGCAGAGCCTTAGGTATTTGCCAGTTCAGGGCAACCCACATTGCTGCATAGCAGTGCTGTCTGTGCAGGAGGGGCCAGAGAGGGGGGAACAGTACCGCTTGCTCAGCTTTCTGCCAGCTTTGTCACTTTTACCGCTACCCACAAGCAAAATTGGGCCCTTCTGGTGCTGATTCCTAGGTGGCTGGGTTTGTGTAGGTTCTAGGACCCTGTGGGTCTCCCCAATGAACTCTCTTGTGAGGCTGGGAGTTTCTCCCACTGCCTCAACCCCCATAGGTTTTTACCACCAAAGGTTTTGAGGCTTTCTTTTCCCCTTCTGGAACCCTGAGTTGCGTGGTCTGTCTCACTCCCCAGTTGTTCCTCCTGGCTTATCCATACACAAATGTGGGACCACCTGGTCCTCCAGCTGCTGTCTTGCATGACCAGTCCACTGCCTTGCAGCATGACCTCTCCATCCCAGCTGCCCATCCCTGCCCCTACTACCAGTCTGGATGAATGTTTCTTTTTTAACTCTTTGGCTGTTGGACTTCCATACAGTTCAATCTTCTGTCAGTTCTGGTTGGGTTTTTTTTGTTGTTGTAAATTGGTGTTGTTCATCTTTTGGGTCTGTGAGGAAGCAAAGCATATCTACCTATGCCACCATCTTGGCCAGAAGTCCCACAATTTGCATACCCTTAATGACAATGTTAAAAACTTCTTTTATGTACCAATTGTTATTTCTCCTTTGGAGAAATGCCAATCCAAATTATGAGCATGTTTTAATTTGACTTATTTGGCTTTTTATTATTGAGATTTAAGAGCATATATGCTAGATAAAAACCTCTGATATATAATTTGAAATATTTTCTCTGATAAAAT